>NC_064419.1:1620000-1995000 GCF_023375975.1 Astyanax mexicanus | reverse complement strand
TGGCTCTAGTTCTTCAGTAATAAAAGTCCATGCTGGTAGTGATGGAGGCCTGTTTAGGAGCAGACCTGATGAGTCACTGTTTTAGAATGTATAGAATGTTAAAATTCTGTTTTTGTCTTATTAATATGATATAATATCCAGCTGTAGTATGAATATATATTTTTTATGCGGAGGATATGTGTCACTCATGAAGTCATACCATCATTCCATAGACATGAGCCTGATGTATTAATGCAGAAGAAAAACTGGTACCACTTTAAAATAAGACTACCTTTATAAAGGGTTTATAAATGGTTTACAATTAGTTTATTAATGGTTACTAATTAGGTTGTAAATGCCTTAAAATCATTAATAATCAGTTATAACACATACGAAGAAAGGGCAATATAGACATGTTGTTGGTTAAATAGTGAACCCACAGCCATCTATACTGTTGCTCTTTCTATGTATGTGTTATAACTGATTATTAATGATTTTTAAGGCATTTACAACCTAATTAGTAACCATTAATAAACCAATTGTAAACCATTTATAAACCCTTTATAAAGGTAGTCTTATTTTAAAGTGGTACCGAAAAACTTAAAACAAAGTAAAACAAAGAAAATTAATTATTCTGAAACACACAGGTGCATGAACACTCACACACACACACACACACACACACACACACACACACTCTCAGATTCACACGCACTGTATCTGAAGCACACCTGCAGGTCTAGCCCAGTTCCCGGGCGTAATGCAGTTTTGGAAAGCTGCTCGAACACAGACCAGTCCAAGGTTACGGGTCCCTGAGCAGCTGCAGGGAATGCAGGCGCTGTAATTGCATTAGCCGAACCCCAGGTTCACACGCTTCACCGCCGTGTCCCCGACCTCTGAGCCGTGCTGGACACTCTTGGTGTCTCTCCCCATTTTTCCCGCCTCCGTCTGAGGACACCGTCTCGGCCCGAGTCCCCCGGCTGCTCCGGCCTGCCGGCTGATTTGTATTTGAGGCGCAGTGCCCACATTCCACGCTAAAGAAACCATCAGCGCCTGCAGTGCCCTCAACACACCACACTGCTGCTGCTGCTGCCACATATCAAAATACAGCACAGACAGGGTTGCCAGCTCCAACAAAAATCTCCAGCTCAAAGTCAGTCTAAACTGTCATTGTACTTAAAACATACCGAGAAATGTATAAATATGCTGTAAATATACTTAAAATATATTAAAAGTACATTAGTATTATGCTTTTATCAAATGTTTCAAAGGGAACTTTGAACATACTTTTTAAAAATATTGTGTATTTAAAAAAAGACTTGATGTACTTGTAGTTTAATGTAATTCAGTGTACTTCAAAAATACGTATTTCCAAATATACTTTTCTACATTTTTAAAATGTAGAAAATTATTACTACATTTATACAATTTTAAGTACATTTGTAACACACTAAAACTTGTAGTACAGTATATTCAAAAATATTTATGTATATAAATATATATATATTTTTTTTACAGCATGAAGGAAAATCAGCAACTGTTGTTCAGCACCTCCAGGAACTCCTTTCTTCGAGACGCTGAGAAAACTATTCTAGGTGACTCTCCCTCATGAAGACACTGAGATTAAAATACCAAAAGTGTGCAGATTTGTCCTATATGTCCTAAGATAAATGTGAGCTTTAATATAGTCTTTAATATTACATTTTTAATGTAAAATATCATAATATGATTATATATATAACCACACACACACAAAAAGTATGCTGCTGTTTAATTTAAAAAAATGTATATTCTGATTCTCTGAGGCAACAGGTATCAATCTGTCTTAAGTGCAAGAATACACAAAAAAAAGGCGTGATTATGACCTAAATTGAACAGCTAAGACACACTAAGCTACATCTTTGCTTTTGGCACCCGTGGTGTTGGTCTGCCATTATGATTGGGAAGATCGCTGGTTCGAATCCCGGTCATGCAGCTTGCCATCAGCTGCCGAAAGCCCTGAGAGAGTTGGTCTTGCTCTTTATGGGTTGCTCTCTTTTTCCCCTATTCATCACTCCTAGTGTGATGTGGATCGATCAGCACAAGGCTGCATCTGTGTGCTGATGTATCAGAACCGAGTTGCTCCGCTTTCCTCTGAGCGTTAGCGCTGTGATTGCCCTAGCTAAATTGGAAAGAAAATGGGAAAAAGTGACATTTGTAACAGAAATATTTGTAAATTAATAGAATCGATACCCAGTCCAAGTTAGAAACACATTAAAGTCATTCACCTTCCTCTTAAACTGTAATAAATACGAAGAGTTTTTGAAGATTGCCCACATACTGAACCGAATATCTCTTCCACAAACATCAACAAACCACTGCAGATTGCGTACGTGCCGTTTCACGTAGCTGGATGCTTGTGCGCCCGTGATTCACAATCATCATTCCAGCCTTTATCTCAAAGCAGAGGTGGCGGGTTCCCAGCAGCATGCGTGCTGTAGAGCTGAGATTGCTCACACAGTTTAAACACAGCCTCACGCTGCTGTCACACACGCCTTAAGTGTGTGTTTGGACCCAGGCTGGGTCTTCATCTGATTGTTTTCAGGATGACTGGCTGCAGAAACCGACCCAGTAATGATCCTGGCGGTGTCAAAACGCTCCTCTGGAGGATTCGGTGATGCTGTGGGTGCAGAGAATCCTTCCTCATTTTTTACACCATGGATTCTTAATCGCGGGGTCCCTGACATCGTCCCTAGGGGGTCGTCAGTGTGATGCTATACTGTGTATGTGACTTTTGGAAGCTCTTAAAGCTCAGCAGAGTGTTCAAATAAGGGTAAACAACTTTACTTTACTTGTGGATCAATTTTGAGAGAGTCTGAGAGAATAATCACAGTTTGCTGTTGTTTTTTTCTATTTTACTCGGATAAAATCACTCATCCAGCGAGGAACAGCAGCAGGGGCTCCTCAGATAAAGCCGGTATACCACCCAGCACTAGTGTAAAGTATAGTATTTACACTAGTGCTGGGTGGTATACCGGCAGGCTCAGATGAAGCTGTGGAGCTCTGTGGAGTCAAACGTTCCATCCTGCCTGGAGAGAAATGAGAACAGCTTTATCTGAGGAGCTCCTGCTGCTGTTCCTTACTGTATGAGTGTTTCTATCAAAGTAAAATAGAAAAAAACAACAGCAAACAGCATTTATTCTCTCAGACAAAAAAGAGGAATTAAATTGCTCACAGCTCTGAAAAAAGGTCCTCTCATCCCTGAGACGAGCCCAGAATCGGTTTTGGGTAGAGAATAATTTAATCAGCATTTAATCAATTCAATTCAATCTCTGGATATGAGGTGCAAATAAACTTCAAGAGCAGTAACTACAGCCTGTTTAAATTATTAATAATTAATTTTGTGGGACAAAGTAAACCCAATCGTAATCAAAGCCTTAATTTAAATCCTTAGTGTTTTATATTATATGTACTCCTAACAGTAGAGTAAGTCACAAACCTATATATATAAACAAATATAAAAATACCATGATAAACCGTGAAACTGTCAGAATCTTAAAACAAATAACTTCATATACATTTTTGATCATATCGTCAAGCACTACTTATACACTATGACCATCATATTTACTGAACTGAGCTTTTATTTTATACAAAACTTATATATGATTTAATTTCACCTGCCGCACAATAACTCTAAACCCATACATCACAAGTGCCCCGCCCAAACTACCCTCCCATTTTTTTTTTTTTTTTTGCCTTTTTCAAATTTGAGCTGAGGGTGGAGTCAGCAAACATCAGGGGGTTTAGTTTATATATATTGACGTATATATAGTGAATTACATTAAACTAAAAGTGTACTTCATAGCAGTTTATTTTTTAAAAATACATTGTAGTTTCAAGTTTACTTTCAAACATTTGATGCAAGCATAATATTAATGTACTTTTAATATATTTTAAGTAAATACATAAATCTGTTATAAATACTTTTCTTAAGACATTTCTGAATATGTTTTAAGTACAATTAAGTATATTTATTTTCATATATAAATATATATATAAATATAAATCAGAAAGCCGAAGACCCCGCTATAGGTCTGGGGTGAGTGTGTGTGTTATATAGAGGGAGTGTGAGGGATAAGGGTATTTACAGAGATATGAGACGGGTGCTTGTCATTTGCCTTCAGGTCTGTCAGTAAGGCGTCTCAGGGGGATGCTGTGGTATTAAGAGGTTTGCTGTGAGGAACTTCCGCTGTGACTTCCACCTCATTTATCTGGAAAGGTCTCGGAAGCCCAGCCCTGCAGCTGTCATCACACAATACGGGGAATAAATCACCGTCTCCGTCTGTCAGACACCTTCCACGTTCCTTTGGTATCGCTGGCGTGATGAAATATGTATGTCGTGTTCCTCTCGCTTAGATGTTGCTCAACAATAAAAAAAAGACAGATACTTTCAGATAGGGGTTAGATAAGAGGATTCATGACTAATAACTTTTTCTAGTTCTAGTCGACTAGTTATTTAAAAAAGTTTAATGTTAAAGAATGTTAAAGACAAGTAATAGTTGAATAAATCATACAGTAAATAACCGTAAAACTCAGTGCATCTTGGGAAACCCTACGAAAACTGCTACTACCTACATATTTAACCATAACATTCAAAAGAATTAATGTATTGCTTTGTTATGAGGACTAAACGCCATGCAAACTTTATAAATTTTACCCAATTATAGACTATAAACACTAATATATATAGAATTTACCCAATGAATTTGAAGTGTCTTGAAGTTTGGGTAGCGTTTACTTCATATTGTAAGGAATATTTCCATTATTATACATAAATATATTTCTTTCCACGTTTCTTTTCTATAGCTGGCATGATAAAATATGTATGTCGTGTTCCTCTCGCTTAAAAAAAAGACAGATACTTTCAGATTCAGGCACCCGGAGATTTTCCTGCACTATTGGATGTAAAAAATGGCTTTTAATAAACTTCTTTTTTTCAGTTTTAAAGTTATTTATGCCTTGTTTTAAATGTCAGGACCCTCCAGATTCTACCAATGAAGTGTGGAGCTACTTCAAGCCTGAATAACGGTGTAAAAAGAGATTTAATTCCCCGTCTTACTCATTCTAAAGCCTGTTTGGGCAAAGTGCACAAAATACTGGATCTCAGAAAGCTGCTGGAGAGCGGAGGAGGGCTACTCAACAAAGGTAGGAACTTTTTATTAATCACCTTTTAATAAATACACCCAAAGTCCATTTAACTTAAATCATTTACAAGAAACTCTAGCTAGTCGACAGCTCCACATTATGGAGTCTAGTGGAATTCTAGGTCAAATATTTGACTAGTGTACGCAACCCCCGAGTTAGACGAGAAAACTCAGAGTTGGGAAAGTGAGAGAACCGCAGTTTGACTCCGCTGGGGATTACTGAACTTGCTCACTAGGATTTTAAAAAGCTCTTATGTTTTATAAAGCTCTCCAAAGGGCAGACTGACTGTTGACATCAATCAACCCCACTTACGCAGGCCTGTGCGGCGTCTCGGAGCAAATTGCGGCCGCGGCGGCGGCGCCGGTGGCCACGTGCGCTCTCTGCAGGGGGACTGCGAACCTGTACCTGACACAGCTCTTAACTGCCAATCAGCTCTCCCGCTGTGGCCAGACTTCACCGTCTGAAGCCTGAGCGCAAAAGTGCTCAATCTTTTTATCTTTTCACGTTTGGCTCCCCGAGAAAACAGGTGCAGATTCTTCACACAGAGAGAAGAGCAGAGAGAAGACGCTTGTTTACGGAAGCAATCGAATCTGATCATCTCTCTGAGGAGCTGAACTGTGGTCAGAGAGTAGCTATGGGTATTGGTCGGCCCAGCTACAAGAAGCATGTAGAAGTATAGATACTAGGGTTTAATAAAATACTTCTGTAGAAGCTGAAGTATCAACTCAAGCTTTCAACCCAAATGATTTGATTCCCAAAACACATTTTTCTAAAAGCCATAATGACTATAATGTTATATTATACCACAGTTAGTTCAGACCCTGCAATGTGATTGGCTGAGAGGCGTTCTATGAGTGCCGTTATCAACCGGTAATCCACTGTAACTAACCAAAGCTCTCCTCCATGTATTACTTTGCCACCTACACCTAACCTAGCAACGATGCAGCACTTACAAGCCAAACAGCGCAGCTACAAACAGAGCAGCAATTAAACTATTTTAACTGGGGGAGTTTTTATAACCAACAAGTCGTGTTTTCTTCTCCTGTTAAACTCAAAATACTTTAAGAAATCGCGATAGTGGAGCTGTTGAATCGCAGTTAAACAATATAATAAAATATTACACGTTATAGAACTCCGTCTTGTGTATTATTGCTTACTTAAAATGTTAATGTTGATAAATTTGGGATGCACTAGGCTCCCTGCATATATGCTCATTGAAAACTAATGTATTTTACTATAATATATAAGAGTATAGTATATAATGTATTATAATATTTTAAAGAAGCTTAGTTGGAACATTTCTCTCAAGTTCTCTTGGGTCTCTGCACGGCTCAACCTCATACTGTGCCCTATACTCTTCCTGAGTGAGAGAGAATCCATTCACCTTTAACTACATAAAAATAACCTAATACACCTAATAGCTGAATTACTGTGACTTTCCCTTCCCCTATGCACTTTAATTGAGATCAAAGTATGTATATATACATTAATGCATTATTTTTTTTATTTTACATAACTGTTAACCTTAAGGTATATTACAAATGTACTACTTGATGTAACTGCATACATTGTTTAAGCAGGACTGGTATTTTTCATTACTTCAAAGAAACACATTTCAGCTATTAATGGAAAAAATATGGTTTAGCATTTAGTGGCTCTTTAAGCCCATAACACCACTGGAAGGGTCAGCAGGGATACTGTATCTGGCATCCCAGACATT
The DNA here is from genome assembly GCF_023375975.1 of Astyanax mexicanus. Lineage (NCBI taxonomy): Eukaryota > Metazoa > Chordata > Actinopteri > Characiformes > Acestrorhamphidae > Astyanax > Astyanax mexicanus. Next base: position 1,988,114 of record NC_064419.1, on the reverse strand, counting down.
TGATTACAGATTTTGAGTTAATGCCATGTTTTTATTTGGATAATGATGAGCAATTCTAGCTCTTTAACAAATAAGAGTTCTCTAGGTTGGGTTATAACAGCGTGACGGTGACGGTTAGACATTCAGGACTCGTTCATTCTCTGCTGTTAGCCTGAGGCTTCGAGAGCGAACCCACCCGCCTTTATCTGGCCTGGAATCCACACCCACAGGTGTTCGCCTGAAGCTCCTGTCCACTGCTCTTTCTCCACCAGCACGGGATTAAGACACCCACAGGTTCTCCACCTCAGGTGTGAAAGAAAATAATCCTCCAGGGTTCTCGGTGGTGCCACTGGAACCGAGGGGGTGGGGCACTGTGCCACATGTGACAGGAGACCACCGTCCAGCATGCTGAAGGGCTTTAGCTAGTCTCTGCTGTGGGTTTCTGCTGGTGCTGGTCAGCTATTTGTATCAGCCAGCTCAACTACAGGCATCTGAACAAAGAGCAGGGGGAGAACTTGTAGACCAACTTTTAACTTTGAAAAGTTGAGGAGAAAATCAAACATATAACAGTTTTTACAGCATGAACAGATGCTAGAAAATCTGCCAATTTATAATAACTGAGTTTAGTTTGTTGTCATTGGCAGCTTCTTTTCCATTGGCTTCTGTCACAATCTATTTGCATACTGGGTGTGTCCAACAGTTTCTGACAGACAGCGTGTAGTGATTCCCAATGGGCTACCTTAAAAAGAAATCAACTTCCCCTTTAGTTGTAATAACTTGATGTTCTAAGTTATGCTAACTTAAGTTTACAGTGTACCCTGAAAACCTGGATATGTTGAATCTAATTTTTGGGTATTGAACAAATACAAAATACTCAAAGAGGAGGTAATACAGAGCAAAAAAGGAAAAAAATAGGGAAGCCTTTTGGATTTTCTATCTTAAAAGTTTATTTCCTGAAGGTATGCATCAGGATTTTACGATAAAAGAGTTTTTTAGGGAATTTTTATTAGCTTCTTTCAGGTTCTTTGGTTATTATTTAAATGTTTTATTTGATTGACTTTGTTGATCTTATCTTTTTTCATTCTGTTTATTTTATTCTATAATGTTTTATTCAATGTTTAATTATTTTTTTATTTATACAATTTTTACCTTGTAACAGTTTTAATTTGTTTTAAATAAATACTATTTATTGTTTTACATTTTTCAGTTTTATTTAATCTTATTGTGAAGCACTTTGAGCTGCATTTATATGTATGAAAGCTGCTATGTAAATAAAGTTATTTTTACAATAATTATTATTATCATTATTATTATTATTATTTAAAAGGCACTAACAACCTACACACTCAAATTTGTAGAACCTGTACAGCTGATACAGAGCCAGCGCCGCAATCCGGGCCCAAAGTGAGCCACCAATTAGTGAAAATGGGGGAGTAAACGCTCGTTTGCACGATCGTCACCTGACTCATTGTTTGCAGTGTGGGAAAAGCTGGCAAATGTCAGAAGCGTATGTCTGAACCCAAACGCGACCCGCAGTGAGTGTGGAACATATGTCCGCTCTTACGCCGCTCCTCTGCTCTCGTCTCATTGACTGTCGCGCCCTGTAACAAATGCTCCTTGATTTGGACGGCTGACAGATACCGGGGTGGAACAGATTTCCCGGGGAATCTGTCGCCGTGAAAGAGAATATTAATCACCGCTCGCTGGACTCCTCTCACGCCCCCTAGAGCAGGTTTTTCACGCGTCGTCTCCGTCCTTCTGGACGCCGGCCAGGTGCGTTCATCTGTTACAAAACAAAACAGACACTTGAGGAGTCAGTCCATCACTCATATTTCTTTACAATCACTATTTAGAGGCTTATTATCTGTGTAAATACTTTACACTTCACAAACAAACTTTTTTCACATTTTCCTTCTGCATTGTTTAAAATGGCTTAAAAATGGGAGGGGTAGTTTGTGAGAAGCACTGGGTGATGTATGGGTTTAGAGACGTGAGAATCTACATATTGTGATGTGTCTGTGTACCAAAGTACATGAAAACATCGTTTCCATCGTTTCCTTGCCTATATTAGCACAGTTGAAACTGAGAGGGCGCTGCAGAGGCAGAATTTACCACAATTAAAGCGTTTTTCAAAGGTTAGGAAATTTTTATAAAAAGTTTAAGCAGGACTGGTATGTTGCAGTCCTCTAATGGAACACGTCAGCTATTAATAGAAAAAAATATGGTTAAAATGGGTGTGGTGGTCCAAAGATTCGGTGTGTTCAAACTCATTTCTGGCGGTGTTGGGTGGGGGAGTAGCTAACAAAGTTAAGTAAAGCTAAGCTAAGTAAACAAAACTGTAATAGAAAAAGTTTCTTTTAAAGTCAAATAAGTGCTGGATGTTAATCTACACAGACTTCTTTCCTAAAAACTTGAGTGAGTAAAATGCTTCTGTTTATTTACAGTAAGCTTCGATTTCCAGAATTTCTTCAGTAATAAGGCTAAACTGTTAGCTAATGCTGCCCGACAGTGCTACACTGAGGAAAGAGCTAGCGCAGTTAGTGGGAAATGCTAATGCTGCTCCAGCAGTGCTAGCTAGGGTTAGCAGCAGGCCATAGGCCAATAATACTCACCTCTAAAAGGGGAAAAAGCTGTACCTGACTGGTACAATTCATACATAAGGATTTAAGGAGCACCTTATAGTGTGATAAATACGGTAAAAGCTTTACATTCACAGTTCAGAATGAGATACCAGCAGCCAAACGTCTCACCTCGCATAAAAAAACACCCCAAGACAAGGCTGTTGGGTCGAGCGAAGAACCTTTTCCATTTCTGTTCTCTCGGTGGGAATTCTGCAGATAGAACAGACTGGAAGCTGAGATAAGAACACTGGAGATAACATTCCAAGGAAGAACAGAGGTTACAAAGTTGGACATGAAGGATAAGCGCACCATTTACCTTCAGCTCGGCTACGTCCTGCTCAGCCAGCGAGCTGCAGTGAATGCGAACTCCAATGTATTTTGAATGTATGTTTTTTAGATTTGTTTGTTTGTTTGTTTGCTGTACTTTTGAGCTCTTAGTTGTTGGTTTACATCAGATTTTGTGATTATTGAAGCAATTACAAGGTTAATGGGAAAATACATGACCATGATGTTCAGATATGAAGCCAAATAGATCTTATTTAGTGTTTTTTTAGCTGGTGTGCAATGGAACAGACTCCTGATATATATGTAGTATGATAAAACAAATCTATGATGATAAAAATCTGCAATTATCACTGGTGAAAACCTAAGCTGGTCTTCAGTTGAGCCTGAAGTAAGAACTATCTAATTCCTTCTCTCTGCAGGAGGTCAATGGAGTTATTTTAGTGACAGAAAACGCAAAAATTAAATCTTGAATTTGACGTAATTTTCTTTGTCTAGTTTTCTTTGTCATTTTCTTTTGTTGGATAGCATCAGTGTTTAGCCTCATCACTCATGTGGTTGAATAGAACAGAGTTTTTGTAAAGGTGTTACATATATATTTGATAAAAACCTCATAAATTCATACACTGTATTTATCACAACATTTTTCTGTCAATATATATATATATATATATATATATTGTTATTGAAAATTGAAAAACAAAATATTTATGTTCATCTTATTGTAAGGTGTCATAACATGCTACACTATACATTTCGCATTTTGCTCATTGCTAACTTACACCCCGTCAATAGTCTTTTTTTTACACCTTTTACCCACAGTCTTTTTTTTAAAAGATGATTTTTTAATTTTTTTTATTTCATAGCTGTAAGAATTGTAAGAATGTAAGAATTGTCTTTATTTTTCTTAATATACACTAAGTTTATTCTGTGAGATAAGTGATTAATGGTGAATCGCCTCACACTGGGCTTTAGATATAGTGTTTAGATTTAGATATTGATGGCCTTGGCAAGGTGATTCATTTGTTACCTCACAGGAATAGCAGTAATAAATCACTGGATAAGATGTAGGAATAGACTGAGCTCTCATCCATCACTGGGTGCTTAACATTTGCATAAAATAGAAGAAAAGATGGAAAAAAAAAATAAAAATCAACATCATCTATATTGTAGAGTTTTGGACCCTTTTACCCTTTGAAGTTTAACATCAGACCAACCCAAACGCCTGGTCCTCCTGGTTCCTAAGAAAATTTTGCGTATGCTCAGAGATGAAAACTTTCGCAATTCCAATGCATCGCCTCTAAGTGTTGGTAAAACACATTAGATACGTACAAACAAAATAAAAACGTTACGTTCAAGTCACATTTAGTAGATCTAACCGTGAGCATTAGATGTTTTTGTACGTACGTAGTTTAAGTACATGAGGGCCCTGGTGTATTTACTGATTTAGTGGGTTTATAAGGTGCTATACCAGTTTTTTATGTCTGATACTTGGCTGAGTATAATAATATGCAATTTAAATGCAATTTATAAAAAAAAAACTGGCTCATTCCATATTTTTTGATTGATTTTGTGGAGTTTTTTTTTGGTAAAGAAGCGCTCCGGTGCTCCTGTTTCAGGCCGTTTTAGTTCGGTGGAGGAGTGGGCAAGGAAGAACAACAGGAAATCACAATTCTTGGTAGATTTATAAAAAAAATACTTCAGAATTACTTTAGAAGCAAAAGCCTCTCATGAATATTCATGAGTACTCAGATTTGAGTCACTTTCATATGTGGTCCTAAATCTGATACGTATTACTTCTAAAGTAATTCTAAAGTAATTAAAAATAAATGCTTCAATAATTGTGAGTAAATATTGCTCACATTTCTTGGAGAACTTATTTAGAATTACTTATTTAAAATATACTTTGCAATGCTGAAGCTTACTAAAGTATGTTTAGATTGCATCTGTATTTTAGTACATTTACTTAAATAATTAATAATTAATACACTCTATTGTGTAGTTTTGTCAACAAAGTGCTGCATTATTTCAGAATAAATACCTATTTTAATAATTTACCTATTAAAGAGTAAATAAGCCTCCTGATTTTAGCTCAGCTCAAATTTAAAAAATGCTAAAAAATATTAGTTTGGAAGGGGCACTGGGTGATGTATGGGTTTAGGGGCGGGACAGGAGGGCGAGCTGATTGGCTGAGCAGCAGCAGCAGTGTGCCTCTGATAGTGGTAAGATGCAGATGATTGGCTGTCGTCAGCAGGGGGGCGGTATTTACTTATATAAATTACTAATTACTAAAATTAAAGTTATATCATTAGGACTTTATGAATCAACTAAAGCTCACTAATGTTATTTTTAAAAAGTAGTGATACTAACATTAATTAGTTCACTTACGACATTTTTGCTTGTTTTTATGAACAAATCAAACACACATTTTCTATGTTCGTGACCTCAGACCAACATCTCTGCTCTCTTTATCCTGTGAAATGAAACATTGCAGTTATATGTTGTCAAAGCCTGATTTAGGCCGGATTAAAGAGAATGGGTTCTGGGGTAATTTCTGCTTTTACAGGAGCTGCTCTGTGCTCTGCTCTCTGTTTTATATCCGTCTGTATCGACCGCGTCTGTGTTGTCCTCTTTTACCCTGATAAAATTACAGGCTGAATTACTTGCAGCTTTTCACCAATTTTAGTGATGCTCTGCCCATTTTACTCCCATCCAGACACACGACTGTCATCCTAAATGAGGATTAATACGGATAGAGATTGATAAATTGGATGGTAATAGATTTATTCTGATTTGCTGCCTCTACTGTGCACTCGTTATATAACTTGTTTTATTTTTTATTACTTGTTTGATTTTGCTATTTATAGGTTTATGTTTGAGTAAATATTGTAATTTAGAGCATTTATTTGGCTGAAATAACAAAAAGATGCATCTTGGCATCATGTGCTCCTCCACCAGTCTTACACACTGCTTTTGGATAACTTTATGCTGCTTTACACTCCTGGTGGAGAGGTTTTCAATTTGATAAAATCAAAGAAACTCATCAGTATTAGGCTATAGAAACTTTGGAAAGTTTAATGTTATGGAAACTTTTAAAGGTTCAATTTAATGTTTTGAAAAAAATGTTCTGTAAGTAACGTTCTGTAAATGTTTGACATAATAATGGTTTGCATCACGTTGTTAGGACATTTCTCACACAGTGTTAGAAGTTATCGGGACGTTTGTGAAACAACATTTCCAGCTAGACAAACACTAACATTATAGAAACAGAAAAATGTTCCAGAAACGTTTTAAAAATGTGTGACATAATAATGGTTAACATCAAAATAAAGTTATTAGGATGTTTTTTACATAACATTACCAGCCAGACAAACACTAACACTATGGAAACAGTCAAATGTTCCAGGAACGTTTTTAAAACGTTTTAAAAGTATAATAATGGTAAACATCAAAATAAAGTTATTAGGATGTGTTTTACATAACATTACCAGCCACACAAACACTAACACTATGGAAACATTTAAAACTTCTATTTAATGTTATGAACAAGAGGTTAAAACATTCCAGTAACGTTCTGTAAATGTGTGACATAACAACGGTTTGCATCACGTTGTTAGAACGTTTTTCACACAATGTTACCAACCAGACAAACACTAAACCAAAGGAAAGGTTTTATTTATTTTTTTTAATTCATTAAAATGTTCCTGGAACATTTTAACAATGTGAAATAGATAATGGTTTGCATAGCAACATTGTTAGGACATTTTTCACACGATATTACCATCCACAAAATAGAAAACATTGATACAAGTGTTAAATTGAACCAATGTTACTAAAATGTTTAATGACATTAAACCTGTTATCTGGGTATACTGTATATATAAAGGGGCTGGGCTGAATAATGTTTTTCATAAAAAAAAAAAACCGAAATGAGCATCGTTTACACAAGCTACATCATTATTGTCTTTTATTGAAATAAAATATGTATAAATATAGTGAAAATGATAAAAAACAGGCCCTTTATAATTAAGGAATTATCACAGAAGCAGGCAGGAAGCTTCCTCAGAGTGTGTAATGGAATAAACCACACATAGAGGTCCTCAGTGCCTAGGCATTAGCCGAGTGAATATTAACCATGGATGCAATTCCCATTACAAACCTTATGAAATATGCATATCCGCTATGAATTATACAGTGAAATTCCTTTATCACAGCGGTGGGCCGGGGGGGTCATTATGTGGCCTGTTAGCATTTCACAGAGAACCTTAAAGTCCTGCACTTTCTACACTGAAAAAAAAATAACGAGTAAAACTTTAATTTACTTAAAAAAAGTTTCTCAACTTTTTCTGCATTTGCTTTTTTTTTTTAAAGTAAAATTAATTTCAGATAAATTTAAGTAACTTCAACTCGGTTTCAAGACTTAAATAGAGTTACACAGAGTAAATAAGTGAACTGAACTTCAGTCAATCCTTTCTTTTACTAAACTTTACTTCATTTATTTTTACTGAATCAATCCTTTCTTTTAGTAAACTTTACTTCATTTATTTTTACTGAATCAATCCTTTCTTTTATTAAACTTTACTTCATTTATTTTTACTGAATCAATCCTTTCTTTTATTAAACTTTTATTAATTTCTGCTTAAAATATTACCTAATTACAATTACTTACTTTAAACAATATTACTCAAATAATTTATGATACATAATATTATATTATAATTCCTGAAATTTAAATATTTCTAGTTAAAACACACATATTACACTGTCTCAACAAAACTTTTTTTAACTAAAAGAAAGCATTTACTGCCATTCATGTGTTAAATATGTGTGTTTTAACTAGAAATATTTACATTTCAGGAATTATTTGAATTATTATTAAATTATTTGAGTAATATTGTATAAATTAAGTAATTGTAATTAGGTAATATTGTATGCAGAAATTAAGTTAAGAAAGGATTGATTCAGTAAAAATAAATGAAGTAAAGTTTACTAAAAGAAAGGATTGATTCAGTAAAAATAAATGAAGTAAAGTTTACTAAAAGAAAGGATTGATTCAGCATAGAAATAAATGAATTAAAGTTTACTAAAAGAAAGGATTGACTGAAGTTCAGTTCACTTATTTACTTTGTGTAACATTTAAGTCTTTAAAAAACGAGTTGAAGTTACTTAAATTTATCTGAAATTACATTTACTTTAAAGTAAATTTATGTTTTACTCATCATTTTTTTCAGTGTATTTTCTGGTATAGTTGAGTGTGGAGGGCTTCTGTTTGGCAGCTTCACCCGGACGCACAGCTGTCTGCAGCCTCGTGTCCGTCAGCCGGTAGCATACGGACACAGGTAATGACTGGAGAAAAATGGGGAGTGATGTTTTAGCCGCAGCGCTAGCCAAGCAGGCCCGGCTGATTCACACACTCTCATCAGAGCGGGAGCCGGCCGCGGTTAATGAACACTGCATAATGTTTTCTCACTTGGGCGTGATGAGAGCGTATAGACAGGCAGCCTTAATGTAAAACGCTTTTCTATTTCAGACTGAGCCTGAGGGTGCTAAAAACTAACTGCGGCGCAGAGTGTCTGCAGTGTACTCGGCTGCAGTCGCGTGTCTGACAGGTGTGATGCATTTTAGAAGCAGGTCAGCACCAAAAAATCCATTTATTACCTCGGACGAGCCTCACTGTGAGAAGAAGCAATTAAAATGCAAAAAGTTGCATCTTCATCTGCAAACACTCTTAGCAGACAGAGCGAGTGTGACAGGGAGTGAACGGGTAGATCTCTCTGTGTGTGTGTGTGTGTGTGTGTGTGTGTGTATAGAAGGGGGTTTCATCCAAAATTCCTCGTAATTAAGTAAATTAAATTAAATTTCAGCATAATTTTTTTTTAAAAAACTGTCATGTTATGCAAAGAAGCTTTAAATGACGTAGGCTATCATAATTAGAAGCAGCATCTAAACAAGCAGAAAGGATATTTTTAACTCTCTAGTTCTCCCTGTTAGAAGAAGCTTAGAAGAAAGAAGCATCTTCACAGATGTTTGCAATCTTATTAGTTCTATAGCAGGAAGACTCCAGAGTGAAAATGTGCAATAAGTAAAGTTTTAATCTGGATAGAGTGTGTTATAACAATTAGCATAGCAAGACATAAGGTCAGATCTTGTCTTTCAGATACTCACTATCAGTGTGTAGTCACCCCCTCCCTCCCTCAGGTACCTTAGGTAAACTTATAAATCATATATTATGATGATTAACTTTAGGCTGTAAGAACAAGCATCGTTTTCTAAGCTGCAGCTGTAACTCTGTGTTGCTGTGCTCTCAATACTCTAGACTCACTCTAATAGATAATTTATGAGCATTAATGATTTTGAGGAGAGACTACTAATGTAAGCTTGTTTTGTCTTCTGCATCTTGTTGTTAAGAGTCTATATTAACTTAACTTAATTCGATTTTGCTCGTGATGTCCCTTTAATTTAGATTTTATGGCTATAAAAACAACCACAATATGCTAAGTACAATATGTTGAGTGAAAGCAACTTAATATAATCAGTGCAATTAACTTAAACGAGTAAGATAAAGAGGTCGTGCAGTAGTTACTTTAATTTATAAAGTTAAAATCCAGGTTCACCACGTTTTGAGTGTTAAGTTCTTGTGGGTTATCTGTTATCTGTCAACTTAAAGATGAACATTCACGTTCAACTCCATATAGTATTAAAAAATTACTTTAATGGTAACAAATGGCCTCCAATGATTTGAGTAGATCTAACTTATTAAGGTTTATAATAAGTTAATGAATTTAATGGAGGGCAAATACTTTTCACAAAGGGCTGGATTGGTTTAGATAGATTATTTCCCTTAATTAATGAAATTATCATTTAAAGGTGTTTTATTATTTACTCAGGTTTTTTGTTTGTCTAATATATTGAAGTTTGTTTGATAATCTAAAAAATATAAGTATGAAATCTACACTTAAAAAATGATGAGTAAAAAGTTTACTTAATTTATTGTTGCTGAATTAATAAAAAAATGTATTACATGCCACCCATGTGTTGAGACAATGTAATATGTGGGTTTTAACTAAAAATAATTAAATTTCAGGAATTATAGTACAGTATATTATGTATCATAAATTATTTGAGTAATATTGTATAAGTTAAGTAATTGTAATGAAGTAAAGTTTACTAAAAGAAAGGATTGACTGAAGTTCAGTTCACTTATTTACTCTATATAACATTTAAGTCTTGTAATGAGTTTTACTCATATTTGTTTTCAGTATATAAGGGGCAAATACTTTTTTTTATTCCACTGTAGGATAATAAAGAAACAACTCCACTGTCTACATGCTGTATGTTAAGCAATAAGAATGAAATAAAGGAAATATTACATCATATTACCCAATTCAGATTTACCCTACATTACCCTTTTTTGAATTACAGAAATATTACACCTCATCCTGACATAAAGAGAGAGAGAAATAGAGCGAGTGAAGCAGAGAGACAGTGAGACAGAGAGAGAGAGAGAGAGAGAGACAGAAAGGAAAGGTCGTGACAGACAGAGGCCCGTCTGCCTGCGGTGTTCGGATCCGGGGGAGTTTCTTTACTCTCTCACTTTTTTATCAGGGTCTTCTGGATGTTGTCAAGGTGAGGCGTCAGTCACCCGTAGTGATGCGATGCGACACCCCATCACCTCAGGTGCTGCAGCATTTGTCACGGCCCCATTAGTGTCCTCCACGTCTCCAGCACGTCTCCCCCCCCCCCCCCCCCCTCCGAGTGCACAGAGCTGCCCTGCTCTACTGCCCCTGCCCCACTGCAGCCCTCAGCACACACACACACACACACACTCCGCCCTACACGCACACACACACACACACACTTCACCTCACCTCTCCAAGAAAGATCCAGCAGCAGCAGCAGCAGCTGTGTGTAATTCAGAGTGATCAGAGGCAGAAGCACCTCAGTGGTGGATGTATAAAACATGATTATCACATCAGCAGCTACACACCAGTCTGAGAGCAGAGCTGAGCGCTGGAGCTCTGCTGGGCTGAAGCCAAATGATCTGAGCTGAGAAGGTCAGAGAAGGTTTTTCAGATAACCCATTCAGCTCCCCTGTGCCTCTTATGTTTATAATTAGTATTTTCTTATCAATAAAATAAATAAATAAGTAAATAAATATATAAATGTTGCCTGATGTGGCACACGGTCTTGGGATACACACTAGTAAATGTGGTGGGGGGCAAAAAAAATGAAAAAGACTGAAAAAAAAAGTCTTTCTCAGTCACGTGACATCGCGTTCAGTAGCTCCTCCATTTCCACTCGCTGTGGAAACGCCCGCCCAAAGTGTAATTACAGTGCACGGCAGTGGACAAATAGCTATTTTATTAAATGCGAGGAGACGAAACTCAGAGATAGATGTGCGTCCTGACGGGACTAAAGTTCAGAGAAAAACAGTGGATAATTCAGCCTTTAATTTTTTGAGAAAAATACATACATGATTGCTCTGGACAGAAATAAAATCACAGAGGACTCCCTGAGAAACTAATCTCCTCCAGATTGAGAATCGCCCATATAAGGTATCATATAGTAACTTAAAAGTGTTATAAAGCAAAAGTCTTCCTTTCCTGGTGTGAGCCTAGTGAGAGCCAGTTTCACCATTATCACATTTTTTACACATTTTCTTTGCGGTGACTGCACTTGAGGATACTTTCATAGGTCTTAAGGTTTCACATTAGTTCATTTCTTTCATTTTTTAAAGTATGTTTGTTTCTTTACTTAGTAGAGTAGTTTTTGCTTCACATAATCTGGATTAGAACATCAAAACTCAAATATTCACCTTTCACTGTATACCTGTAACTCTACCTCTTCACTACTTTACTTTAACTGATGCTCTCAAACTAACTTTATTAAGAGACAAGAAATTCAAGTAATTAACTCTTGATGAGTTCAGCACAGCTGTTAACTGAAAGCCTGAATTCCAGGTGACTCTACCTCATAAAACTGACTGAGAAAATCCAGCAGAGATGTGCAAAACTGTCTCTATCTAAGATAGAAGTGCTACTTTTTCATGTAAAATATATGTGTGTGTCTGTATAGGCTGTATAAACACGTGCGGTTAAGTGGAGAGAGTGTATAGTAAGGCTAGGGAAGGACTCGGGCAGCTTCACTGGCCTGTAACTAATTCATGCTTGGACTCTACAGCGCAGTCCGGAAGACTCATTATGCAAACTTCCTCTGACGGCGTTCCAGAAGCTTCTCCAGAGAAGCCGAGAGGAGAGCTGGGTGTTCGGTCCAAGGAAGCTCAGTCCCTGGGCGTGGAAGCCCGGCCTGCGACGCAGCCAAATAGAGAGCCGGAGCCGCCGTCTCCGAGCCAATTCTCCCAGCTCATTGTAGTCGGCGGCTGAGATCAAGACCATTTATGACTCCCCCGGCGTGCCCGGATCTCCTCTAATAGAGCTCCTGTATATCTAACACGCCGGTAATTTACTCCTCTCTCTCCGGCAGCTCCCGTCTCTCCCGACGCATCAACGCTAATATTTCAATTCGCCGTGTAAAGACAAAAGTCGCCGCAGAATCCGAGCAGAAATAGAAAAATTTCAGTCAACTGGCACATAATTAAAGGCGAAAATGAGAAAAGCATCTGCCTCTCCATGCGTGTAGTTGCTTTGATTTCAGAGGGGTTTCTGCTGAAATGACTGCATGATGAGCTTGAAGGAAGAAACAAATGGCAAAAGCTCATGCGGAGGGAAGGGGGGGGGATTGGTAAAGCAGCAGTGTGGGGTCCTATTTTCTGAGTCTGTTCACGAGTAAGCAATGAACTCTACGGGAAACTTGTTATTTATGTTAAGAAAACATTCAAAAGCTTTTTATGTGAACCACTTTCTCAAAACTGAGAATGTAGCTTTTAATTTAAGCTCTTAATAAGTTAAAAAGTAGAAGTACAATCCGTAAGTGTTTAAGCAAGAATCCAGTTGTAGTCCAAACCCAAATATAAATTTGTGTTTTTTTAAGCTTGAAAGTACCTGTGAATATATATCAAAAGTACATTTCTATTTTGACTTTTGATGAACTGATTATATTTGAATTAGATGTTTTAAAGGAAGGAACCAACCAAAACACAGTTGACATTGCCCACAGACAATGAGTGTTAGAAATATGAACAGCCAAATATACTTCTTTACATGTTCTTGCACATGTAATTACATATATGTATTTATGACCCACTCTCATTGTATTGGATGAAGATACGCCATAAGGTATGGTATGATATGTTGAAATAACAAAAAATATTTTGCCACTGTCCCAAAGAGGGTTATGTGATTGACCAACACAATGTAGCACATCGTTATAAAGTGGAATCAAAATGATGCATGTTTTTTCAAAATTTTAATCCTAAAACATAACATGGAAAGGTATTTATTACTATACTTCTATATCAATACTCAGTTGAGCCACCTTTTGCTGCTTTTACAGCTGCAAGTCTTTTAGCTTATGTCTTCACCAGCAAGATATTTCTTCTCTTCTTCTTTTAAAAAATAGCTTAATCTCAGCCAATTCTGTGTAAAATCCTGTAATATGACTCCCTCAGTTCTCTAGATTTACTCACTTTCTGTGACAGTTCTATATCTCTCAGCTTGTCCAGAAATGCATGTAACAAGCATGTCCTTCACAAGTGGCTTAAAATATGAATTAGACCTCCTGGCTGTAGGGGGAGCCCAAAAGCAAGAAAAATCAATTCTCTCATAGTGTTGCTTTAATGTAGATTTATTGTAGAGTTGTGGTTCAGCACAGTCATAGCATTTAATAGGCTTTTTTTAAAACACTTTTCCAGCTCGCCATTTCTGTCAGTCTCTGAAGCAGGTAATTACACCTCCAGTGTAGGAAAAACAAATACCACAGTCAAGAGAGCTGTAGAGTGCAGCACATGTGTCAGTGTTTGCAGATAAAATAACATATGTGAAGATAAACACATAAAAATCTAGTAGGTAATTAGGTAGAGGATCCTAGGTAGCGCAACAGCAGTGTCACCTGACACAAAAACTGAAAAAGAGAATGAATTAAATAATCTACAATGCATAAAGTTTTAAAATAATTAAAAATATACTGAATTAAAGCTGTATCCAAACTTTTGCTGGTACTGTATATACTGAAAATAGCAGAAATCACAGAACTTTCCCTTCCAGCTGCCCATGGTTTCGATATCTTGAAGAGCTGGTTTGCAGAACATGGATTTAGACTAATCTCGGGCTATTTTTCACACTATAAGGTGCACCTGATTATATAGAGCACTATACATAAACATCTATTTTATGGTCTATTTTCACATATATTAATAGGAAGACCAATCATTGCATCAGTTCAAGGATAAAGTCCTGCCCTTCCTCAAAAATAGCCAATTATCTTGCTGCTTACACTCATTATCTCCTCGATAAAGTGATCTATCAATAAATGTCTATTTTCTGGTCTATTTTTTTTAAACACTATGCACACCGGATTATAACAGGCATTAAGCGACACTAGTAAGGAACAGGGGTGTTGTCATGTTTTCCTTCTAATGCAGCCTTAAAGCTAAGCTAAGAAAACAAAACTGTAATTCTAAAAAAAAAAACTGTCAAATGAGCACTGGAGATTTATCTACACAGATTTATCTCCTAAAAACCTCCTGTTTGTTTGCATGAGTAAAGCACTTCCATTTATTTACAGTAAGTTTAGATTTGCAGATTTCCAATAAGGCTAGCTATGGCTAGCTAATTAATGCTGAACAACAGCGCTACACTGAGCTGTTCGATAATACTCATGTCTAACCAGAGAAAGAGCTAGAGCTTAGTGCGTTTAGAGGGAGTAATGCTACTACTGCTCCAGCCTTGGTGCTGGAGAAACTTCACTGAAACTCTTGTATAACTCTGTATAACTCTGTATGTACTTCAGCATTGGAGTGGTTTTACTGCTCCTTAATACCTGACTGGTAGAATTCATACATAAGGAGCACCAGATTATTAGGAACACTCTTGATTTTTGGGAAAATTAAAGGATTTATAGTTTGGAAAATACGGTAAATAATTAATCACTGGAAATCCTTTTTAGTCTAGGCTTTAGCTCAATCAATACCCAGGAAACTGGCCTTACCAGTGGTCTACAGTACAGTTAGACCACAATCCTCTAAAAGAAGAAGAAGTTGCAGTATGTGACAGCAGCGTGATGTCTTCCTTGGTCACTTGAAGTAGCAGCTCTTGAGGGAGCGATAAGCAAATTCATCGTCATTCACTGAAAAGCCAATTTTCTCTGCTCTCTCCTGGAGAACACGGCGAGCCGACGCTGTGTCTTGCTTAGCCGAGGCAGTCTCTTAGCTGTCCTCCTCTCCACTCTACTCAAAGAACCCTTCAACACTTCCCGCTATTGTAGTAATTAATGAATGTTTTCAGACAGGGCGCGTGTTTCTTTCTGTCAGCGAGAGCCAAAACCGCAAATAAACAAAGCCTGTAGAGTCACTTAGCATCGCGAGCAAGCGTGACACCACGGGCTAGGTGTCGCTGCTCCTCCAAAGCGTGCACACATACGCGGTTAGAGGACGCCTCATTTAAAATGCAGATTAAAAAGTCCTGGATTGCCGAGCGTGGTCCGTGAAGCCTCGTTCAGCGCTGTCGTTTTCAATACGCCACCTTTCTAAACCTTTCTAAAAAAAGCTCTTCTCCACGAGGAACCCTCACGAGATAATTACTCACTTTTCCCTTAATTTTTAGTGAGCTATCAGGAAATTACAATTTCTTATTATCAGCCAAATGGATTCCCACCTCATTATTGGTTTTAACAAGTGCTTGCAGCTGACGTTGGCTTTAGAGGAAGTTCTTGACTGAGCTCTTGAGAAAATGAGTCCAGATGCCATTAGAAGCCTCATCATAATCACTTAGGAGAAAGAAGCACTTCATTTAGAGCCCCCCAGAGGGAGTCAGAGAGGGGAAAGTGGTCATTAAGATGGGACTAATGTTTTGCTAAGTGGTTGCTATGGTATATCAGATAGTGGCTGCCATGCGATTGGTAGGTTTTTTACTAGGAGGCTACTGCTGTGTTGCTACTGTAGATGGTGACTGCTATGGTGTTGGTTGATTTGTGATTTGAGGTTGCCTAGTGCCTAGTAATTTATATGGCGACCCAGGTGGTTGCTAGTGTCAATCAGAGTTAGCAGAGTTACCAGCCTCAGAAACTGTATATCCAATACCTCACTTGCCCAAGTCCTTCAGCAACCTCAGCATAGACATACTGTGCAAAACTTAACCCACAATTAATATCCCTAAAATATTTTAACAGTGCAAAGACACTGTACACAAAGTAATATTTAAGCATTTGAGCATGCGTTTGATAACATAATAAAATACATTGGATTAAGTGTAGTTCAAACAGCAAAGCAATGGTATAAATGGTATAAAAAACACTATAACCACCATTGTTTTGCCAAGTATTATATTGTTATTTGACCAAGATTGAGGCAAAATGTGCTGCACCTTGATACTTTTGCAGTGCGGAACTGCATTCAGGCAGAGCACGACTACAAAGACCACCATATAAAACTCAGTTCAGTTAAATAAGATGAGTAAGGACATTACTTAAAGAAAAGTTAATCAAATATCGTAAAATATTAAGGATAAGATGAGGTTTTGGTGTGTTATTTTTACGATTTGAAAGTGAAACTAAAGTCAGTTAGTCAGTAGCTTTATCTGTTTTACTGTTAAAGGCATTAAACAGCTGGTGTGCATGGATACTGCTGAACATGTTCCAGTCTGGTTGTGTAGACCATCACAGAATTTAAAGGGAATCTGACACAGTTTGTCGTTGTATTTAATTCATATCCAAAGGTCATTTTCTGGGGGCTCTAGTTAATTACTAGGCTAGACAAGCTATGTTTATGCATTTTCACATCTGTGTCAGCAAAGGTTGCAACTTAAAGTAGCTAAATGCATTTATTATAGGAGATGCATTGTGTATTATTTAGTGGTGTCATGTTGCTGAGCATTTCTAACATTTCTATAAATGTTCTGTTTTCATTAGACTGAGACTTTAAGCTTCTTACTGGTGTTTTCTTTGATCCACGCATTACTGTCTGGTTCTTCTCAAAAATCTTCAAAATAACAGCAGCTTCAGTTTGGTTATCCAGGCTTTCAGTAAGAGGTGAGAATTGATTTGATCAAGGATCCATTTGTTTGTTTTCTTTGCGACCCGAAGGTGCCCTTAAAAGTCTTTACTCACGCTTAAGTTCAAGGCTATCGATATTTTTCTCATCTAGCTTGTTTATAGTCAACCTTTTAAATCCATGATAGACCTTAAACAGAATCAGAGCCTGGATCATTCAGATTTCTATTATTACATCTGTAATTACGAGGCGTTTGCAGTTATTTTTTCATTATTTGTATACTTTTATTATTTTTACGGTGGAGCTTTCACATTACACAACACAACATTATTTATTGTGGCTTTCTCAAATTCTCTTAAAGTAAACTACAGCATTTTATTAAATACATTTGAGTTTTAATACTGTAGCTGTCAAAACAACCTTTAAAACAGACTTTTCTTTTACAGAAGAAAGAACATGAAAGCTAAGGAAATGAAGTTTTATTTTAAGCAATAATTTATTTGAGTATTTTGTAGCTTGTTCCATCCTTCAATAGGAAATGAATGGCAGCTTGTTGCATCCTCCTATAAGAAGTGAATGGTAGCTTGTTTTTCCTCCTATAGGAAATGAATGGTAGCTTGTCGTGTCCTCTTGTAGGAAATAAATGGTAGTTTGTCGCATCTTCCTATAGGAAATGAATGGTAGCTTGTCGCTCTGTCAGTAAATTGTATCCTTCTATATTAAAAAAAATGGCAGTTTGTTGTGTCGTCCTATAGAAAATGAATGGGAGCTTGTTGTGTCCTCCAACAGGAAATGAATGGAAGGTTGTTGCATCCTCCTATAGGAAATTAATGGTAGCTTGTCGCCTTCTCCTATAGGAAATGAATGGTTACTTGTTGTGTCCTCCTATAGGAAATGAATGGAAGGTTGTTGCCTTCTCCTATAAAAATTGAGTCGTAGCTTGTCGTATCTTCATATAGTAAATAAATGCTAGCTTGTTGCTCTGTCGTCTGCCAGTGTGAAAGCATGATCACACATTTCTGCTTCTGTTTTCCAGCTGCTGCCACAAGTGTACTAGAGATCACTGGTGTATCGGCATTAGCTACACAATCCCATTAGTTTTAGAGGTGACACAATGGGTTATAAGTGTAATAGGCCATTTCTAAATGTTCCATATTCAGCTCGAATCAGTAGTGGCACTTGTAATTTCCCAGCATGAGAGACTAATTGAAAGACATGCTTCAGTTGTTCTGCTGGAGCTGTGAAAACTAGTTAGTCATAGCCGACGACGAGAGGTCAAACCAAAGAAATCAAAGAATTTGTGTGGGACGGAAAAAAGAGAAAAGAAAAAACGACCTTGTTCTAAACAAACGATATGAATAGCAGCCATTTCTCAGCTAAATTAAAAAGGGAATTATCATTTTATTACAGGCGTTGTCAATGGTAACAGGTTACCATGTGATTCATCTGGAAATACACACAGCTGATGATGGCATGCTTCCTCTTGGCAAGTTGATAAATGTGGAATATGGAGCTACACCATCGTTAAACTAGATGTATTTTCTCCATTAAAGCTTTTAGTTAAACTCAGTAACCAAGCTTATTTGAACATTGTCATATAGTTAGTGTAATGTTTATCAGAAATTGATCTGTTTTTCCAATCTTTAGTTTTCCTTTTTTTTAGTTTGCCTTTCGCTAACAGAATTGCAAAAAAAAAAATTCTCTCAATTTTTATTTTTTAATTTTTAATTTTCACATCTTGTAACAAAAAACCTGATGATATAATGCAACTTACTTTTGTTACAAGATAGAAAGTTTTTTAAATTAAGCGAAGATAAAATTTTTTTGTGAGGTGCAGAATTTTTTTTTTGGAAAAACTGATGGAAACCCATTTTTTCTCTCCTACACTAAATTGTAAGAGTTAAATAAAAAAGAGGTTTTAACTCTTAATTTTCTATTTTTGAATTTATCCTTAAATTGTCAGAAAATTTAATTAATAAACACATTAATTACACTGACCTCATACATTCTCATTTTAAAAAAGCATCAAAACTACCCTAAGATATTATAATATTATATAATAAAATAAAATAAAAATGCTCTAATTTGCCAGGTATACAACACTACATTTTATTTTTTTATTCTCCCTCACAAACAGAAAAGGGAACAATTAGCATGTACAAAAATATCATGATTTGAATTATGATTAATCACAGAATATTGGTGTGATTAATACAATAATAATCATTAAGCAATATAAAAAATATAAATTTTTGATATAAATTAATTTCCAATATGTAACACTGGTTTACTTTAAATACCCATCATTAAAAGATTAAAAGTCTTCTTTTGTAATTAATTATTATTACACATATATTACACATGTTTTTACAATTTATACACTTTTTGTTACACAGTTTGATACAGCATTACAATATATTGAACTGTAACTCAATTTTATCCCCTCCCCCTTATATATCTACCCTTTTTTTAAGTTTCAAGAGATTTGGTTACGTCACTTTACGTCTACAAGTTGGAGCAGCTATGTAGTGGATAGCGAGTGAATACAGCGTTTAAAAACTCCAGCAGCACTGCTGTATCTGATCCAATCACTCGTGCAAGTGCGACACAAACTGCTATCACAACTCTGGTGATCCTGCATCATCCTGACCATCGTAAAAAAACAAAATATATAGAGAAACAGATAGAGGACTGCAGTCTGTAGTTATAGAACCTTTACTTATAGTGTTTTTTATGGTGAGTAAAGCTGATATAATAGCGGATGAGTGTAGAAACAAGGAGGTGGTTTTAATGTTTTATGGCTGATTGGTGCATATAAAGGCATTTTGGGTTTAAAAGCGAGTTTAATCTTGGCGCTAAAGCTGAGTGAGCTGTGACTAAGACCCATATCTCTGAGCAGCATGTGTTTTTGGTCACCAGTCAAGAGCTTTTTTGAGCCTCGATCAGAGGAGCACAGGCCAGAGACTCCTGGTTTGAGCTGGCTGGCCTTCGTTCTTTCTTTCTTTCTCTCCATCTTTTCGTTTTCTGCCTCTCCATCTCTACACACACACACTCCTGCTGACTCACTGTCTTCACTGAGGATGCATCTTAGAGATAGAAAGAGAGAGAGAGAGAGATAAAGAAAGAGAAAGAGAGAGAGAGAGAGATAAAGAAAGAGAAAGAGAGAGAGAGGCGCTGTGTTACTTGGCTCTCGCCTCGTTTCGAGAGTTCCTCTTGGCCTCAGTCTTGCCAACTGGAGGCATTGGGCCTGGGGGGCTGAAGTCTGGCCAAAGAAGGCTTGCATAACACACACACAAACGTACACACACAAAACACACACACACACACACACGTACACACACACACCTATCAATACAGAAAGTCTTGCATGCACTTATGCT
Source organism: Astyanax mexicanus (assembly GCF_023375975.1). NCBI lineage: Eukaryota > Metazoa > Chordata > Actinopteri > Characiformes > Acestrorhamphidae > Astyanax > Astyanax mexicanus. The sequence goes on along the minus strand of NC_064419.1, from coordinate 1,967,748 downwards.
AGTCCATGTAGCCGCTGAATACAAATCAGTTGCTAAGTTGATCCTCATGCCGTGGGAAATGTGCTACAAAATCCTTCAAATCAATTGGAAATGAAAAGCATGAAAGGTGAACGCAGACGTGTGCTCCATACCTCGCCAGCACGCCGCCCCGACTCTGTGCATGCTACCCAGCCAGTCTTCTTATAGCTCGGGGGCAAGAAAGTGACCATATGTGGCCTGTGTGTTTTTAGTAGCGCTTCTTTCGCTCTCCTCCCAGGAAAACCACTCAGCACCAGGTATGAACTTCAGCAGAGTTTCAATCAGCACTCTTTAATGACGCGCTAATTAATTAAACACAGAATGGACCCGTTTCTCATCAGCAGATTGCTAGCTCGCGGCCCCCATCTCATGCATTGTGAATCCTGGCAGTGGATTAGCATTCGATCCCTTTTGTTAGCTGATGTGTTCTCCTGTCCAAACCTGCTGAAAGAGATTATAGAAAACCAAAAAGTGTGGTGGATTTGGAAGTTCTGGGGCCCTATGCAATGATTTCTTTTCTGTGCAGAAACTGTACACTGCTTTTAACCAGTACAACTATGAGCGTAATGAAGTCAGTAATGATTCTGAACCGATAACAGTCGATCAGCTGAAACAAGGGTGTCCAAACTACGGCCCGCGGGCCGCTCCAAAAAAGGAAACGGGCCGCAGATGGCCCGCGGGCCGTAGTTTGGACACCCTTGTTTCAGCTGATCGACTGTTATTTAAGAAATAGAATGAAAGTTGGTCCGCTGTTAAGCAGGTTTTTATAATGTGAGATTCAAAGTTTGAACGCTAGGAGTCAGAAACGGGCCAAAGAGTCTAAAAGCGGAGAGGGTGAGCATTTCTAGTGCAGAAAATTGGGCCAAAGAGTCTAAAAGTGGAGAGGGTTCGCATTTCTAGCGCAGAAAAACAGGCCAAAGAGTCTAAAAGTGGAGAGAGTGCGCATTTCTAGCGCAGAAAAACAGGCCAAAGAGTCTAAAAGCGGAGCGAGTGCGCGTTTCTAGCGCAGAAAAATGGGCCAAAGACTCTAAAAGCGGAGAGAGTGCACAGTTTTAGCGCAGAAAAACAAGGCAAAGACTCTAAAAGCGAAGAGAGTGTGCATTTCTAGCGCAGAAAAACAAGGCAAAGAGTCTAAAAGTTGGCATAATTAAGGAGTTTAATATTAAGAGACATCATGAAATGAAACATCAATTTGAAAAATCTTAGTTTACACAACACTGTCAAAGATAAAGATAGTAAGTCCAGTAAAATGGTGTGTAAATGAAATAATCAGGAAAATGTATTATTTAAGGTGGTATATTTCATTATTTGTTTTATTACAGAGTCTGTGGCCCGTGACTTCAAATATATTTCTCCTTCTGACCCCCAACAAAAAAAGTTTGGACACCCCTGATCTAAAAGCTGAAGCTGCAGTGAGATGTTTCTCCAGTGGAGGAGGCTTTATGTAGGCCAGTGTTTGAAGCCAGCAGCAGCAGTGGAGGTATCGATTGAGAACGTTCATTCAGTTCTTATAAAGAGCGGAGAACACCCTGCATGCACCGCCCGCTCTCCCCCCACACTGAATCTCAAATTATCTGCAAGTTTCAACAAATTATTTTAGCTTAAAACACACAGGCAGATTTTTCTTTTCTGATTATCTTACACAGACTTCAGGGCCAGCTCTTACAGTTTATTTACAGAATAAAAACAATTTATTATACAGTTTTAGAAAACTGAAACTGAAATGTTCGGGTTTTTACTTAAGCTAACCATACTAGAACACTAGACCATTTTAAAAAGACTCTGAAAAGACTTTTAACAGACTAAAGTCTGACTGCCTCTCACATTTAAAGACAACTCACACACGTTTAGTCACAGACAAAGATTTTGCAAACACTGGGGATCTTGCAGGATCACTATTTAACTTTTTTCTACTGTTTTAACCTTAGTTAAGAAGTTTCTGATGTCTCATTTCTCATTTTTAGGGCGTGTCAGTGTGTCTTTGCTATCATAACAACGGGAAAAGTGCAAAACATGCAAAAGACATGTACTAATTCTCTTAATTTATCATGGGTGTGTTTGGGTGTAATGACAATAAAAAACAATAACCCAGAATGTCACGTCTCATTCCCTTTAAGAGCCAGATGCACGCTGGTAAATTGGTATTTTAATGTTGCATCGTTTCTTCTACTGTCACGTCCTGGCCCTCTTTCCTGTCTGTTATCATGTTTCTGTGTGTTATACCCATGTGACCTGTGCTCCTCTGTGTTTCTTACCCAGTAGTTTTCCATTCACATGTGTCCAATTTGTAGCTCCGCCCTTTCCCCAGGTGTTCGTGTTTAGTGTGTGTTTTCTGTGTGTATATATGGTCCTCCTGTGTCACTTTGTCCTCGTCAGTCTTTGCACTAAACCCTGTTGTCTGGGTTGTATTCAGTCAATGGCGAACCTGTGTTTTCAATTGCCAAGGTAGCAATACACCAGACATATACCTGAACACACCTCACTTCCAGACCACCACACCCATTGGCGTAAATATATATCCACAAGCACTGTTGCTATTTAAGTGATGCAGGCACAAGGCGGGAAAGTAAGATAGTAGGGAGTAAGATAAGAAAAGCTAAGCAATTTTTTATGAAACATCTGTGACAAAAGTTTTAGAATCTTTACATCAATATTTACAACTGTAAATATTCTGTAAACTTTCATATTTATCAGTTTGTCGCAAACCAGAGGCGTCAGTTTTAGCTGCACAGAAATATCCTGACGAGGCCGTCTGTCGCCGTACTGCATTTACATCGAGCAGCTCGACTCATGTCTGATGTTATATTGTGTTTGTTGGTGCAGAACGTGTTACTGTAAATTTCAAAGCGCCGTGTTTACTCACACAAATCAAAGCCTGATCGCTCCTGATCCGGTGGAACCCCTCCGCCCGACACCCGTCTCTCACACGCGTCACATAATTGACTGCGCTCTCAAAGGGGAATGGAGACAGCTGGAGTGGAGATTATGTGCTGGAAATAAACCAATCAAAAGATCTCGCTGACAAGTACGTTTATTTTTTATTCTTGCTCATCCCTGTCTGGATCAACAGACTGTAGATTGTCACTTTTTTGCCCCCCTCCTCCCCTTGCCGCCCACCTTCGCCCCCCCCGGTCGTCTCGGAGGTTGAGCCGGGGTGGCGTTTCTTCATAATTCATCTGACAGTTTCCTCTTTTATCTGCTTGTGTTTGCGGTGCCCGGCTCAGTGGAGGAACACACTGCAGGAAGAAGGAAAACAGACTGAAGCGAAATGAGATACAAGCTCTGCATTCCAGTGGATCCACACTGAAGACACGTGGCCTGATTTCAGGGAACGTCTAGATGAACTGTAGCAGCAGCGGCTGCCAATCCTTACAGAGAAGATTCAGTTCGTATCTGAAGTGTGAATGAAAACTGAAACACCTGGTTTTAGAGCACAATAATTGATTGGACAGTTCTGGTGGAAACAGGAGAGTTGAGGTGCACATTGAATTCTGCGTGATTTGATCAGCCGTGGTTTTTCAGATACAATCCGGGTTAGCACCCGAACATCCCTTTCAGACAGCTTCCTCTTACAGCGTCCACAGTTAATCCTGTTGGATGTGGTTGGTGCTTCTTGGTGGTATCTCGCTGACATTACCCTGGATACCGTGGCTCTTGATGCATCACAAAGACTTGCTGTCTTGGTCACAGATGCTCCAGCAAGACGTGCACCAACAATTTGTCCTCTTTTGAACTCTGGTATGTCTCCCATAATGTTGTGTGCATTGCAATATTTAGAGCAGAACTGTGCTCTTACCCTGCGAATTGAACCTTCACACTCTTCATGCTCTTATTGGTGCAATGTGCAATTAATGAAGATTGACCACCAGGCTGCTCCAGTTTAGCCATGAAACCTAAAATCCCACACTAAAATGATGACAGGTGTTTCAGTTTCATTGTCCAACCCCTGTATGTGCATAGGTATGTATACATGTAACTATATAGATGATGTTAATATGTATGTTTTTTAATCCCTTCAAACTGTAGACAAATTAGAGCTTAATGTCCTATATTGTGGCTTTGCAGTGTAAACAGAATATTTTTATTTAAGCAATAAAAGACACTATTGTTCTAAAAAAAATATTTGCTGTGCAAAACAACCTCATGATAAGAAATATAATGTACATTGATTTAAATGTAGATGTTTTCTCTTGGCAGGATCTTTTTTCTACTTCAGTTTTAGTAAAATCCTTGACCTCCTAATGTTTATGGAAGGGCCTTTGTCCCAGTTCAACTTGGAGCCTGAGGAGCCGAATGTGACATCCTTGTGTTTTTGCCCTGCGGGTAAACGGAGCAGGGCTGTCCCAGTGTGTAGCTGCTGCCGCTGTTTTCTCCGGACTCCGTACAAAATAACCTCTTTTTGGAGTCGAGCCGTCAGATTTGACACGTTTGAGATAAAGATTGCACCAAATGGATTTCTGCTGCGTCAACTCCACTTCTGCCATTTAAGGTTATTGGTGTTGGTGGATGCATGAAGGCTAGAGCTTTAAAAAAAAAAAACTAGAAAAATGACATATGGTATCTAAATCAAAGTCAGGCCCGGTCCAGTTTTAGAGCACAACAGCAGACATAGTGGGGTCAAATATGTGTTTTGAAGAATATACTTATTTTTGGCCCTACATGCAACAAAACTTGCTCTTTGCTCTCACTGTTTGCAGTGGTTTGGGTGTAACACTTTCGTGATTAATTACCAAAACTTGCTACAAAGTGCTTCTATATGCTCCTATATGCTCAATGCAGCTGGAAAAATTGATAATAAGTGTAGAAACAAGCCATAATCTCATGAACTCATAAAAAAAAAATTCTATTACAGGCCGACTCTTCATGCTCAATTACTGTAAATTCTCAATCAATGTCATCATTTTAACAAATAAATATTTAGTCTGTTTAGCTTTCCAAATACAGTACTAATCATACACCAATGAACCATAATATTATGACCACCTGTTTGTTTCTTTACCCATTATCTTATATCCATTGGGCACATACAGTCCTCTCTGAAAGTATGGCCAATTCATTTATTTCTACTTTAGACTGAAAATATTAAAAGATAAATATGAGACAAAAGATCAACATTTCAGCCTTTTATTTCCAGATATATACAGATACAGATCTGGATCTGATGCACAGTTCAGAAGAATAAAGTACCTTTTATCTGAACTCACACATTTGTCTACTGAGCAAAATGAAAATGAGCAGTACAACCATTATAAATATACTAAAGAAGAAAGTCATCACTGGTGTACTAAGTAGCAGAGGTAAAACAGGCAGAAACAGGTCTGAATCTATCAGGTTGGTGGACTATTCTCAGTCTAGCTTTGACAGTGGATGTTTAAAAACTGAAACCAACTGCCCAAATAATATTGTAGCTGCTCTCTCTTATCTAACAATTTTTCGTTAGTAGAACATTTTCTGAATGTTACAGTTAATGTTCTTAAAACATCGAATCTGTCAAGTTTTCGACGAGCTTTGAATTTATTATAATGGGTGTAGAAACAAGGAAGTGGTCATAATGTTATGCTTGACTGCAATCTCGTAAGGCAACCATTAACTTATTGATTTGCCAATACAGGACATGCTTATTACAGGCCGACTCTCCACGCTCCACATCCATAATCTCAATCAGCTCAATCTCCCGGTGAACAGCTGATTACACAGCAAATCTGTGAGCTGCGTTATATATGCATGAGCGTCACTGTGGAGGACTGGAGGATGTTTGATGTCTTCAACAAGCACGGCCCATCCTTGCCCTCCTGACCCAGCCGCACATTATGAATTCATTAGTGTGAATTTATTAACCAAGTACACAGTCTGGCCAAGGCTACAGCCGTCTTTCAGCTTCAGCACAGAGAGAGAGAGAGAGAGAGAGAGTCTGGAGGAGTGAAGAGTGTCCAGTGCTGTTTTCAGGGGAAAAGCCCTTTGACCTGGAGAATGGAAGCTCTTCATTAGATGAGAGAAGGTGGGTACATTTGTAGAAAAAAGAGATTTCTGTGCATGACTTTGTGTCTTATTATACCGTAAACCCTGACTGACTGACTGAGAGATGAGTTAGCTATCACAGATCAGTTCCATTACATACAGTATCAGTCAAAAGTAAAGTTTTACACACCCTAAATTCTGTGTTTTTTCAATATTTAAACATTTCAATAGATTAATACTAAAGTCATCCAAACTATGAAGAAAAACAACAAAAACAAACTATGAAGAAATTATTTGGTAAAGATGATCAGTTATGCACAGCTCTGATGGATTTTATCAATCAGGTTTATGAGGTAGAGTCACCTGGAATTCAGGCTTTCAGTTAACAGCTGTGCTGAACTCATCAAGAGTTAATTACTTGAATTTCTTGTCTCTTAATAAAGTGTTTGAGAGCATCAGTTAAAGTAAAGTAGTGAAGAGGTAGAGTTACAGGTATACAGTGAATAGTGAATATTTGAGTAATGTTCGAATCCAGATTATGAGAAGCAACAGCTACTCAACTAAATAAAGAAAAAAAAATATGATGGAACTGGCTCTCATCAGGACCACCCCAGGAAAGGAAGAGTGAGAGTAGCCTTTATTGTACAGGATAAGTACAAGTTACAGATAGTTGCTTGCTGTGGTGTTGCTATGTTGTTGCTGTGGTGTTGCTAGGTGGTTGCTATGGTGTTGGTAGAGATGGTTGTTGTGGTGTTGCTAGGTGGCTGCTATGGTGTTGGTAGAGATGGTTGTTGTGGTGTTGCTAGGTGGTTGCTATGGTGTTGGTGGAGATGGTTGTTGTAGTGTTGCTAGGTGGTTGCTATGGTGTTGCTAGGTGGTTGCTGTGGGGAGGGGGATTTCCCACTCTCCAGAGGAAATCTTCCTCCCCTATCAAAAGTGGCCCTAAAAACTAATACAAAAAGTCAGTTTTGCAAAACCGTACCACGTATTGCTCCAAAAAGCAGAAGCAATGTTATTCAATATAATTAGGTGGTCGCTGTGGTGTTTCTAGGTGGTTGCTGTGGTGTTGCTGGGTGGTTGCTGTGGGGAGGGGGATTTCCTGCTCTCCACAGGAAATCCCCTCTTAAAAGTGGCCCTAAAAACTAATACAAAAAGGTGTGTTTTATGAAAACCGTATCATGTATCGCTTCAAAAAGCAGAAGCAACTTAAATATAGTTCAGTGTAGTCCCTACCACCCTGCAGAATTCTGCGTTTCCATGTTGAAAGGTGGGAGGGAGCCTTTTAAATATATACATATAAGAAGAAGAAGAGGATTATGGTGGAGTGTAATTAGGTGGAGTAGAAATTTGAAGAGGAGCTCCAGGCTTGATTTCTAAACACAAATAATTTCTTAACTCCATTTTTTTTTTAATCAGTGAAAATAATGAACTCATCAGATCCACACCGCTCACGGTCTCTCAGGGTCTCGCAGTGTCAGAACAGGTCACACTCTTCCCCCCGAACACCCTGCTGTGCCTAATGAGGTGACTTCATGTCTGTCAAAGTGCTTTATGGTTTTGATGTTGACGCCATCATATGTAGTCACGTCTTATCATACATCATCATACATTCCTCTCTCAGCCTCGTCAGCACGTCTTCCACCAAGGTGCACCCGGCCGGCTGATTCCTCCAGACAGTCCCCACACCCTTTGGGTTTCATCCAAGATGACCTCAAGATTAGAGCCACCCAATCAGCTGTCAGATAGGATTGTGGTGGAGGAGGAGGAGGAAAGCTTCAGGATGATGTTTCCACTTACATTAATATCAGGTGCCCTCATCTTCTGCAGAAACTGTATTCAAGTTCGTCGTATAGTTCCAATTTAACCAGCTAGAACACAGTCTTGTAGCCTCTCTGCAGTCAAAAGTTTGGATACACCCTTTTATTCAATATTTTTTTATTTTTCCTTGTTTTTTTTTCCCCCTACATTGTGAATTAAAGGAGCAATCAGTGATAAATGGCTACAGCAATCCAATTTTCATACACTATATATCATTTTATGACCCATCCACTCGTTCCCAGTTACAAAGCAAACATGGGTTGCCAGATTGATAGGCAGTTGCAAGCTACAGTGAATCAGTTTCTCTGATTCCTTTGCTGTTTATAGGTTTATGTTTGATTGAAATCAACATTGATCAACGTGTTTTATTCTATAAACTACAGACAACATTTCTCCAAAATTCCAAATAAAGATATTGTCATTTAGAGCATTTATTTGCAGAAAATATTCATAACGTTTTAAGAGTTCAGAATTTTTTTTTTGGTGGTGGAATAACCCTGGTTTTTAATCACAGTTTCCATGCATCTTGGCATCATGTTCTCCTCCTTCAGCAGTCTTACACACTGCTTTTGGATTTGAACTTTATGCCTTACACTCTTGATACAAAACTGGTTTGATGTCTTGTGATCATCCCTCTTCCTCTTGATTATATTCCAGAGGTTTTCAATTTGACAAAATTAAAGAAACTCGTCCTTTTTAAGTGGTGTCCTATTTTTTTTTTAAATACCCAGCTATGAGTAGCAACCGCACTGAAGCTCAGTGATTACCTGTTCAGCTGAAAAGTTGCCAACTCACCCATTTCTATTGCTTCAGTACACTGCACATTGCATACTGTCGTCTATAACTGACAACCCTGAGAGTGGAAATGGGCCTGGGGGAATGAGCAGCAAGTGGGCAGATCCGGAGGCCTCAACCCACACAGATTTCTGTGACATATGGAAATCAGTTCAAATAAGAAAATACTGGCTAAAGCTCTGCTGACAACTACTCAGCATATTTCCTTAATATCTGATGATATACTCCATTTTATTTTATGAGTTATTACAGAAAATATTATTCTTAATGGTGCTTCAATACTGAAGCCATCTACTGTATACTATGAGCACATAGTTTTATGACGTTTTAAGTAGTTAAGTAGTTTTTAGGGTGTATGATAGGGCCCTTATTGTTCTACTTTGCTATTTGCCTTTTAACTAAATAATAATGCAGATGTCTCTAATTCCCCTCTCTGTATGATGTCTCATAAATTAAATTAAGAGCAAATAAAGAGTTAAACAGTTCACTTTATACTTTTTTTTTCCAGATAAATGATATATTTTCAAAACAGTCTCAGTAAATTGCAGGACACAGAGTGACATAACAGTATTGATCGTTGTGAAGCGGTCATTAGGATATTGATAATAAAATGTCCCATTAGAAGAAACACGTTCTGCTTCAGAATTTCAGGATTCAGCAGTTTCACTAATCTATTCTCTACAGACGGCCGAGTGTGAACAGTGTGAACAGTGTGAACTGTTCCCGACAGTGTGTTTTTTGATACAGAACCTTCACCCTGTTTCTATTTCACATTTTTATCCTTCAATCCACATCCTATCTGAGAGCAGAGGCCGAGTGTTTATTAGTGTTGGGTTTGTCTTCCTTGCTGTGGAACCTCAGATTGACCTCTAAACACAGGAGGAGGAAGTTCTGGCTTTAGGTTTTATCAGTGAGGCTCACAGCGGTCTGAGACTGAGGGATTGAGAGTGAAGTTTACTATGATGGTTTCTGTAGCTGTTTTTGCAGCTAGATGCTGGTCTGATTTTTTTTTTTAAACAGGGCATCCTGAATTTGATTAAATGCCATAAATAATAAAATTAAAATTAAAATTTCTCTAGAAATTAATTTCATGGATATATAGTCCTGACGTTTTCCATTAGAATTCGTTGTTTCATCAATGAAGGCAAGACATTCTGGTGCAGATGCAGCAAAAAAATGGCAAAACCATGATACTACCACCACCATGTTTCACAGTGGGCATACAGTTCTGATTGGCATCAACAACTCTTTGACTTGTTGTTTAAATAAAATAGGCTCCGCCCACTCACACCTGATTTAACTGTAATCTCACCTTAAAACTAACTGCTAATTCTAGATTTGCACATACTTTTGTCACTTACAAATGTGTAATATTGGATCTTGGATTGTTTTACTCCAAAAATAAATCACTAAGGATATTTTTTTCTGATTCATTTAACTGGGTTATTTTTATGTACTTTTAGGACTTGTGAAAATCTGATGATTTTTAGGTTTTAGGTCATATTTATGCAAAAATATAGAAAAATAGCCACTCTTTGCTCTGATTACTGCTTTGCACACTCTTGGCATCATTCTCTCAATGAGCTTCTTCAAGAGGTGGCCACCTGAAATGAAAAGTTTTCCAACGGTCTTGAAGAAAGGAGTTTCCAGAGGTGTTTATTAGCACTTGTTGCCCCTTTGTCTTCTTCACTCTGTGCTCCAGCTCACCCCAAACCATCTGGATTGGGTTCAGGTCCGGTGACTGTGGAGGTTCAGCTCATTTTTTGTTAAGTACATAAAACTCCACATGTGTTCATCCATAGTTTTGATGCTTCAGTGAGAATCTACAATGTAAATACCAGTCATGAAATAAAGAAAACGCATTGAATAAGAGAGAAGGTGTGTCCAAACTTTTGGCCTGTACTGTATATACATATATGTATAGTGACTTTATCTCATTAAACAGCACTTTTTGGTTCAGAACAGTCCAGCAAACAATAATTCAGCCACCAGAGCTTGTCGGGTGCAGTCGGTCAAAAACTGACCAAGGATGAAGAACCAGGACAGATAATGCAAACTCCGCATATATATATAATAAATAAAGATGAGCCGAATTCTCTAACTAACTGTACACCTACACCCTGTCCCAAAACAGCTGATGTGCCTGATAAAGTGCTGAGTTAGTGTATTTATCCTGCCGATGACAATTTGTGGGGTCTTGGGGTGATGAGTCGTCGTGTTTCCAGTCTTTTGCTGAAGCCGAATGGAGAAACTCTTCTCGGCGGTTGCAGATTCCTGAGGTCGGAGCTCATTAATGAGTGATGCTGGTGGGGAAATCTTGGCACTCTCGCTGCTCACTTCCCTACGACATGAAGGAGCTACTCTTCCCTCTCTGGCTCCCCATGAGCTCCAGCAGCCATTAGCCTGTTAGCGTGCTCTTCTTGCCAAGCACTTATAGTTCCCTTCTGTGCCGAGTGAGACTCCGCCTCTACCACACAATCAGATCTGTTTCCTTCTGTCAGAATCCACGGCGCTCATCCCAGAATAGCAACCCTCCCAAGACTTCTACTCCAACACCTCAGAAAGCTGTAGCTGTGCATTAACATTTAAATATATTGCTATTATATTATACTCAGAGCTCAGTGGGAAAGTAGTGTTAGAGAGTGAATACGGGGACATGGGATGCTATTTATATGCATATCGTACACAGTGGAAGCAACCTGAAGAATCAAAAACTCAACTGTGAAGGCTTTCCTCAAGGTTTAGCAGTGTGTTTATGGACATTCTTTCAGAAGTGCATTTGTGAGGTCAGACTCCATACATACAGATTTTTACCAAATTGAAAACCTCTGGAATATAATCAAGAGGAAGATGGATGATCACAAGAAGTAAAAGCAGCATAAAGTTATCCAAAAGCAGTGTGTAAGACTGGTGGAGGAGAACATGATACCAAGGTGCATAAATAAAAAAAACTGTGATTGCAAACCAAGGTTATTCCACCAAATACAGTTTTTTTATAAATATGAACTTGTTTTCTTTGCGTTAGTTGAGGTTAGTTCGTTGAGCTGCATCTTTTTTTTGTTATTTCAGCCATATTTCAGTCATTTTCTGCAAATAAATGCTTTAAATGACAATATTTTTATTAGGAATTTGGGAGAAATGTTGTCTGTAGTTTATAGAATAAAACAAAAATGTTCATTTTACTCAAACGTAAACCTATAAATAGAAAATCAGAGCTGTATATCATAAAACATGGGTGATGCAACAGGACAATGACCAAAAACGCAGTAGCAAGTCCACAACAGAATGACGTAGGAAAAACAAAATCCACTTTTTTTTTGAAGTGGCCAGATCTACGATGCTATGAATTGATAATTTTATAACAAATTTATTCAGAAAACGCTCGTTATTTAATGGATTTATTAAATACCAAAATGTTCACATACTTTTTCATGCCACTGTAGGTTAATGAAAAAATGCTATTTTAATACATTTTAAAATACAGTTTAGAATTTTTTTTTTCATATTATTTTTTTATATTGCCATGCCAAAAGAGCTTTTAAACTCCACCGCACTGAGAACGGAAGGTGATAAAAGGAGTTGAACTCTCTTATTTGCTGGGAATTCAGCAGTTTAAAAGCAGGACAGTGAGGCCATGTTTGCTGTTCTTCTGATTCGCTCGGATGGCCTTGTTCTATTAAGAGAAAAAATGGGCTTCAAGGCTTTAAAGGTTTGCATAAAGAAGGTTTGTTGGCTTAAAATTTCAATAATTCCAGAGCAAAAGGGGAGAAATGTAGGGTTAGACGCGTTGAGTCGTTCCTTTAACACGTCTGTTTAGTAAAAAACACACATACTGTACACACACTAGTGAGCATCCCAAAATTTAGGCTGGTTAAAGAAGGCTGTTCTGAACTGAAGGACTCGTCGAACACAGCCATAAACGTGCAGCTGATTTTTTAAGTACGTGATATGCAACTGTTTTACCCTCAATTTACTGTGCATATACAAAAAAAACATATAAAAAAGGGAAATAATGCCATTAAATGAATGTAGAAATCTGTGTACCAGACCCTCAACCCTATCATCATTCTTCTTGGTACCATTGGTTTTGAGAACTTGGGCTCCAAGTGGCTTCAACACCACCAGAGCCCCACCCACTGGATCAGTTGAAGAAACGCAGAAAGAAAATTTCAGTCATTTAGGTTGAGAACCTCAGAAAGTACACATCATTTAATTAGGATTAAGCAGGATTACACTTCAGACTTCTTCTGAGGGAGGAATCTGTACATACTGTCTACTGTGGAAGATCAGGGAGATGTAAGAGCTTTTAAATATAAAGTTTTATGCTTTGATTAATTTGCTCTGCTAAACTGGAAAAAAAATATTAGGTGTTATACAGTACCAGTCAAAAGTTTGGACACACATCTTCTCATATAATGTTGTACAACATTGTAACTGAATAGTGAAGTGATCCAGTAACTTAAAAGTGTTAAACAAACCAAAATACTCTATGAAGCATTAATATGGGGTGCTGTTGACTTTTTTATTTATTTAGTTAAGAAGTTCTTTTAATATCAATAATCTGGATTCGAACATTCAAACTTTATTAAGAGACAAGAAATTCAAGTAATTAACTCTTGATGAGTTCAGCACAGCTGTTAACTGAAAGCCTGAATTCCAGGTGACTCTACCTCATAAAACTGACAGAAAAAAATGCTAAAATCTAAAATATAAAATTTATATTAATATAATATTTTAGTTTGTTTAACACTTTTTGTGTACTAAAATATTATATATTTTTTTCTTAATAGTTCGGATGACTTTACGCAATTTAAGTAATGAAAAATCACTGAATTTTAAGGTGTGTTCAAACTTTTTACTAGTACTGTATGTTTTTATGTCCATTATCAATGATAATACATAATAAATAACTATATTGCTCTATTTTGCACCATGCTATGAAGTGTTATTTATTCTACCATTGGGTCATCACCTAGCTCATTTTTTGTATCCTCTCTTTGTTGTAATTAGCTAAAAATGCCTCTGGAGGTTAAAAAAAGGAGTCAAATACGAAATGTGAAATTTGCTATTCTGGTTCATCCTATTATCTATAATTCATTCATTTCAGGAAGCATGAAGAGCCGTATTTTTCTCCCCTAAAGTGCCCTGAAATGAGCTGCTATCAGTAGAAATGCATTGCCTTGTAAAACCTCTGGGCAACTTATTATTTGCTGATGATTAGATAAAGAGATGGAAAAAACAACACGGTTCTTATTGTGGCCCAATTAGAAGAGCATAATGAATGCACTCTGATCCCATCTGCGCTACGTGCTAATGCTACTCACGCAAGCTTTTATACAACCCAGTGAAGTCCAAGTGCAAGACGCCACAAAACAAAGCAAATATATGATGAAATGACCCAAGCCCGTATACTTATTGGATTTTTCTGATTGACTGAAAGGGAATTCAGCTCATTTTAGAGCAATATAAACGGCTTCAAACCGCCGCCCCATTCCCTGCAGACTCGCCTCAGAACCTAAATTGATTACCTAACGCGGCGAAAAAGTAAATCCACACAGGTAACAGTAGACTCAGCAAAAAATGTGCAAATACGCAGCGTTCGGAGGAGGTGAGCGCGAGACGTTTAGCACTGACTCGCTCTATTCCAGCCGTAAACATCATATGGAGTGACCGGGGGAAGGCAGCCATCGGCAATCTGTCACTCTGCGGAAAGATTTAAGAGAATCCGTGGGCTTATTCTCATTCGTCGGGCGACATTTCTCCTAGAAAGTGACGTTGTTTCCTCGTCTGCTGGCCGTAAAAATCATAACAAATGTGTAATAAATGTGGGAGATAAGTCTTGTTTGGGGAAACTCAGAGAGGTGCAGCAGACAGATCTATTTTCCTCACTGCTGTGGCCAAGGCCCAGTCTGCATTCACTCTTAGTGCTAAACACTCTTAACTGAGGTTAAATCAGGCTATTTCACAGTGTAAAATGCAATTGCTTGTGTTTAAACAGTGTTTTTCTCATATTTTTTGCGAAATAATAATTTACTGAATTGCCTAACAATAGGCATTTCCATTTGCAGTCACTCAAAAAAACATATTTAAAAAAAAGATATTTTTTTCTTAGTGTTGTTTTATTTTCCCTCATTCTTTCTTGGAAGAAAAAGACCAGGGAAAGGCCTAAAATTGGAGCAGATGGACTTTTAGATTAATCACAACAATATTATGTGATTAACTGTGATTAATCACACTTGTTATTCATAAGATGAAAGTTTTTATAGTGGATATTTCAATGACAATAAAAGAATGAATGTAAGAAAAGTAAAATGCAATTGTAACATTCATATTAGTGGTGTCTAAAATTATAATACTAGTATATTCTTTTATGTTTGAGGGGAGATAAAGCCAACGTGGGGCGCTGGATTAAAGAATGCATGATAAATTGGATAGAGAAAGTTTTTTTTACTTTATTATAAACATCTCAGAAGCTTGGTTGTAAGGATTTCTGAATTAGAACTTAATTATATGAGTATAAAAAAGCATTTTCACACCTGTAGTTGTGAAAGTTTCTATTATCTGGATCAATTGAGGAGTTTGTTTATTTGGAGCTTCAGTTTCTCCCTTTGTTTGGTTTGGTTTCACACAGGCATTAAAACGAACTAAAACGCACCTAAATGAGCACCAATAAACGATGCAAGCACATCGTCTCCTCTGATTGGTCAGAGCTGTCTGGCATAAGAATAGGAAAGTAAATATAGAGAGAAGAGTCTGTGTTCCAGCGCGTCTATATATGCAGTGTGAAGCTGCTTTAACACAGAATGCTGTGCTTTTAAACACAGTGTTTTTAATGGGACGTGCAGCACAGATGACTTAAACAGAGTTGCGTGGCTTCTTGAAGTTGCAGTGAAGGCTGCACATACCATGCTCTTAGTGTGTAAACAGCATGGAGCATGCAAACTGCTCAAGCTTTATCAAGCTTGGTTATTATACAGTGGATGTTACATTTAAATAAATACACTTTCTAAAATATGTGATATGTATTAATACACCTCAAAAGGGAGACAAGTAGGTCTACAAAAAATCTGCTATACGTCTTTTTATTGGCTGTTTTTCGGAGAATGATGAGATTTACCAAATTACCAAAACTCATGCACAGAGAGAGACAGACAGACAGAGATAGAGAGAGAGAAAGAGAGAGAGAGCAGGTGAAACAATTCTTCCTCCGTCTCCTTCTCTCCCGCACGACGACCTTCATGCAACGCCTTCCGATTTGTCAGACATGGATGATTCTCAGCCAGCATGGCTGCCTGTAATCAATTGGTAAATGGCCACTGTGTTTCCTCTGCTGTGTCTAATCATAATTGGTCAGAAATGCAGCGCTGTACGTTGGGTAAGAGGCTGACCTTGGCAAACGTGACGCATTACAGAGAGCGGATTACTGCTCCGGAGCTGTTTTCACTCGGAATAAAATACTTCAATTAAGGCTCTGAGATGAAGACAGCAGGAGTTTTATCTCTCGAACGCTGCAGAAATGATATATCTTGGCGAATGAAAGCGTTGTGGATGTAGTGAATAGTGTGCAATAGCTCTTATTATGAGATTATTGCAAGAATGTAATAACATTTTCCTATCTAATTACAGTCTGACTGAATGAACTGATTCCACTACTTATTCCAACTTGTGCTCTCAACTTTCTTACCTTATCTTTTTCTTAATTTATTCTTAATTCTATTGGTCTATAAATAGATTTTCTCTACCCAATTTATCTGTATATCCCCCTATAATTAGTCACGCCCCAACACACCAGGAGGGTGAAGACTTTGCCGACTAGCATCACAGCGCTAACGCTCGGAGGAAAAGCACAGCGACTCGGTTCTGATACATCGGCTTACAGATGCAGCCTTGTACTGATCCACATCACCCTAGGAGTGATGAATAGGGGAAAGAGCGCCATCCACTGTACTCACCCAGAGAGAGCAAGACTAATTTTGCTCTCTCAGGGCTCCGGTAGCTGATGATTTCCCGATCACAGAGCCCCTTTCCAACAAAATAACTTTGGAATGTAAGAACCATGGAGCTTTTTAGTGAACCAGCCTGCATTTCCACTAGCTTTAGTGGAACCGTTAAAATGTCAGACCTTACATCACCAACAGAGGGCGCTGCAAAGCAGTGGTGAACAGAAGCGGTTAAGGTTTGCGCTGAAGAACCTGGTTTACTATGCTACGCTATGCTACTATTCTATACTAGGTTAATTCCTGGTTCCAGAACCTACTTTTGTTGGTGGAATCTTATCTTATCTTATCTTATCTTATCTTGTCTTATCTTATCTTATCTTATCTTATTTTATGTGATTCATCTGGAAGCTTTAGAACCTTTATGTTTAAATAAACATATTGATATTGCTGTGATAAAATTGTAAAGATACAACATATCATAATATTGATACATTGTATCACCCCTAGTCTGCAGAATACTGTTGGATTAATCAGATTTCATTTTTTTTAACTCCAACAAATAATTATTTTTATTTTTCTATTTTTCCTATTTAAACCTCCAAGGGGGTATTTTTTATTATTATTATTATTAAACCAAATAAAGACATTATGAAAGGTATCTTTAGTACTTATCTTCGCTGATCAGGAAATGTTCTTTCAGTTTAAAGAACAGCAGTTCTGAGAGACAGCAGAGGGTGGGAATGTATTTGGTACTTTTGTACTTTAATGCTTGTCTATCTTGCTCAGCTGTTGTCTGTAAAATAAAGCGTGCAGGCGGCGCGGTCCACCGTAATGTTTCACTTTTAATTACCAAATCTGCCAGCGACGAACACGCGCCGCTGCCCTGACCTCTCAGTAATGACTGTCCTGATTGGCCGGCCCGCGGTCCACGACGCATGGAGCCGGATTTCCAGACAGTCTGGCTTATTAAACCTGTGATCTGTTTGTGGATTCACCAACATGCCCTCCGACAGGCCTTAAATGCCTCCTCCTGCTGCATAAGCCTCGGAGGGAACGGAGGGATGGAGTGAAGAAGAGAGGAAGATAGAGATAGAAGGAGGGATGGAGGAAGGGAAAGAGAGAGAGAGAGAGAGATGCCCGTCATGTATTAGATTAATTCTGTGGTGCGTAGGAGGTGCAGAAGAATGCAGAGGAGCAGGAACGCTCCCAGCGCTGTACCCCTCGGCACAAAGGCCACACATAACCAGCATGTCTGGAGCAAGGAAGGACCAGCTGCGTATTGATCCGGTAACGATCCGGCCGCCAGCTTATAAGTGAAGCACGGCCCTGCTGGCATCTCCACTAAGGAGCCCATTTACTGACAATTTTAGCAAGTGCACGACTTTCAAACTCCTGCAGGCTCAATAAAGCCGGCCGCTGATTCGGCCAACTCGGTCGTCCAGATCTGCTCTGTGGTCCTCTTACTGAAAACTGCATCAATAAACAGCGTTCCTACAGAAACAGTGTGTTTATACAAACTTGTATTGATAGGTTTAATCACTGCCACACTTTATTCCTTTACAATACTGGTTATTACATGCCCTTGCCAAATACAATTCAGAAAAAACAATCATGAAATCATCTACAGATTCCGGTTCAGTGTTTGTAAGGTTTAACAGGTTAATTTTCTGACTGAATCAAGCCACTGTCAATTTGAAAATAGAAAATTGGGTATAAAACCTAATTATCATTTTTCCATACAGTAGAGTGAAAAAGAAATGGGTTTTCATCCATTTTTTTAATTGTATAGTTTTTCGTTTCGGCTTTTACAAAGAGAATTTTAAGAAAAATTAAAAGGCGAATCTTCTGTCGATTTTCAGATTTGTCATTTTTTGTATCTTGCTACACAAACCTGATGGTATAATTCAACTCTGCAAAATGCAAAAATGGAAAAATTAGAAGAAAAAAATATATATTTTTATTTAATTATGATAGTGAAAGGCAAAGATGGAAAAAATGTAAATTGTAAAAATGGATGAAAACTCTTTCCTTTTACACTGCACTACATTTTAAAAAATAAAATAATGAGTTTTTACATCAAATTTTCTTTTTTTTTAAACAGTCAGAAAATGTAATTAATAGTTGTTACACTGACCATTTCAGCCCAGATTAGTTTTTTTTTTTTTATTAAAGAGAATCATTAATGTAGTGTCATGACTGGACAGGACTGAGACATGCACAGATAAGCAAATAAGATACTTTATTAAATAAAGCAGTTGGACAAATGGTACAGGTAGTCAAAATGAGCAAAGTCAACACTCGCAAACAGCAGCAAGAGAGAGAAAACATACCATAAACAAGAAACAGTCCAAGGGTCATACACAAGCAAGGCGATATCAAAAATCAAGGGCAGGCATAAATCAGGGATGCTCTCAATCACTTTAAGAAGCAAGAAATTCAAGGGATTAACTCTTGATGAGTTCAGCACATAATGATAATATCTGCTTTGTGGTGTTTTTTTTCTCCTGTGTGGATCTGATCTTTGAAGAAAAGGATGAAAAAAGAAGATATAATAATGTATACAGAGTTTTATTTCACTCTGAATGTTTGTGTAAGCCTTTGGGCCTTTGGGTCTTTGGGAAAGCAGGATGCCATCTTTTCTCCAGTTTGTCATTTTCTGAATAAAGGAGCGCTGATAGATTTAGCGAGAGAGTGCTGTCATCGCCGCTCACGGCCCTGATCAAAGTCCAGAATTCGCCTTCAAAATAGCAACCGAAAGCTGCTGTGATTAAACTGCGTAACAGCGGCTCCAAACCCGATTTCTTTACTAATACTGTGTAGAAAATTCATACGATCCAAGTGGAGATGAAGGTTTAAAGCTTGTTTTCTGCTTCTTCTCTTTCTTCTTCTTCTTCGTCTTCTTTTTCTTCATCTTCTCTCTCTCTCTCTCTCTCTCTCTGATATGTCGCGAATGTTTGCTTTATCGTACACAGCCAGTATTTTATTTTCTTCTTCTTTTTCTCTCCCCACCGTTTTTCGCCCGGCCACGCCACTCACGCTTACATAAGCCTGGGAGCTGTGTGGCAGGGACAGCTTCCAGCTCACAGGCAGACAGCCCGCCTATTTTTAGCCAAAATGAGAAACAGGGAAAAAACTTGCATAAGTACATTCACCGATCCACCCAGCTCTCACATTCACCGCTCTCACACTCACCGCTCTCACACACTGCCAAGCAGCGTATCAATCCAAACTATTAAATCTCAGCTTTATTATCACTATTTCATAGGGGTGTTACGATTCTCTAAAGCCTCGATTCGATTTAATTTCCGATTTTATTTTCACGATTCAATTCTCGATTTTCTTTTTTCTTTTTTTTTTACAGCAGAGAGGCCTATGCCAGTTTTAGATTAGTCTATGGTCAGTCATTGGTTTGATTCATCAAATTTACAATATCTTATTTCAAAAGGTGGGCTTAATATAAGTGATACAAAGTGATACAAGTGATCTGTAATAAACCACATTAGACACTAATGGTCAAATTTAAATAATTTAATTAAAATATATATGTAATGCCATCTAGTGGCTTTTTTGGTAGCAGCAGTGTGCACTATTAAAACAGCAATGTGCAACATAACAAAATAAATAATAAAAAAAAAATACAGGAACAGTCATGTACAAAATAATAAAACAATTAGAGCCTTAACAAACTGAGCTCCATCCTACTATAACAGTTAAACATGAAAAATAAGACTTTCTCACTGAGAATGACAAGTTTTTTTCTTTAATAAAGATATATTATTAACTTTATCTGAGAGAAAGATGCTCCCTAAGGAACCAAAACTATTAACATATTTGAGGCTAGACAAAACAACTGTTATTTTTAATTTTTTTTTAACGGTTTATAAATGGTTTACAATGAGTTTATTAATGGTTACTAATTAGGTTGTAAATACCTTAAAAATCATTAATAATCAGTTATAACACATACGTAGAAATGTATGTAGACCTGTTTTTTAAAAGAAAATAGTGAACCCACATCTATTTATATTGTTGCCCTTCTACGTATGTGTTATAACTGATTATTAATGATTTTTAAGGCATTTACAACCTAATTTGTAACTATTAATAAACTAATAGTAAACCATTTATAAACCCTTTATAACGGTAGTCTTATTTTAAAGTGGTACCGATCCCAGCAATTTAAACCTCCAAAAAATGATTGTAATTCCAGATAATTAATGTTAGCATGTTAGCAAAGTTTACCTACCATTTTTTTATGTTTATTTGACAAGTTATTAGTGGTTCTTGTGTTATATTATTATAAGTGGTTTATTACTATTATATAAGTATTATATTAAGTATTGTGTTGTTAAGTCAGGGCCTACACTGAAGGTACATTTAGAGAGAGTAATAAAACTGAATGTAATTGTGAACTCGACAAATATTACCACACAAATATGTGTAAAATATTGAGATTTCTTATGTTTTATGCCAATAAAACAGCCTCATAAAATATTTGTCTTTACCAAATTAGGAGAATTAACGTAAATATGAATCACAAAACTAATGTCAACCCTTTTTTTATAGCCTTTAAACATTAAATGGGGTCAAATTGACGCTAGAGATAACAGGAGGGTTAGTGATCTGAATCGGGAGTCTTTGCTACGAAAGCACAGATGCATTTTAGATTAACATCATTTCATTTGAATGGATCTAAGTTCTACGGCCTGCTGCTGCACAGTCAGGTGGAATTGGTGGTTTATGCTCTCGGTGCTTCTCTGCTGGAGAACTGTGATTCTGCTATTTTAGAGATGTGGAGCAGCAACCCACACGCAGATATGAGTGGATCTCATCACCTGTTACAGCATGCTTAATAGCCTGAGTGATGAGATGAGTCAATGATCAGACATCTGAGGCCATTTGAGTGACATAACCAGAACACAGAACCACATTATTCCCTCGAACCCATCACCAGGAAGACGTGATGCATCAGGAGACGTTTATTTTAGTGGGAGAACTTCCAGTTTATGATTTATTATTATTATTATTATTATTATTCTTGTGACAGTTTCAGTCCTTCTTTAAAATGAATTTTCAATTGGCCCATTATAGAAGCTTTAGGAATGGTGGCATGGTGCTTGAGATGGAGTTTAAAAATCGAGTTAAACAAAAATGTGTGAAAGTGTTAAATTGTGTGTGTTTATTCTCCAACTTAGACCACAAGTTGAGTTGAGGGGAACTCTTTGGCGGTGTAGAGTTTATTTCAAGGTGTTGAGAAGCGTAACTGAACTTAATCCTAACCCCAATCCCAGCTCACCATCAGTGTGTAGTCTTATCCACCAGGACTACTTTCCATGAGGTATTCTGTTATATTTTATATAATGGTTGTTTGCCTGGCCGACATGGTGTTGGCTATAAGAGCAAGTTACCATCTTCTGTTCTACTGTTAAGTGTGACAAAGTGCTGGTGATGCACTGAGAACTGAACTGCAATTCAGGATTAAGGTTCCAATGCAATTAAAAAAACATACACAACTATACATAATTGTTTGCATTAATTGTGAACACTGTAAAAGAGTTTATGTTAAAATTAACTCCATCTGAGAGCTGCATTTTATTTTGGATGGGATTATTTTAGTATTTTAATTCAGAAACAGAGTTAAAAGGCCAGAAAACTCCCAGATAATAATGAATGTAACACTGTCATAGAGTCTATTAGATGGTCACGCATATACAGTACATTTAAAATAAGTTATTATTATTATTATTAACTCTCCGGGAGTTTTTTTTTTTCCAAAAAACAGGTTCTTGGATAGAAATTGACCTCCTTGTTCTACTAATATGACTTGAGGATACTTGAGGATTGTCCGATCTTCATTTCTGAAAGTTATATTGTTTTTCTTTAGTCTTTTATTTAGTTGAGTAGTTCTTGCTTCTCATAATCTGGATTCGAACATTACTCAAATATTCACTATTCACTGTATACCTGTAACTCTACCTCTTCACTACTTTACTTTAACTGATGCTCTCAAACACTTTTAACTATTAAGAGACACGAAATTCAAGTAATTAACTCTTGATGAGTTCAGCACAGCTGTTAACTGAAAGCCTGAATTGAGAAAGCTGATTGAGAACATAAATAAAATAATAAATGTTTTTTCTTCGTAGTTTGGATGACTTTAGTATTAATCTACAATGCAGAACGTTTTAAAATAACTGTAATTTTGAGTAGATTTCATGTATAGGTTTAATATATATTTAATTATTTATAACTCTCTAACTGTTTTATTCTCTGAAACAACACGCACTGCTCGTGAAGTGCACTACAACCTGGAGCCACCTGCTCTGTATCTGAACATAATGCTCACAGAAGGTGTTGATCCTGCGCCTTAAGGCTTTTAAGTTTGCTGTACTTTGGTGGAGGACTTCTGTCACTGGTGTTAATTCTCTGGCTGATTCCACAGAGCTGGGATCAGGTCTGTAATCCTCTCGCACACATTCATCCCTCTGACCCCCTCGCAGCCCACAGACGTGCAAAAACCATAAAACAAACACAATGATAATATCTTAATCGCTGCGTAATCGTCCTCCCACAGAGATACTCATTTGCGATTATTAAACTCCAATCTGAACAATCGCAAACAAGCGTGTAGGATTACTGAATCTAATGCGGCTCTTCCGAGAGCCTGATCTTCTGCAGTGCGATGCTCAAAACTGAGTGATCTTACAGTGGCTTGCAAAAGTATTCATACCCCTTGAACTTTTCCACATTTCGCCACCTTACCTCCAAAAACTTAAATGTGTTTTATTGAGTTTTTTTCTAAGGAGACTTTCTTTCAATCATTTTTTGTATTATTTTTTTAAAGAGAGGGGAAAAAGAGAGAGAGAGAGAGAGAGAGAGAGAGAGAGAGAGAGAGAGAGAGAGAGAGAGAGAGAGAGAGAGAACAAACAAAAAAAGAAAACCTTACTTTGTCAAAATCAAGTTATACACATGTATGCATACACATATATATTTATACACACACACACAACAATAATACTACTACCACTACTGTAAATAGTAATAATAGCAATTATTATACTAGTAATATCAATACATTTAATTAAATACAATGACCAGGTAAATAAAACAAAGTGAAAAAGGTAAAGAAAAAAAAATATATAAAACAAGTAATAGAAATTAATTAATAAATAAAATCAAACCCT
This sequence comes from Astyanax mexicanus, assembly GCF_023375975.1. Classification (NCBI taxonomy): domain Eukaryota; kingdom Metazoa; phylum Chordata; class Actinopteri; order Characiformes; family Acestrorhamphidae; genus Astyanax; species Astyanax mexicanus. The sequence continues at coordinate 1,944,035 of NC_064419.1, read as the reverse complement.
TGCATTAAAGTAAAACTGTAATGAGATGTGTTTGAGTAGTACTGTTTATTCCTAAATAAAAACTGTTCAGCATATACCAAAAAAAAAAGGATCCCATATTTTGTTAAAGTTATTGGTGGAGCCTCTTAGTGTGCATCTATTTTTTTCCAAAATTGAATATGTAAAAAAATGTCTCTGATCCAAACATGATGTGTGGGAGTTCCATTCATGTGACTTCCATTATAATTCATTGAGATTTTAAGTGATGGACGAACGCAAAGTATTGCATAAGCGTAAAGTGGAACGAAAATAATATATGGTTTTTAATTTAACAAAAAAATAATAATTCAAATAAAAATCAGAAAGTGTGACGTGCAAAAGTATTAAAATAATCCTTTACTCTGAAAACCCTAAATAAAATCCAGTGCAATCAATGAGCTGCCCGTCAGAAGTCACTTCATTAGTTAATAGAGTTAAATACATAGAATAGAGTTAAATACTTGTTAGCCTGCGGCGCGCAGCCTTACGCAACTACGCAATTAAAGCCACGGACTTTAAAGCAGGCGGACTTTACATGAAAAAGAACATAGAGGAAAAAATGGAAAGTTATAGAACTCGAGCACAATATAGTACAGTGAATTATTAGCAGGTAAGTGGAAGGTCATTTTAAAGGTTTCTAGATGTATTATTAGATATACAATGTCTTTACAATGTTCCCTTCACTCTTCCTGCTGATTATATGGCCAAGGTTTTCCATCACATCTTGACAAATCCACAGTGGGCCTCATTTATACATCCTTTATTATACAGGTCCTGCTTAAGGACTGAACTGGATGTACAGTATTATATTTATGCACCATAATGTAGGCTGTTAAAGGTCTCATTCAGCTAAAATACACTATTTTTGTTCTTTGTGAAATACAGTAGGTCTCTCTGAGTTGTTTATGCATACTAATTATTGGCATGCATCAATTATGCAGAGAAAACATCTAAGCAGATTAATGCTAAAACGACTAAAATCAGGTTAAGAGCTGTCCAATGCATTATTATTAAAAAGTAAAAAAACAGTGGAGAACATCGCCATCTAGGAATCATTTTAACATTTGGTAAAATCAAATCTGTGTTTAATAGTGAAAGTAAGAACATGACCGCGCTCACAATGCAGTGAAGGGAACTCAAGAGATTGGGATTGAACAGCTGTTGTGCCCCTAGAAAAACACTTTATTAGTGAAGCTAACTGGCAAAAACAGCTTCAGTTTTTGCATAAAAGATAAAGATTGGTCTCTTGAGGAATGGAAGACGTTTATGTGAAGGTCTGATGAGTCCAGATTCACCCTGTTTACCCAGAGTAATGGAGCATCATGGTAAGAAGAGAGTCAACAAAAATATATATGTTTGGATCTAACTGTATTTCAACAGATTGCAGCATTGCTCATCAGGGTTATGCTGTTTAATAGTGAAAGTAAGAGCATTTCCACACTCACAATGCAGTGAAGGGAACTCAAGGGATTAAAGGGACTAAACAGCTGTGTTGCCCTAAGAAAACCACTTATTAGTGAAGCTTGGACTCTTGAGTGATGGAAGAAGGTAATGTGAAGGTCTAATGAGTCCAGATTTTAGAGTATTTTAGAGTGATGGAGCATCATGGTAAGAAGAGATGCAACAGTTAACAGAGAGCAACAAGATTGTTTCACTGTCCACTGTATGATTGGGTCTAACTGTAATTTTAATAGATGTTGATTTATTGTAGAAAATAATGAACATTACTAGTTTCTGGACTGAAAAAGAGAATAATTAAGTGTAATGTTGCAGCATTTCTCATCAGAGTTAGGATGTTTAATAGTGAAAGTAAGAGCATTTCCACACTCACAATGCTGTGAAGGGAACTCAAAGGATTGAAGGGACTAAACAGCTGTGTTGCCCAAAGAAAACCACTTATTAGTAAAGCTTGGACTCTTGAGTGATGGAAGAAGGAAATGTGAAGATGTGAAATCTGATGAGTCCAGATTTACGCTTTTTCAGAGCGATAAAAAGAGATGCAACAGTTATAGAAAATAATGCGCATCACAGGTTTCTGGACTGGAAAAGAGAATAATTAAGTGCAATGTTGCAGCATTGCTCATCTCACCTCTGGTAAAGGGGATGAAACGCTGTTATTCGTTACGACGGAGATACTGATTAGGCGAAACAAATGAGGAAACATAAGCGAAATCCAATCTGTCTGAGTGAATCTAAAGCCCGGGCTGTTTAAGGCCCGGTCCGCTGGGAGAAGCCGGCCTTCCAGCCTCATCCCTTCAGTCGGGTTTGAGCGAGTAAACGCTGAATCACTCTCGTCGGTTTGGCGAAATGTATGCTGATGAGAAACCTCGGTCAGATAATGAGCAGGAAAGTGCGTCCGGCCCGAGGGGACTTATTCAGCACTGGAGTCTCCCTCCAGGCTTTGTTCTAGAAAATTCCTCCCTGTCTGTGATCATTCCTCTGCTGCAGATTATGAGTCTTAATCAGAATCCTTCTAAGAAGTGGCACTAAAGCTTCTCTGTGTCCGGCCAGCTCTCAAACCTAGATAATTACTCCAGCAGCTGTGGAGGCAAATGTGAGAAAAGACGGTCACTGCCTCTGCGTGCCAGCTCACTGGGAGACTTGGCTACACGTTCTCTGAAGCTTTCTGCAGCCTCCAGCGCTTTGAACTGCAACAGGATGCGTCCGTGCCGTTAAAGAGCCTGTGTTCTACATTCCTCTGCTTGCGTTTTATATGTAGACTCTCCCTGAGGTGCAGTTATGATGATCGTGTGAGTTTGTGAACTAAAACAGTCATAATTCTGTTTAACAGGGTCATTTTCCAGTCTCTCTTTATCCCTTAGAATTAAAAATGATTTTATTGAAGTTGAGTGTGAAGACTAGAACAAACCTCCTCTGACACATGTGAATTCAGACCCTGCCTCTTTTTGAATGAGTTCTGAGGAGCGTCACAGCGCGCTAACGCTCGGAGGAAAGCACAGCAGCGACTCGGTTCTGATACATCAGCTCACAGATGCAACCTTGTGCTGATCCACATCACCCTTTGGAGTGATGAGGGGAAAGAGAGCGCGCCATCTACCGTACCCACCCAGAGAGAGCAAGACCAACTGTGCTCTCTCGGGGCTCCGGCAGCTGATATCAAGGTGAATAAACGGGATTCGAACAATAGCAATCTCCTGATCATAGCAGCCCCTGAACCACATATGAATGTAATCTGTAAATTAGGCAAACGAACGATTAGGCAAGCAAAAAACATAACGTGAATTATGATAAAGTTGATGAGACTACTTACACAAACATAGACAGCAGCTATGCAAACATGTACATCAACAGAATAAACAGAATGAACAAGCATGATTCAAGCATGAGTTTCCTCTGCTGAGAAGCATTTGTTGGACACGTCCAGGTAGCTGCACTGTTAAAATAGCAATCCGCCAAAGTCAGAGCTCACCTGGTTTTGAAAGAGAATGATGAGCAAATTTTTTTTTGCCTTTCAAGTCACGCAAAGCATAATTTTCCCGTCAATATGATAGCAAAAACACACTGACACACCCTAAATCAAGCTGCGTGATGTGAGGTTGACGACTTGCCTACAGATCGCTAAAATAATGGGGTTGGAATTGGCACATTTTGATGCTCTGTAAGCTATATCACGGCAAAAACAGTTTAATTCTCTGCAACAACTTGTATTACACAGTGTTTTTCCAGTACATTGGCCCTTTAAACTGTTTCTACGCTTGCTGGGGGAGGAGTTTAAGAAGTGCCCTGACCTGATTGGCAGCAGAGAGGTGGCTAAACTGTCTGGTTGAGGCTCAGGGATGTCAGTTCTAGTGTTAAGCGTCAGATGCAATCAGAGACGTGGGGTTTTTGCACGAGGATTTGCTCCCAAAGCTGCCGTGCTGTCCAGTTAATTAATGCAGTGGACAGCCGCTAATCTTTAGCCTTTACTTAAGACTGATGGAGAGCAGAGGTCAGTAAATCACACCCTCTGCTGTCCTGGCGAAGCCCGCGGTACCTACCGCACGCAGAGCGTTATCTCCACATCAAATTAAGGTGGATTTCGCCCACCATGTTGAATTCAAAGCCCCTCCAAGAACTCAAAAGAACACAATGCACGTCCAAGAATGTTTGGCAAGACAATCTTTGGTAAGCCCGCGGTGGATTTCGCGGTCGCGCCGCTCTCGGCCGCGGGATGCAACCTAATTACAGAGATCCATTACATAGCGGGCACTCGCTCAATTCCATCGCACAGGTTTGTGGAGTTAGCATCAGCGCTAATGCGGAGTACATTACAAACTGATCCCTAAACACAATAGAGTAATTACGCTGCAGATTGGTCCGAATAGAAGCACCCAAATGTTCCAGTTTCCTTGCGGCCGGAACGCCGGAACGCTGCCATGCTGCACAGATGAGAGTTCAACATTGCAAGAATCAGCACAATGCTAGCAAGCGATAATCACCCTAGTGTAATAAAAAACAAAAGATTAATGTATACTAAGAATTATTACGCTATAGTGCACTAAAGTGTTCTTGTAGCCACATTATTATTAATCAGTATATTTAAAGAGTGATAAAATGGAACAACTTTATTTGTACTTATTCTTATACTTTAATTGTATAAAAATAGTACAAAAAGATAGATAGATAGATAGATAGATAGATAGATAGATAGATAGATAGATAGATAGATAGATAGATAGATAGATAGATAGATAGATACTTTATTGATCCCCAAGGGGAAATTTTGGACATCCAACAGCAGGTATACACAGTACACAAAAGTTACTAAGGAAGGATAGATAAAGATAAAACAATACTTATGTGCTACTTAAGTGTACTTAACTGTACTAAAATGGAACCATTTTAAATATACTTAAGTGACATTTATTTTTTTTTAAATACTACTTCATTTACAACTAACTAAATTGTTAAATATATGTGATTTACATGTGATTTACATTAGAGTACAAATATACTTTCTTGTAGCACACTTCTAGTACACTTAACTTTGTTGGGTATAAAAAAATATATATTTTAATGTGCTGTACTACAATTTAATTTAGCACTTTAAGTGAACTACTGTAACATTAGTTTTTACCATTTTAATACACTAAAAATGTACAAAAGTATATTTGGAAAAAAAAGTATATTGAATTACATTAAATTAAAAGCGTACTTCATAGTAGTCTATTTCTTTTTTAATACACAACATTGTACTTTTTAAAAAGTATGATCAAACATATGATGAAAGCATACTATTAATGTACTTTTAATATATTTTATCAGCATAATATAATTAAGTATATATATATTTTTTTTTTCACCAGGGCATGCATCATTTGTAGGTGCATGATTTAATAGCGGGAAATAATAGCAACTTCCTAATGAGGTTTTTATTTTATTTATTTATTTATTTATTTATTTATTTTGCACGAGGGCCTAATTTACACAAGGTGCGTGAGAAATAAAGTGCGTGCTATATCAGCAGTCTTTATCAGCCGGTCGCAGTAGAGTTTGGTGGGCTTGTTACGGGTATTTTCCGGTACATTATGTCCCTGGTGTGTGTTTCCTCTCTGGTGTATCTCTCTGAATTAGGTGCCAGTCGCCGTGTTTTTTGCGCCAGAGGCAGAACCCGCTCTAACGCCACAGACAAGAGAGAGAGCGATTCACAGTAATGAGCAGAAGTCCAGAGCCAATTCCAGCACTGAGCTGCTTTTTTCCTCAGTATTACACCACATCATTATTTACTCTGCACCTGTTTAGAGCAGGTATTAGTATTTCGTCACTGTCAGACACTGCCATAAATAAAAAATAAGTTATAATGTAGGTCCACAGCATGTGGCACATCTTTTAGGTATTGTCCTGTACGGAATGTGATTGCAGGTTGAGCTGTGAAATGCATCTGCTTACAATTCAACATTATAATTAAGCAAATATACACTTTAGGTTTGTGCTATAACGTGTATTATACCACAGTTACTTCCGACCCTGCAATGTGATTGGCTGAGAGGCGTTCTATGAGTTTGCCGTTATCAGCCGCTAATGCACTGTAACCGAACAGTAACGATGCAGCGCTTACAAACCAAATACAAACCAAATGCGATGTCATTATACACCACTGGAAGTTGCTAAATCCTGTAGGCACACTGCAGAAACACCATGTTGAAAGATTTTGAGAAGATTTTTTGAAAGAGGAGGGGAAAGTAGGTTCTGTTTAGGTATAAAAACTTCGCAAGTTAAAAAAATAGTTCCATTGCTGCTCTGTTTGCAGCTGCGCTGTTTGGCTTGTAAGCGCTGCACCATTGCTAAGTTACCTGTATGTGGCGGAACTTTGATTACAGTGCATTACCAGCTGATAATGGCACTCATAGTATTCCTCTCAGCTAATCATACTGCACGATCGGAACTAACTGTGGTATAACATAGGTAATAAACTAAACTAGATACTAATTCAGCAAGAATGAATGGAAAGTCATGCGTACGTGACACTGCACACGACACTACCAGGAAGTCAATCACCAGAATATTGATCACACCTGTTCAGCTCCCTATATATACACACCCTCGCTCCATTCACTCCATATTGAGTGTTTGTTCTGAAGGTTTTCCTCTCTATAGTGCGTTATCTCATTGCCTATTACAACCTTTTTTTGTTAGTGTTCAAATAAAATATGGGGGAAATATAATCTGTACAGAATATTGAAGTGTATGAAATATTCTGTGCTCCTACATTATCTCTGAACACAATGGACCCTAGTTATTACTTCTAATGCAGAACCCATTCTGCATTATTGGGTAATGGTTCTTTATCAAAAATGTTGTTGAGTGTTGATAAATCACTATTAAAGCCTGGGTCTAGACATGTGATTTAAGTGGTTTAATGGTAATTTAATGGTAATTTTATAAAAACATTCTTAATGATCAATGGAAGTCAATGCAAAAATTATTTTATCCAAGTCATTTTGGCATTCCAATTCCAATTTCTATTTTTACATTCATCACGAAATTCTAAGAAACAGCAAAAATGCAGATACAAGACTTTTTTTAAAACAATAAATGATTTATAATTTTCTGTCATCTGGAAGATTGGTGTGTATAAAGAAATAAAGACAGAGCGCAAAGACTAATGAAGCGAAATCTCTCTCTGAATTCATGACACAGCAGACCCCCTCGATGAGGTCTAATTAATTCATCTCTTAAAACACACTGATTTGCATGAGAGGCATCGTTTCAATAATTCAATAACACAATCACGCAATAGCGCGAAATGTTTTTTTGTAAATGCCGGGCTGTCGGCGGGGCAGGGTTTTCATTTTTTTTTGCCTGGCGGTGAGCGTGGCCCGGGCGGTGTGTTTTGGTGTGTCATGGCGCGGTACGTGTGACGGGGGGGGGGGGGGGTAGCTGTGTGGGGATCAGAGCTGGCCGGGCTCAGGTACACAGGTGCCCTCAGGGGAGGAAACAGCAGGTGTCCGGCACTCTGCCCGTGCCGCTAATTACCGCGGCCCTCGTGCTCTGAATGCAGAATCACTGCAGTCGCACTTTGTTTGGTTCCGGTTGTTGTCGGTCACTTTGCTCTTAACAATTTCTGGCACCACATTGTTTTCCATTAAACGATAAATATGAATTCCAGCAGTTTCTCTTAATTACTGCAGTATTAAACGGTGAATTCAGAGTGTTTTGATGTGGAATGTTTTGTTCCGGAAAATTTTGTTGTTCACAGTCGTGCTGATAAGGGGAGGGCGATATGGACCTAAAAGAATATCACGATATTTCATGGAATTTTACCTTTAATGATCCTGACTCCTGCTGATATGAAAAAAGACTGAATTAAAATATATATATATATATATATTTCAAGAACATGTAAGAAACCAACCAGGGAGTTTGGATGCAAACGCAGACAGGTTTATTAATTCTAGTCCCAAGGCAAAGACGAAAAAAAAAAAAACAGGCATAAGGTTAAAAAAACAGAAAAACAGGTGTGAGGGAGGGGAGGAGTCAGCCTCTAATACTCTCTAATAGGAGAGGTGGACCTTAAAGGTGCAGTGCGGGCAGGTGTGACACTGCAACAAAATGAAATTTTAATTTAATTACCATATACGATATGATACGGCACACCCCTATCTGAGATATAAAAAAAAAGAATAAAGAATTTTATCAGATTTGTAACAAAAGTCAATGATGCAGAATGTCATGATACTAATAATAATAATAATAATAATAATAATAATAATAATAATAATAATAACGCACTCCAAATATCTCCATATATCCAGGATTAAAGTTTAATGCTTAAATAAATGATACTGAACAGATAATATAATCTGTCTCTAGTAGACATACAGTATATAATGGGAAATGAGAACGGTGAGAATTTTTCTTTTGCTAAAAAAAACAGTAAAAAATGTAAAAAAAGTGATATGGCTTCATATTTCAGGGTATACTATAGTTTATTTTAATATAGATATTCAAAAATGTTAGTGATATTATTGCGTTTATTATTGCTTCTACTATCAGGCCTCATCTGAACCTCACACGATAACACCTTACAGCTTAAACAGGTGAGGGAATATAAGCCATAGTCCAGGTTTTACTTCATGATGAATCTATACACTGCTTTTTAATGACTTCTGGCATGTCAGTGTCAATTTTCTGGATACTTTACCAACTCAATCCTAAAAAATGTGAGAGAAAAACTGTTAAAAACTACTAAAAATTGCATTTTTATATGGTTATGATCCAATGTTGACTTCATGTATACTTCACTTTATCCTTCCTACCATGTAGCTCCACTTTGTTGGTATAAAGTAAGACTAAAAACGCCACTCTGTTAATTCACAGTTTATCTATCGATCAGTTTCTGATCACAGCGCTGCTCCAGGCTGGATATCTTCAGGAGTTTGACCCTCTCTCAGCCCAGCAGTGGCTCTACTGTAAAAATACACACTCTCCTGTCACACAGTCACACTGCTGTGCTGAGAATTGGGTCCACCACCCAATTAATATCTGCTCAACTTCACTCACTGTGGTCACTAACTGACCAGTGAGGCCTGGGAGTGAGGCTGGCTGACACACTGTCCAGCAACAGATGGGCTAAAGTCTGTTCCTGTCCACCTGCACAGAGCATAATAAGCTTAGTGGAGCTCATATAGTGACCTGTAGATGCAACTGCAAGGTATATGTTTCCTTTATATTTAGATACAGCTCTGGAAAAAATAAGAAATCACTTAAAATGATGAGTTTCATTAATTTTACCAAATAAAAAAGAGGAAGATGGATGATCACAAACCATCAAACCAAGTAAAACAAGCATAAAGTTATCCAGAAGCAGTGTGTAAGACTGGTGGAGGAGAACATGATGCCAAGATGCATACAAAGGGTTATTTCACCAAATATTGATTATTTCTGAACTCTTAAAACTTTATGAATATGAACTTGTTTGTTTTCTTTGCATTATTTGAGGTCTGAAAGCTCTGCATCTTTTTTTTGTTATTTCAGTCATTTCTCATTTTTTGCAAATAAATAAATGCTCTAAATGAGAATATTTTTATTTAGAATTTGGGAGAAATGTTGTCTGTAGTTTATAGAATAAAACAACAATGTTCATTTTACTCAAACATAAACCTATAAATAGTGAAATCAGAGAAACTGATTCAGAAACTAAATAAAAAGACCCAACACAGAATTTAGTATTTTCCCCTTTGATTTTTTTCTACTGATATGAGAGTTTGCAAAGTCTGATGACAACGACTTCTTTTTAAGATAATCAAATGTTTTTCCCTTTAAGATCCAGGTGAGCTCTGACATTGGCAGATTGATATTTTAACGGCGCAGTGCTTCTGCGCTTCTCAGTATTGTTTTCACTATTTGAGGAAACTGCACCTGAACACCTGAACCTGGTGCGACGTCTTGTTAGTATTTATACTGCATTTCGATGCGTTTCTTGTTATCTCATTATTTCTGCTTGTTTGATCTGTTACATGCATCTGTTACATGCATCTACAATTTTTGTATTTGCCCTTGTCTGTTTTGGATGCCTATTTTTTTTCTGTACTGGCATTTGAATCCTTCCACATTTTTTTTGGTGCTAAATGCATTGCATCAGATGTTTAGAGTCACAAATCGCACCTGTTTCATTTTAGCCACTATTCCCCCCATAGACTAATTTGATTATTTAGCTTAAGGACATTTTCTTGCACACCACCAATCAGAATTAGTTTACAGAGCTAATAAACAAGAGTTACTGCAGATTATGTAGTGTCCCCCCTTCGGCAAATCCAGTCAAGACCTGTGAAAATGATGAACTTTTCCACTGATTATGTAACGGCTCTCAAACACACACAGCTGGATTTTTATGATATGCTCTCTGAATATTGATCGGTACTTGAGCGAATGGTTTTAATATGGCTCTATTTGGTAAATCAATAAGGGTGAGCCAGAGATATGAGGCGAATCACTCCGCCATGCATGCGCATGAATAATTCATGAGCAGGCTACCGAACAGGTAAACACAGGCCGGTTTCAGCTGATTGGGCGTCGGCGGCGTGGCCCTCGGGGCCGAGCGTTAGCTGCTCGAGATGACAGCGTTTTGTTCCGTAACTTTCTGCTGCCAAAACCTACGAGCGCGTGGCTCAGACTGATTTTCATTTTTACGCGTCTGGAGTCTTCCCAGCGCTGGCTGAAGCTGAACTGCGGCCTGCACGGGTCTGAAACGGCCATCTGGGTGTTTATTTAATCTCAGCGATACACCCCGACATACTGGACGCATGATAATGCTCTGACTTTACACCTTTCATCATCACCCGCGGGCTCTGCGCAGCTGCAGCTGACAGACCTGCGACTGTTATCTCCAAATAATGACTTTATAACAATTACATTATCCAGAACTGTGAGTTCTGAGCAGAATCTCAATATGGAGAGCTTAAATAGGGCGTATGCTGCTGATAATGCACGGAGCAGTTGTATTTTTTTTCACTATAAGGCGCATTATCGATTTTCTGGTCTAGTTTCATAAATAAGGTGCATTATTTGCCACTAGTAAGGAACAGGGGTGTCATATTTTCCATGTTTTCCTTCTATTTAAGCCGGTCTCACTGCTGATTGGTGGTGGTGGGGGAATAACTAAGTTAAGTAAAGCTAAGCTAAGTAAACAAAACTTTTTTTTTGTTGCTCTTTTAAAATCAACCGAGCACTGGTTGTAAATCTACACAGATTTCCCTCCCAAAAACTATTCAGTTAGGTGAATAAAGTGCTTTCATTTATTTACAGTAAGCTCTTATTTATAATTCCAATTTTCCACTAAGGCTGGGTGCAGCAGCATTAGCAGCTAACAGCCACCCAACAGTGCTACACTGAGGAAGCTAGCGCTTAGCGAGGTTAGCTGCTAATGCTAATACTGCTGGATAGTGCTGGAGAAACTTCACTGAAACTACGTTATAACGCTGTACCAGATTATAATTCATTATTATAATTCATTCTTTTCATTTTATTTTATCATTTACTTTTACAATTATTATTTTTTCCTTTATTTTATATTTTTAGCTTGTTTTGTCTATATTAAATCAATGTATTTAAAATGTCCATTTCTATTAGTTATTAATTCTATTTCTAATTTCTCATCTAATATTTTTAATCCCTTTTATACTGAAAATGCTCGGCTGCATTGTAAAGAATGGAGACCCTCAATGTACTCCCGAGTGAAAGAAAAGATTGATTGATTGATTGAAATGTAAAAAAAAAAATGTTTTTTTTAAACATTTGACCAGTAGTGTATATACAGAGAATGTATGTATGTAGTAATAATAATAATAATAATAATAATAATAATAATAATAATAATAATGTATTATTTTGTAGGTAACATATATGAAATTATATATTTAATTTCTGTGTGGAACTGAACAGCATGAACTGAACTGAATGAAGTTGTTCTCAGACAGTGTTCAGTCAGGTATTGAGCTGAACAGATGGATTACTGGTGGTGTGGGACAGTTATACCGTAAGTAATGGTGTTGGGTCAAGGATAAGAATAGGGAAAGAGTCGTGTTGTTTTCTTTCCTAGTGCATGACTTTTAGCGTTAGCGATTAGCATCCCCCGGGGCAGCAGCAGATCACTCGGCCGCTCTGCTGTTCAGGCGGCAGAGGGAAAAATATTAGTTGCATCAAATGGGTCAGCTGGGCCAGCCGGCACTCGAGGGACAGAAAGAGAAATCTATATGTTTGCACAAAAGAGCCGGGAGGAACGCTATTGAACTCCGAGCAAACTTGCATTTTCTCTCATAAACAATTCATGGCCATCTGCAAAGTAAAGCGAAGAGAATCCTTCCCGTCTCACTCAAACCGCTCACGCGTCTCCTGCGTCCCCTGCGTCTCACGCGTCTCCTGCGCTTCAGCAACCAGATCATTTCTGATGGTTTGTTGGAGCGGAGTGTTTGACATTTCACATGATTTCCTGCCTCTCTAAAGTTCATGCACCTAAAAACAACGTTACATTAACCCTTGTGTGGTGTTCATATTTTTGTTACTCGTTTACTTTGTTACTTGTATTTAATTCAGCAAAATTAAGCAATTTTACATTAAAAATGCTTTACACATGCTCGCTTCACCTAAACTGCAAGCAATATAAACAAACAGCTTACATGGTTAATATTTACCCTTTACCTTTCTTATGTTACATTTCTTTTAAAAAGTGCTACTCTTTTATATTAGTTTTTTAATAAAATGTAAAAGAAAATGAATTAAACTCAAGATATGAGTAGAAAATTTGTTTAGTTTCAAATTTACAAATGAAGCAATGTTTATTAGCCCTTGGCCAAACATACTGTATGTAATATAAATGTGTAGGGGTTTGGAGGGGGGAGGGGGGGTTTGGGGGTGTACAGTGTGTGTTTATCGAAAATGTGTTTTGATATATGTTTTTCACAAATTTTTTTTTTTTTTTGTATCATTTGATGAAAAATGAAAACGGGTCCCACAGACCTGATCACCACACAAGGGTTAATCACACCTTTATAGATTTATAAAAATAAATAAAATAAAAATAAAACAGAGAAATGTGTCATATGCATCATACATGAGTCAGTCTGTGCTCACGCCTGATTACTCAGTGTGGATTATATTATATATTTACAGATGCTGCAGGTAAATTGATTTGAGTAAGAATTGAGTAAGAAGAGGTGATTAAACAGGCCCACATGTTCACTCACATCAACATCAGTGTTAACTCAAACTCCTAACGACTGCATTAAAACTGCAGTGAAAGCAAAAGCGCTCCTGTTCTTTGGCTTAGTTAAATAATAGAAATATAAGCGGTAAGTAGACGAGTAAAACTTTGAGTCTTAAACTCTATTGTCTCTTAAATCAAAAGAAAATCAAACATAACCAAAATCAGAGCTGTAAAACAGGTCAATCTTAAAATAATTAAGTTAACTTATTTTATTTAAAATTCACATAATCCCAGCTCACAAAAGTAACCCTGATAAAAAAATGCTGAAGCAGTATTATCATTTATTAACAGACAGAATGTCTCAACTAATTATTAATAAATACTATTTAAGTCATTATAAATCATTACAACATTTTTTGTAATGCAAATTCACTGCTTACTAAAGCCAATTAAATTGTTACTGGATCAAGACTTTCTTCTTCCAAAGGGTATCTGTTTATTGTTTTTGGTCTGAATCTGAAACAAGAGCATTTTTCATATTTCTAAATGCAACAAAGCTAAAAACCTATGGTAAAATGAATCTGATTAATCACCAATTATTAATATTTATATATAAATAAGGTATTATTTAAACAATATTCTGTTTATTCTTGATTAAAATAATATATATATTTTTAATATGATACTTTACTGTATTTTAATATCTCAGGCTAGTTTTGATGCTTTTAAAATTGAAATATTGGTATTATTGGTGGGACTTTTTCATGGGTTTTTTTCATCAATTCATCAAATAATAGATATTTTAATGTCTATAATGTCTAAAGTAAAGTATTAATCACAACAATATTTTGTTTATTCTTGATTTAAATATTTTTAAATTATTATTAGGATATTTCCCTGTATGTAGTGTGGTTTAATGTATCTGGCAGACTATAGAACTAGAACGGTATTTGCTTTTAAAAAAGAGAGAAAATATTGTAATTAAGAAGAGGTATTAATGAGGAAAATAACTATAGTGTACTCTAGCTCCATATTCCACATGCAACAGCTTGAAAAGAGGAAAGCCATCTAACTTGTATATTTGGCAACAAGCGATGCTGTGTTATTTCACTAAATAAAAAATTGCGAATGCATTAATTTGCTCTAAAAACGTTAACGTTGCAGTTTAAGTGCATTGCATGCATTAATGCATACTAACAAAAAACAATTAAAACCCACTTTTAACCTCTTTAAGTCTGCAGTTGACGTCATTACACACATGTAGGATCTTTATAATCTTTATAATTGTTACGGGATAGGGTGGTGTTGGATCCAAGTGCAGAGCAAAATGGTTGTTTGTTTTGGGATGTATTTAATAATTTATATCTTCAGTCATATATGTTTGCTTAGGTATATTTATAATTATTTGATTACTCAATTGTTTCTGATATTTATAAATATGTTTTAATATTGTTTGTGTCAAAAGGGTGTGCTTGTGGAACTTGGTTTGGTTTTCCACAGAGGAAACTGGAAAATAGGTGGAAAACAAAACTCTGAAGAGGTGCACAAAAAAAGGCGGGAAACAGAACAAAGGAAATGCCACAAAATGGCATGTACAACTGAAACACAGCTTTTTAGCTTCAAATAACTCAAACCAAAACACAATCAAACTCAAAACGGACTGAGCACAGCTCAGACCTCTACTTTTACTTTCTTTTGAGATCTTTTATATCTTTTTTGTGCGACTTTCTTTTCTTTTCTTTTCTTCTTTCTTTCTTTTATTTTCTTTTATTTTATTCGGTCTTTCTTTCTTTCTTTTATTTTATTTTCTTACACCCTCTGTTACCGGTCACCCCTCTTTAAAGGTGCGAAGAGAATGCGTGGTTTGACTGGGCTTTATATAGAGTGCTGCACAGGTGTCGCTGGTTGCCACTGATCACCGCTGGGGATTCTGGGACTTGGAGTTTCGGGACCCAATGCCACTTCTTTTTCCCCTCTGTTGCCCAGCTCCCCTGCTGGTGGCCAGTGGTGCAGCACTGCCCATCACAGTAATACTCAGTTCTACGAGCCGGTTCAGTGCAGGTTCAGTAATAGTTTTTCTCATATAGGCAATTCCTTTCAGTGACAGCAGCATCTTAGATACGGTTCTTATCAGTGAAGCAGGCGCGGGTAGATAAGGTGTGGAAGAGGGCGTGCAGAGGGTCTGCCGGGGGGATGCAAACTCACCTTGAGAGCTGTAAGACCTGCTCTGGGCTGGCCCGGGGCGTTTTCACATCACTCTCTGCCACTCAGTCGGCCACTGTAAGAACCCCCCCATACATAAACTGAACCAGCTGCTGGATACGGGGCTGAGTGACTCGCGGAGGTCAGAGGATGAGATCTCATCTCCCCCGCTACAGACCGGCGTCACCATTAGCGCACCACTTTTATCTGCTTTCAGTTTTCTTCATATAAATTCCAGGTAATCTTCAGCTCCGGGGTCCAAACTCCACCTCTCTCAGCTGCATATCTACACAGCGATGTTCCTGAGCAGAACCTTGAGATATATTCATCGATTTTGTTGAACGTTACCTGAAGCTGTTGACACACATCAAACAAACAGCCAAAAAACACAGATCCTGCTTTCGGTGGTCCAGCCAAGGTCGTACCATTGTAGACTGGCATAGCATTAGTGTTATATAGCACTAATTAAAGTGTGTGGATGCTGGTGGTGACTGAATTTGTAATAGATTTTTTTTTTTTATAAATGATGCCACGAACAGACATATATAAATATATAAAACAGCTAATTAGCTACTGTTAGCTTGCTAGCTACACTGTAAAAAAACAGTGTAACAGTCTCCTTAATGAGATGATTTTTATGGAAATGCACTATAAACTGTAGAAAACTACTTGCATTACTACAAGCTTATTTGTCTGACAATAAAACAGAAATGTACTGTATTTTATGCACTACATGGCACACCAGATTATAAGGCACACTAGGTGACACTAGTAAGGAACAGGGGTGTCCCCATGTTTCTCTTCTAATTAAGTTAACTAAGTAAAGTGATGTTAAAAAATCTGTAATTCTTAAAAAAGTCAAACAAGCACTGGATGTAATCTACACAAATTTACCTCTTGAAAAATGTTTATTTGGGTGAGTAAAGTGCTTTATTTTATTTACAGTAAGCTTAGATTCACGGATTTCTCCAGCACTAAGATGGAGCTAATACTGCTACAGCAGTGCTAGTTGGGGTTAGCAACAGGCTACAGGCTGATAATACTCACTTTTAAACAGCAAAAGAGCTAGCGCTTAGCGGTTAATGCTAATGCTGCCCCATCATTGCTAGCCTCGGTTAGCAGCAGGCCACAGGCTGATAGTACCCACCTTTAAACAGCAAAAGATCTAGCACTTAGCAGCTAATGCTAATGCTGCTCCAGCAGTGCTAGCCTCGATTAGCAGCAGTCCACAGGCCGATAATACTCATCTCTAAACGGCAAAAGAGCTAGTGCTTAACGGCTAATGCTAATGCATTATGAAACGATTTTGAGTGTGCCTTATACACAACTGGTGGCACAACTGGTGGTGGTTTTCTTTACAACCTTACAGTTTAAAAACTTCACTACATAACAATGACTTTAAGAGAATACAGTAGTTTTTGTTGTTGATACTGGAGAGCAGCCCATCTCCTCTAGACCTCCAGTGGTAGTTAAAAAAAACTCAGCATCTCACATCCGAGCCTGTAAATTCTTCATTCTTAAAGTGATATAAAATAGAGAATTCGTATTTTATGAACCTTTATTTGTGAGAGTGCAGTTTGGCTGTTTCCTCAAGAAACACAAAGTGGAAAAAAAGGTTTTTGAGTGGATGTTGGTTTTACATAGAAAATCTGAGGCTTTTTTTTTTTTTTTTGCATTTGCAGAAGCAATCTTCCTCTATTCGTCTGCTGAAGCTTCTCGAGTCTGGAGTGTTTTTAAAGTGGCAGGGTAGCGTATCTGCACGGGGCTTCTTCAAGTGTAGCAGTGATCAGATCATACCGAACACTGAACACTCAACTTCTTTTGGACAAATGACCCCCTGTTGGTAAAGACGCTCTCTAATGGTGCATGTTTGGGCCACCGCTGAGATAGCTGTGTCTGAGCGCCGCATGAGAATGCTTTCTATATACTACTGCTGTGTGTGTGTGTGTGTGTGTGTGTGTGCAAGCATGCATGTTTATTTCTTCTTCTACTCCTTCATATGCCGCTGTAAGTTCCTGTAGTCTGACCGCTTTTTCCCTATCTGTTTCTCACAACGAATGCAATCAAATCTTCACAGCATTGCAGAATAATTCTAGTAGAATGCCTTCCCTGGACTGAACTCTTCATTTTAACTTTTATTACCTTTGGTTTTGGAAGAAACAGTTATTGAGCTAATTCTCTGTGAAATGTAGTGAAGTATCAGTCATTATAGCTATGAAAAGTGCCCTATTTGAATGATCTACAGGTGAACCGTCAACCACGTGTCAGTGTGTCTTTGCTATCGTAACGATGGGAAAAGTATGCCTTGCGTGAATCAAAATCATGGGCATGTTTTGAGTGTAGCATGAAATAAACAAATCAGTCAAGTCAATCAAGTCCCTTTACGAGCCAGGTGTGCTCTGACTGGCAAATTGATATTTTAATGGTGCAAAAAAATGGAAGAAAAAGATGGAACAATTTTAAAATAATGAAAAAAAAAACACTGAGAAAGTTTAAGAACGTTCTAGATCTTTTTTCTCTCTACATGAGTCAGACTGTTTCCTTAACTCCTCTCTCCTCACCTGTTTTTCCAGGCCGCTCTGGAGCATCTCACATCCGAGCCGATTAGTCTGAGAGGGCCCCGTGATGAGTACCCTCCGAGGGCCACTCTCAGTTCCACCTGCAGCTGCATTATTCCAGGGCCCGGTGGCGTCCGCGTGACCGTTTCTGCACCGCCGCCACCTCCTCCCTGCATCACCGCCTCGCCGCCTCTCCCACTGGCATAAATAGATGAACAGATTTCCGCCTCATAAACAAGGCTTTGGTTCCACTCTGTTTGTGTCTGAATTACATTTAATCAGCTTCACGTTCAGATCTCTGCTCTCCGTGCCAGAGCAGCAGCCTATTCTTATAACTGTACGGTAATTATGTTGATGATGACAGCAATAACAGTGGAGGGTATCATTAGTTTTATCAATGTCATTGTTATGAGTGCAGCTGACGCCAACAACCTGTGACTGACTAACAACTTCAATTCACAGCCAGCGGGAAGCTCTGTCTGCCGGCTGGAGCCACTCAGAACTCAATCTTACAGGCTAAGAGTGGTCCAGCGGACTGAGGTGCTGCTACTATGAGTCAAGGATGGCTGGATTGGGATGGATTGGATTGGGAATCTTGCTGCTCTGCATCAGCAGCCAGAGTACAGAGAGAGCACAGAGTGCCATGCTCTTTCCGTTATGTTACCAGCGGTGTAATGTTGGTGAGCACAGGTGTCTGTTAGCTGATGTATAAGTTTTTCATATAGTTTGGATGAGTTTAGTATTAATCTAAAATGCAGAACATAATTTTAAAATAATGAAAAACTTACATTTATTAAGTATCTAGTTGCTTTTGGAAAAAAAGCATTACACTGCATTAAAAAAAAACATACACATCAACTAAGCTGCTGCTACTATAATCCGATAATTGCTGGTTTCAATCGGGAATCTTGCTGCTCTGCATCAACAGCCAGAGTCAGAGAGAGCACAGTTTGCCATGCTCTTTCCCTTATGTTACTCGCCGTGTGATGTTGGTCGGCACAGGTGTCTGTTAGCTGATGTATAAGATATTTTTTTAAATGTTCTCTATTGTACATTTTTACCAAAATCCTCCAAACTATGAAGAAAAAAAATTGAATGATTTAGTACACAAAAAAATTAAACAAACAAATGAAACAAAACAGAATATGTTTTAAAATGTAGGTTTCTGAAAGGAGCATCTCTTGCTTAGACAGTTGACAGTTTTGCATTTTCTTAGGCAGTTTTATAAGGCTAGAGTCACCTGGAATTCAGGCTTTCAGTTAACAGCTGTGCTGAACTCATCAAGAGTTACTTACTTGAATTTCTTGTCTCTTAATAAAGTTAGTTTGAGAGCATCAGTTAAAGTAAAGTAGTGAAGAGGTAGAGTTACAGGTATACAGTGAATAGTGAAAATTTGAGTAATGTTCTAATCCAGATTAAGAGAAGAAACAACTACTCAACTAAATAAAGAAAAAAAATACTTTAAAAGGATTCTCAAGTTCAGTCGCAAAGACCATCAAAAGCGTTATGATGAAACTGGCTCTCATCAGGAACGCCTTAGGAAAGGAGGACCATCAAAGAAGTTACCAGCCTCAGAAACCGCAAGTTAATATATTGACTGATACTGATATATTTATAGAGTAATATGTAAACAGTATGTATATATTCACAATAATTAAAAGCACACTGCTCTTTAAAGAAATATATGAATACATTTGTATTCTATTATATTAAAATGGTGTTATTATTAAATTGGTAGCATGTAATGGTTATAAAATAACATACATTTTATGTACTGCAAATATTTCTGGGACAATATATTATCCATATATTTGTGACTACCATCTGTAGTCAGATCAGGCTTACTGTAAGTTCCCAGGCCATTTTGTTATTGTTAACTGAGAACATCCAAATTCCGACAACTTCCTGAATTACTGACTGTTCAGAGTATACAGTGACAAATGAAGACGGTAGAAAACATATTGGTTTTGGGCCGTTTTTGTTTTCCACAGTTAAACTTTTATGAATGCTGTGCATTTTTCCCCGTGGCACACGCCCAATACGCGCCTCACTTGGGCACGACACCAACTACAAAATGATGATGCATTCCTCAGGGTGTATTTTGTGGGTGGAGCGCGCATAGATCAAATGGTGAGTGAGGACATTAGTGTTTGAAGCTGGCATACTCAAATACTGCACTTTAGTGTAAGTGTAAGGCTTTTAGCTTGACAGACATATGTACCCAATTACAGTCTTTTAGAGGTGCAGCTCTCTCTTTTTCCTAACACATCCTGCTTTCTCTCAATCTGCTGCATCTCTATCTCTCTTCCTTTCAGCTTTGGCACTTCAGGGCTCTATCGTACACACTGCACAAGGCGTGTCAAGAGTCTATTGCTATCTTACACCCTGTAAACAGTCTAGTTTCAAGCCTTGCGCCCCTGCTAGTAAAATAGCGTCAGTTAGAGATTAGGAATAAATCTACACTAATGAACGTGGTTATCTGGCAGGGAGGTGTGTTCAGGTGTGGAAAAATATCTGGTGGGTTTATATCTTGATGGCAAAGAAATGTTGTGATACTGTAGGTGCACCACTGACTGATTAAAACCCTAACAACAATCAGCAGTCAGTTGCCCAAACCTATTACATGTTCATCCCCGCTCTTTTATTAAACCAGACTTTTAACTTAACTCTTCTTTATAAACAGAATAAAGAATAAAATAACATTGCTATCTCATTAAAAAGACTTGACATTTTGACTAAAATAATGACTAAAAATTATGAAAAAGATCGAAAATGATTCAAAATGATCAGCTCTGTTTGTTTGTAAAAATTATGTTCGAAAGATAAAGGAGAAAATACTTCTTTAAGTGGCTAATAAGATGTTTATGTGACTTGTAGATTGACGCAGATAGATTTCAACTACTTCAAAAAGACCAATTTAACTATAGAAGGATATTAATAATTTTTTAATAATTTATTTCTAAATCTTTTCCATTATCTCTCAAGTTTGGATGATTTGAAAAAGGATAAAAATGGGAGGGGTAGTTTGGCAGGGGCACTGGGTGATGTATGGGTTTAGGTGAAGGGCAGGACAAAGAGTTTAAGGTATTTAGCAGATTGCCTTATCTAGAGTGACTTACAAAAGTACTTCATTGTTTACTTTAAAAATATCCACAGCTAGTTTGTAAAGACTAGAATCAGAAAGAAGCATGTAGCTAATGTTCAAACACACAGGATCAAAGTGTTAGGAACTATTTTTCTACTCAATAAATGCTGGGTTGAGCCTGTTGAGTGGTTTTTGTTGCTGGGTTATTTCCACAGTGCTGGTCACTGACTGATTTAACACTAATAAGTCAATGGGTTAATTATCAGCCTTAATTAACAGCACCTGAAGAAAACAGAATAACGAATAGCACCAGGATGAGTGGGTTAGAATAATTAACAGCACCTGAGGAAGTTGATTATCACAGTTGGTTAAACAGCTTTTCTACAGGCGGCCGTGCAGAATTAGGAATGACAAGAACTACCTGCTATAAAGCGAAATGATTCGATATGTGCGCTTTATTCCAAATAAAACAATATATCTGAGCCAGCATGCTCACGAGGGGCTCACTTACAGCTCTGGAAAAAAAATAGACCACTTAAAAAATGATTTTACCAAATTGAAAACCTCTGGAATTTATCAAGAGGAAGATGGATGATCACAAACCATCAAACCACCAAACTGAACTGCTTGAATTTCTGCACCAGGAGTAAAGCAGCATAAAAGGATCCAAAAGCAGTGTGTAAGACTGGTGGAGGAGAACATGATGCCAAGATGCATGAAAAAAACTGTGATTAAAAAACACTTTTAAAACTTTATGAATATGAACTTGTTTTTTTTTTTTTTTGCATTATTTGAGGTCTGAAAGCTCATCTTTTTTGTTATTTCAGTCATTTCTCATTTTCTGTAAATAAATGCTCTAAATGAGAATATTTTTATTTGTAATTTGGGAGAAATGTTGTCTGTAGTTTATAGAATAAAACAACAATGTTCATTTTACTCAAACATAAACCTATAAATAGCAAAATCAGAGAAACTGATTCAGAAACTGAAGTGGTCTCTTCATTTTTTACAGAGTTGTAAAAGCTTAAAGAAAATACAAGACAAGGTAAAATATGTGTGAACAGTAGACTATGTGCCGAGTCTATAATATAAGGACAGCTTGCAGCTTGACGACTGAATTAATAGCTTTTGTCCAGGCAGTTTTCACATCACTCAGATAAATAGCTTATACATTTCACTTTAATAACCAGTTTTACCTGCATAAAGGGAGCCCTAATCGTTCCTCTTGTACTATAATAATAGCAGAAAAGCTCTCCCTCCTGTACAGCTCTGAGATCTGTATAATCCCCAGAGCTTTTTCTGCAGAAACTCTTGTTCTGCTGAAATTAAAAACACGGCCGAGCGATCGCACCACTGTATACATGTCCATGTCCTTCCAAAAACTCCCTTTCTGTTGTAAAAAGTTATTTATATTTTTATAGGAAATATGGAAAGCAATAACAAAACAAAAGGCTATAATCCAGTGCCGTGTTTATATTGGCTTGTGGTAATCTCTCGTTATTTATTTTTTTTTGTTAGCCCTCCACTCCTAACCCCTCTTTGGAGGACCAGTTTATTTTTATTACAAAAGGGAGAAAAATAAATAAATAAATAATAATAATAATAATAATAACAACAACAATAATACAGTTTTCTGATGGGCTCACATTGCCTTTATTACCGTTTTTTGAGTTTTTTAAAGCCCAGTTTCTGGAACTTTCTCTTCTTTTGTTCAAATTTAACACGCATCTGCCCAACCCATATACAGGCTAAATGTCTTTGTTGTGTTCTCATCCTGTTCTTTGTCTTTCCTGGGCTATCTCTGTGTTTCTATCTGTGTAACTGTGCTATAGGCGAGGATGATGTACTCACAATATGCAAATCAATCAATCAGTCAATCAATAATACCGCCCCCCTGCCGTCGTCCAATCATCTGCATCTTACTGCTATCAGAGGCACACTGCTCAGCCCAATCAACTGTTCCTTCTGCACCACCTCTAAACCCATACATCACCCAGTGCCCCTCACAAACTTTTCCTTCAATTTTTTAGCATTTTCAAATTTGAGCTAAGGGTGGATTCAACAAAAATCAGGGGTTTAGAGCCTCTTTAAGGATGGTTTTCTTGGCTATGGTGAGGACATTGAGTACAGGGTTCCGAGATCCAGAAATTTTAACAGTTTGTCCAAAAAACCCTTCAGACCGGGCAACACGGGGCACAATTTACCCTGATAAATTTCAGCTTTTTCCACCATTATCCTGGCGCCAAGAGTAATGGCGGCGCTCAGCGCTGAAGCTAGAGTTATGGGATGGAAACAGTGGTTTTTAATGAGCTACTTTGAGCTGGATAAGGGTGTAAAAAAGTGATTTATCACTGCTTGTATCACCCAGTCTGAAACTGTTAAAATTTCTGAAACGTTGGAAAGCTGTGGGAGAACGGAGGTGTGCTATTCATCAAAGGTAAGAACTTTTTATCATGTTTTACTACAATAAAAGTACATTTTACACCAGAATTCTCCTTTAATGTATTTATTGTGGGGGACCATTACAGTATTGTTGTAGTACTATATTACAGTATTACAGTATTACAGTATTACAGTAATAATTACCCAACAAATAAACAAATCCCTGGTTCTTTCTAGAAACACAGAGAGCAGAGCGCTGTCGCTGGGCGCAGGCCTCCGTCCTCTAACCGCACTGGAAGTGTTGAATATGCAGAGCCGTGCCGTCCGCTGGGCTGCATCAGTGATTATGGGAAAACTAATAGAGCTCCTGCTCTGTTCTCTCCTCCACGACCTCTGACTCACTCGCTCCTCGTTTATAACCCCTCGGCTGTTTATCATTCCCCGCAACAGAGCTCCGGATCTCTCCCTCTCAATATCCCAGCCGGAGCCACCCAGGACCCCGGGCACGCATACACTTCTGTGTGGGAGAGTGTTTCCGAACAAAATCTGACAAGCTTCACCCGTGGGCATCAGCGTGTCAGAGGGAGGCGGGCATCGGCTTCTGAAAGTCGGGATGGTTGGAGATGTAAAGTGCAAACACACACAGACAGGTTGAGAAGGAGACAGAGCCTCTAAAACTGGGCTTTATAGCCAGAGGACTTTGTATAACGGGAGACGTGAGACGTGAGACGTGAGATATGAAGAAGAAACTGGACAACTTTTGAACCTGACTAGTAGCACTGTGGAAGTACCTGACTGGTCTGTTGAGTAGTGTGTAGGGGGGAATCGATACTACAGGTGCATCTCAAAAAATTTGAATATCACTAAAAAGTTACTTTATTTCAGTAATTTAGTTAGAAAAATGTGAAACTCATATATTATCTAGATGTATTCAAAACACAGAGTGATCTATTTTAATTGTTTATTTCTTATCTCAGAAAATTAGAATATTATATTTTAGACCAATTGATACTTTTGGCAGTGTGGGCAGTGTGCCAAGTCCTGCTGGAAAATGAAATCTGCATCTTTATAAAAACGACTCACAAGTCAAAGCTCACCTGGCTCTTAATTATTCTCTTCACATTATTTTTTGATATTTTCTCATTAATTAGGAATATCATCTCATTATGACAAGTTGTTCTGTAGAATGTAGATATATGTTTTCATTATTTTGAGGAACATTTTTATAATATTTGAGATATTATCTTGTTATTTTGAGATATTTCCTTGTTGAGATCTTTTCTCATTATTTTGAGAAATTTTCTCATTATTTTGAGAAATGGTCTTCTCATTTTGAGATATTATCTTGTTGAGATCTTTTCTCATTCATTTGACATAGTTTCTTGTTACTTTAAGATATTTTCTCGTTATTTTGACATATCTCTAATGGAATCTCATTAATTTGAATGAAATTAATTTTATTTTTTTATTTTGATGTGTGTTCTCTTTATTTTAAAATGAATTTGTGTTACATTAAAAATCACTTCTTGTTATTTTGATATCTTTTTTCATTGTTTTGAAATCGTATCTTATTTTCGGTACATTTGCTTGAGAGATGTGGATCAAATCTGGGTGGATGGGAGTTAAAATCAGCTACAGAATAAAGGATAAATGTCTTTTAACCATTAAGAGGAACTAGAGCACTGGTTTCTAGAGCTGCCTGATAAAAGCGCTGTTGAGAGGGTGTGTGTGTGTGTGTGGTAGTGTGTGTGAGTGAGTGAGAGCTGTGTGCGACTATTTGTAGTGTGTGTGTACAGTGTGTGTGTGTGTACAGTGTGTGTGTGATGTGTGTGTGCGCGTGTGAACCATAAAAGTGTGACTCTTTCACACCCACACGTCGTCACCCATCCCTCTGTCTATTTTAAACGATAGAACAGCTATTGCCCGTTAATCAGAAGCCTGTAGTTGGGAAACGTCATCATTTCAGATACTAAAATCAGAACATACAGATCCCGGAGAATTATCACCCAAACTGCTCTTTCACACCTCCATATTCTCATCACCTCCTTCTATCTCTCTCTCTCTCTCTCTCTCTCTCTCTGTCTGTCTCTCTCTTTCTCTTTCAATTTCTCACTTTCTCTCCCTCTCTGTTTTTCTAAGAAGCTTTATTGGCATGACTAATGACACCAATTTTGTCAAAGCATTACATCAATAAAAAACAACATCAATTAAGTTACAAAATAAGTGATAACAGTATTAAATACAAATATCAGTATTTAATATTAAGGCTTTTTATGAAAGGATACATATAATATGAGCATATACTTTATTCACGCAGTTATATCTTACAAGCAGTTATTTCTCATTCTGTCTGTCTGTTTCCTCTCTCTGTCTATTTTTCTCTCTCTCTCTGCATGTCTTTCTCACTCTCTCTCTCTCTCTCTCTCTCTCTCTCTCTCTCTCTCTCGCTGTCTTTCTCTCTCTCTGTCTCTCAGTTCAAAGAAGCTTTATTGGCATGACCATAGTAAATTACAGTATTACCAAAGCATTAATTAACTAATTGATTAATTGAAAATAAAAAGAACAACAATCGATCTAGACAACATTAATGCATACATAAACAGTTCCAATATACATAAACAATTCACTAAGCTTAATTAGAGATAAATAACCATTGTAATTGATTGTTTGGGTATTTGTGTAGATTGTTTGTGTCTTTCTAAGTCTCTGTCTTTCTGTCTGTCCCTCTCTCTTTCTCTCTCTCTCTTTCTCTCTCTGTTCTCTCTCTCTCTTTCTCTCTCTCTGTCTCTCTCTTTCTCTCTCTCTCTGTCTCTCTCTCTCTGTCTCTCGTTCTCCTTTTTCAGGGACATCAGGTGACATAAATGGCTTTCCCTCCTGCTGTATGTCCATTGGATGCAGGGGAACCTCCATCTGGGAGACCATCTGCCCACGTACCCCCATTACCTGTGTGGTCCTCCAGCCCTTCTCTCTCACAGGTGAGTGTTTACACACACACACACACACACACACACACACACACACACACACACACACACACACACACACACACACACACACAAACAGATTACTTAAATATGTATTTTATAGGGACACTGAAGGTCCTTAAAGAACAAACAAGCAACATACAACCCAGAATCAGAAAGGAGGAAGTATACAAAATGCAAATAAAAAAAATTTAATGTGTCTTACATTTACTTTAAATATAATAAAGTCAAATTTCTGAAATATTTTATGTGCTTAATTTCAATCCAGTCAAAAGTTTGGACACACCTTCATCCACGCTGCTAAGAAACTTATCTAGTAACTTAAAAGTGACTCTACCTCATAAAGCTGACTGAGAAAATCCAGCAGAGATGTAAAAAGCTGTTCATCTAAGCAAGAGGTGCTACTTTGAAGAATATAAAATATAATTTGTTTAATAAATATATAGCTCCAAAGATTTTTTTAAGATTTTCTCTCAATTTCTAAACACAAGAAGTTGAATACACTTATTTTCAATTTTCTTATTGTAAAACAACAATACCGTACAGCAGCAGACAGGCGGATAATAAGATGAAAAATGTTAAAACATTACTTTAAAACTTAGTCTGTTTTATTCTGGTTGAGACTAAAATTTATTTTAATCTCTCTATATTTGTTTTGCCGAAGCAAAAGTGCTGGTTTTTGTGGTTGTGTGAAATGTAAATGGCAGTAATCTTTGGCAAAGTGCAGGATCAACAGCTCCACCTCCACTGCACTCGCTGCTGGGAGCCCTGGCATTTACAGAGAGTTAAGATACACACCTGAGTCAGAGCCAGGCTGTTAAAAAGACACAGCTCAGGATCTGCCAGCGTCTCTTTAAAACTCCGCCTCTATCGTACGGGTCAGCGTTCACTGCAGCGCAGGGACTGTGAGGGGGGTTATTTACACTTACCCTGTTTACATTTCCCATATCTGCTAGTAAACCCTCATAGACACGTTGAGGTAATAGCGTTCTGCTCAGGTGAGCATTCTCTATCAATGCCCCTCTGCTCATTTTCATGTGGCAACAGACTGACAGTATAATGCAAACGCACTGGCGTTTACGGCTCCCGGGGAAAACTACAAACAGCATCTTTACAAAGCTTCCTGTCTCGATACATTTACACAAAACGTCCACAAAACACAAAAATCTCCATTTATCCACATATTTAGCCACATAAATCCAGTTATCCAGAGTTAAAGGGTTATATCCCATTGTTTTCATCCATTTGTTCATTTTTCCCAGAGGTCCACTTACTAGGTGTATATGGGTTTGTGTAAATTACCACCTTATTCAGAGCTCACGATTTAGTCAGGTCTATAACACTTCTTTTTACATCAGTGGGCGGGACTAAACTGCTGAATAGGCAACTAATAAACATCTAAATGCATCATTTGTATCACCTTACAGAAATAATGAATTCAGACAGACCTAATGCATCCTATTTCCCCTATATGAACCGTATGCAGGAACTAAATGGTCAATTTGGAAACTGTATAAAAATGTACACAAAAAAATAAAGTAAAATAATAATAAAAAATAAAATAAAAGGATATGGTCCCTTTATAAATCATGTATTGGTATCCATCCAAATATATGGTTGATTTACATGTGTATACAACTATAAAAACTATTAGAAATCAATATACAAATCAATAAATGGCTAATATATGTTATTACATGTGAATTACATGAATTACACAGTATGTGTCATTGTGTGAATAACCTGATTAGGTGTGACATCTTGTGTATAACCTGTGGTCCCTTGTGACATCATCTATATAATGTGCGACATAATCTACATAATGTGACACCATCTAATGTGAATATCATATAGATAACAAGTGACTTTATGACATAATTTTAGTATCCAGTTGTGACAATATTGTGAATAATATGTGACTAGTTGTAACATCATGTGAATAATAGGGGACGACTTGTGACATCATTTTAAAAAATTGTGAGCACGTAAATAATATGTGACTAGTTGTGACATCATGTGAATAATATGGGACTAGTTGTGACATCATGTGAATAATATGTGACTAGTTGTGACATCATGTGAATAATATGTGACTAGTTGTGACATCATGTGAGTAATATGGGACTAGTTGTGACATCATGTGAATAATATGGGACTAGTTGTGACATCATGTGAATAATATGTGACTAGTTGTGACATCATGTGAATAATATGTGACTAGTTGTGACATCATGTGAATAATATGGGACTAGTTGTGACATCATGTGAATAATATGTGACTAGTTGTGACATCATGTGAATAATATGTGACTAGTTGTGACATCATGTGAATAATATGTGACTAGTTGTGACATCATGTGAATAATATGGGACTAGTTGTGACATCATGTGAATAATATGTGACTAGTTGTGACATCATGTGAATAATATGTGACTAGTTGTGACATCATGTGAATAATATGGGACTAGTTGTGACATCATGTGAATAATATGTGACTAGTTGTGACATCATGTGAATAATATGTGACTAGTTGTGACATCATGTGAATAATATGTGACTAGTTGTGACATCATGTGAATAATATGTGACTAGTTGTGACATCATGTGAATAATATGGGACTAGTTGTGACATCATGTGAATAATATGTGACTAGTTGTGACATCATGTGAATAATATGTGACTAGTTGTGACATCATGTGAATAATATGTGACTAGTTGTGACATCATGTGAATAATATGGGACTAGTTGTGACATCATGTGAATAATATGGGACTAGTTGTGACATCATGTGAATAACATTTGACCAGTTGTAACATAATGTGAGTAATGTGTGAGTTGTGACATCATGTGAAAATGTGCTATGACATTGTTGTGATAGTTGTGATATCATGTGAATAATATGTGAAAAGTCGTGACATCATATGAATAATATGTGACCAGTTGGGAAATCATGTGACTTACGTCATATGATTTTTCCATGACCAAGTAACAAATCTGGCTATTTTTTCTTAATATTTAGTAAAATATACATTATATAAATGTAGACATGTTGATGTCAAAATCAAGCATTGTGATCAGTGATCTTAAACAGTCTTGTTTCCAGCATATGGAGAATTTCTTTCTGCTACCTGATCTGACCTTCTATTTATTATCTTTTACTTTTAATGCTTGAATTTTTAATGAGGCAAACACAAAAAAAACCCTGCCTTAGAGCTTTTTCTCTACCTGCTATTCTTTCATTGGATGTTTGCCAAAGAGTATTTATCTTTTCTTTAGTGTTTTTTTCCCATTTGACAAAAGATGCTGAAGACAACAGTTTCTGGGGCACCCAGTGGCAAAATCCATTGCCTAATCTCTTTTGCAGAGCTTCTGAACACAGTGTGAGGGCCCTGCTGGTGGGCAGGTGGGCCGTGGGGGGATTTGCTATATTTTACCTGTAAGAAATTCAGCTTTTGAAGCCTGAAGACTGAAAAAGACCAAAGATGCTAAACCAGTGGACCTTAGCTTTGGCACAACAAAAGAGTGGAAAAAGACAGGCAGAAACATGTGCAAACATAGGCTGGTGAAAGTAGACCAAATCCAATGCTTAATGCTGTTCACACTATCTTTTTAATGTGATCCATATTTGACAGCTGTCTGAACAGTTTGCACTGTGTAAATGACACTCATACTAACGCTAAACCACAATGCTTCACCTGAAGTTTCGGTTTCATCTATTCCAGAATCACAGGAGTGATGAAGGAATATAAAAAAGCATTCAATTTAAATCTTAAGCTTTTTTATTTTTCTTTGAAGCTGTGTTGCATAGTTGCGTACTCCGCCTCTTTTTGAACTGCTGCTGATGGTGTAGCATTGTCAAGTAGCATCACAGCGCTAACACTCGGAGGAAAGCGCAGCGACTCGGTTCTGATACATCAGCTCACAGACGCAGCCTTGTGCTGATCCACATCACCCTAGGAGTGATGAGGGGGAAGACTGCCATCTATTGTACTCTACCCACCCAGAGAGAACAAGACCAACTGTGCTCTCTTGGGGCTCCGGCAGCTAATAGCAAGCTGCATGACCGGGATTCGAATCTGCAATCTCCCAATCATAGTTGCAGCACCTTAGAGCCTTGGAAATGCTACTTTTTCACATCAATTTTCATAATGTTAGCTATAATTCGTCTAGCTGGGGGTAATTTTTTAGAACAATCCTGTAACATCATTTCTAGGTATAAAATTTCAGCCTAAACTTCCTGGAACATTTAAAAACATTGCTGCACATATTTTTAACGTTTTAAGATATCTAGACTTACATAGGCACAGATAGTGATACACACAGGCACTTACACACACACACACACACAAACACACACACACACACACACACACAAGACTTAATCTATCCCAGCCCTCCTGCTCATGGAATCACCACCATCGTCCTCGTAATGAAAGTGTAAGAGGGTTTTAATTCCCTGAGATGGGGCCAGCTGATAGTAGATTAATGAATTCAGCCTGGACTTAAAACCTTCTTCACGCTGTCCAGACATTCACGGTGTCCCGAACCCTGAGACAAAGGCCCACGCAAGCGTGACACGCATACTTAGCATATGTAACATGTACCCTCTCCTGAATACATCATCTTACAGTCAGATTAGCATAAGTCCCACTCCTCAGACGGCTATTTTTCCTCTGAAAACCTGCGGCGCAGACGAAGCTATTGTGCGCGGCGGTCATTACCGTGCACATAAAAAAAAAAAAAAACGCATCTCGCTGATAGCTTAGCGCCTGATGTATGCAGTTATTAATGCGCCCAATAAAGTCAATGCAGCTGTCAATGCAAAAAATCCTGCCAGTATCTGCTTTCAGAAATAATTGCCTATTTACGAAAACCACTGAAGTGTCTCGGCACAAATAGAGTATAAAATGCGAGTGTGATGAGCCCGTGTCGGCCCCGTCAATGCAGCCGCAAACCTCATGACACGCGCCGCCCCATCGCTCACCTCCTCACCCGTCGCCCACCTCCCCAGGAGAATGCGTCTCCCTGCTTGCCTGTCGAAGAGGACCGTCACGCTCCACGCTTTACTGCCCTGTTCATTCTCTTTCTAGACCCTTTTTGAATATTACAGCATGGCAAGATTTTAGAGTCACTATGTTTATGCTACGTAAAGCAGATACACTATAATGCCAAAAATATTTGAGTGATTCTTAAATGAACATATTATACCTGTTTTTATACAAGTTAAAACAGGTCTTTGCGCTATGTAGAAAACATGTTCATGTTCAAGTGTTTTTTGCACAAAATCACTGGCAACAATTGTTCAAAAAAGTCAAGAAACACCAAAATGCTTCTCAGGTGCTGAATCCGCTATAGACAATCCAAAAATGAAGAGCTATATACTGTATTATACGTGTATAATGTCCAGTATATTCATTAGTGAAGAAGGGATGAAACATTTGTGCTTTATCTGTGAGTCATATAAGTATACTTGCACAAATACACTTCCTTTTAGAATATGATGTGCTATGATGGGCCATGCCATGTATACGCTTAGTGTTTACCACATGTTAGTGTTAGCTTGTGCTAAACAAGCTAGTTCATGATTTACTGTAATAGAAATACAAACTTCTGCTGACTTGCCACAAACAAATAGAGAGTACAGATCCCTCCCTCAGACAAAGTCTGCAGGGTAATTCTAAATATGCTCCTAAATGTGCTGTGTACTGACTGAGATTCTCAACCAAAATGACTAAAAGGGCATTTCTTTAACTGATCTAGTGAGACCAAAGTAAAAATTCAAAATTATCCAAAAAGTTAATTTTATAATATGTCCCCTTAATTGATAGAGTTTAATGTTTAATGTCAGCCCACTCTTTGCTGCTATAACTGCTTTGGCTTTTATTTTGACCATTCTTCCAGAAGCACATTTGAGATCCAACAATGCCTTAAAGACAAAGATCGAAAAATAACATAAAAATGTATTTATTAAGAAATGTTATTTATGAAGAAAGAACTTTACACTCAATCCCCCTGTGTGAACAACGTGCAGCCTCATTCATTTTAATCGCTTGTTCTATACCAGAAATAACTGCATCCAAACACTTTCTGTAGTTAATTAGTGTCTCACAGTCTTGTCCAGACAGAATGTCAGGTCATCTGTCTGTGAGCTAAAGCTCATCTGGGTCATGTAGGAAGAAAATGGTCCTGAAAGTCCACAGACTTCACAGACTGTCACAGAACAGTTAAAGTATAAGAGACGTAAACTTTTAAAATGTTCCAGACAAAATCCCAATCTACCCCGCACTAAAATGCTGTGGAAAGCTTAAAATACGCAGTCCAGGCTTAAAGGCCTGCAAATGTCAGTGAGCTGAAGCATTTTCACAGGAAACAGTGGGCTGAAATTCCTCCACGGTGTTGTGAGACACTAATTAACAGCAACAGAAATCAGTTATTGCGGAGAAGAGGGTGTAACCAGCTCCTGCGTAGATGGAGCAATCACTTTTTCACACAGAGGAATGGGTGTAAAATATGTTTTAATAAATGTCTTAATAAATAAATAACATATTAATACCTTTTATGAATTATTATGTTCTAATTTAAGACCTTAATTTAGGACCTTATCATCTTACATCTGAGCAACGGGGGTTGTGATGCTCACTGCTATCTTACATCCTGCCAAGTGTGTATCCTGTATTCACGCCTTCCGCCTGCGTCATTTGAATAGCAACGACTGGTATTGCTGAGTATTGCTATCTTGGCAATGTTAAACACATGTGCACTACTGACTGAAAACAACCTAGACAGAAACTGTATATTTGGCCCTATTTTGCATCCTGTACAAGGCGTGCTGTGATGTTCTTTGCTATCTTAAACCCCGCCAACTGTCTATTGGGGAGTGAGGTGTGATCAGGTAAATTTCTTCAGGTGCTCCACTGACTAATTTAAACCCTGACAACAGTCAATAGTCAATCATCACCTGTCCAAACTACCATTCAGCATTAAAAAAAATTGTGTTCTCTAAAATGATGGCGTTTTATCCAATTGTTTTGGGTAGTTTTTGCATTAGTATTAGTTTATTATAGTTTTAGGGATTCAGGCCATGCTAATGCACTTGTCTCTGAATGCAGCCAAATCCTCCAAAGCTGATTTAGTACAAAGCCTTCCCTGGCCAGTAGAGTTTACATTTGGAAAGAACAATGAATGAACAGGTGTTCCAATACTTTTGGGTGTATACTGTATACATAGAGTTTAATGTGTATAATTTAGTTTTAGAGTCCCTTAGCAGAGCTTCTCAAGCCGTCTCCAGTCTCCAGTCGTCTAATAGATATTACTAGATATTACTACTGTTGCACTCCAGCTCCTGACACACCTGAGCCAGGTAATCAGAGTAAAACCGAAGCCTACAGAGTTGCTCTGGTGTGCTCTGGGAACCAGAGCTGAACAAAACTGTGAAGTGACTGGGGGTCTCTGTGGGCTGCGTTAGGAACATCTGCTTACAGTGCCACTTAAATCCATGGCTGGAACTGTGGAGCAGTGCTGTTTCTGCTGATTGATGACTGTTTCGCAGTTTCTCCAACACGATAACATGGCAAGTGTTGAATTAAGCAGCCCTGCGGAGTCCCAGATGAATCCATTTGAACTCCGTCGGTGCAGCGGAAATAGATGTAACTGCCGGAGTTTTAGGCCTGAGTGATTTTCCTGTGAATGAGATTCAGATACGCCGTGTTTTAGAGTGTAACTGCTTTTAGATGAGTGGGATTCGCGAGGCTCCACCTGTGACATTAAACGCTAGACCAAAACCTAAAATCAGCGCTGTTTTTTTTCGTCGTTTCACTCCGAGATCACTCCTCCCAGACGCGAGATGTGAGGTGTAAGCCATGTGTTATACAGACGACTGAAAATGGCCCATTCTCTCATAGATCTAAATGGCGGAAGCGCAGCCAAAGATATTACGTCCGCCCACTCCTAGTCTGCCTGTGTCCCGATTGCTTCCCGTTTGACGGGCTATTATTCCAAATTACCTTTCATTTGTAGTCATGAAATATCTGCCACAGCCTCCCTAGTGCAATATTGCAGTTTTCATTTGCCTATTTGTCTTCACTCATCGACAATTTGCACTTTTATTTATGCGTTGGAAATGATTTAAAGCAAGTCTGGAGGCCTCCCCCACACTCAAAAGTGGCTCATTTTTCTCCCCCTAAACGGTTAATGGCTTGTTAATGGCTCATCATTTAGTTCTATGATAACTGCTTCTGCAAAGTGTGTGAGAGCTCTATTATGTTCCTTGTTGAAGCATAATCTAAACCTCTGTTATAATACTGATTAGATCTGTTAGCTAATTCCAGTTGTACTGCATCATTCTTTCTCTTCCTCGCTCGTCCAAAGCCTCGGAAAAAGCCTCGACGATACAGTAGACGCGATTACAGCGGGTCTGGTGGCATTTCGCAGCTTCGCGGGTCAACCTGGCCGCTTTCCTGACCCTCCCACTCGAATTTACGACTCTCCCAAGTGACGCTCCAGCCAACAGCCTGTAAACTGGCCAGTGTGCTGGTCACTTCTATCTAATATTGTGAAATATTTCCCCATGGGCATTTCAGGACAATGCAGAGAAATAAATATCAGAGCAAAGCCAATATTTGACTTCCTGCAACAGAGCGCAATACATCATACTTTATCCACTATTGTGTCTAACAGAAATCAATTCTAACAGAGATTTCCCCAGATACACCAGTGCTCTTCCAGAACCATTGGATTCAGATATTTAAGAATGTCGCACTTGTGCACGTTGTTTTTTTTTCACTCCCTCTATGTCTGAGATGAAATTAAATTAATATATGCTCTCTATTTTTAGGCTATGTATATTTACAATTACATTTATGGCGCTTGGCACAGCCTTACCCCGAGCGGCTTACAGTTTAATCATGTTACAGAGGTGGGCGAATGTAGCGAGAGTATTGCCCAAGGACCCTTATTGGTGTAGCATGGTGTGTTTGCTCGAGCGGAGACTGGAACCCCGGTCTCGAATGGAAAATTGGCCGTAAGTGCGGCGGAGCGGAGGGTGGAGGCGGGCGGAGGGGAGGGGGAGTTTAATTTAAAACCAGAGGCACAAACAAAAAAAAACAAAAAAAAATCTGGCAACAGGGGGGGGGGGGGGGGGATTTATGAGTCGGGAGGCCAAGCCTTTACTAAGTGGCTCTGCAGGCCTTCAGCTGTCTGAGAATTATTATAAATGTTTACAGTATCAGTAGGTGAAGCATTAATTAAACAATATGGTTGTTGAGCCAGATAGGTTGGGACACATGGGACTCATGGGATAATTAGTATTAGACACGGATTTAATGTGACGTGAACAAATGACTCCAGAAACATGGACTCTGAAGGGTTTTGTTCTTTATCCTTCTGTTCCACAGAAATGGAAGATGGAAAATGGAAAATAAAATTTGTCAATGTGTGCTTCAGCACCATGCAGCTTGACTGTCTTTGCTATCGTAACGACAGGAAAAGTAAGCATTGTGTCGTTCGAAATCATTGCACAAAAGCAATGTACTCATTTTCTTCATTGATCATGAGTGTTTATAGGGCGTAACGTGAAATAAATCAATCAGTGTGTCAATTGCCATCATTCCCTTTTAGGAGCCAACAACAATTTAAGTTGCTGTTGTTTGTTCAGTCAGTGGCGCACCTGTGTTTTTTTTTGTAGTCAAGATAGCAATACGCCAGAATTTACCTGAACACAACCATTTCCAGACCATTACGCCCATCAGCATTGATATATTCACAATCTCTGTTGCTATTTAATTGACAAAAATGCAAGGCATGAAAATAGACACAGTTGTCGGGGTGTAAGATAGCAATGAGCATTGTGACATGTCTTGCAAAGAATGTATGATAGGGCACAGAGTGAGAGGTGCTAGACCTGCGGTGGCTTCACTTTTTTATTTTATTATTTTTACAAATAAAGATGAATTAAGGTAACATTTGAAAAATTAAGTTTTTGATTTATCTGAAAACTTGAGAACTTGAGAACAGTTCCCACTCATCTCGCTCAAGCTCTTCATCACTCTTTTCCACCAGACATTGACCATCATCCCTGTGAGTCTCTTTCAGCTTCTAACTTCTCCTTTCCTATGTGAAGCAATATTATATTTTATTAAACTCAGATTTACAAGAACTGGAGATTTAATAAGAGATCGATCCATTCCAATTTTAATCTGAACTGGCAAAACCTTGGTCGTCTGTGCTGTTGATGAATTTTGTAAATCCCTCTACATAGTGATGAATTGAGAAATAGAAAATCGCATTCAGATCAACACTGAATGACCTTTTCACTGACAATGACTTATTGCAAACAACAGTCTGCTCTGCTCTTCTCTTTTCTCATGAACTTAGATGTTTAAAGTGGTCCTATGATTAAAAAATATTAAAATTCTCATAAAATCATAATCATGATCGTATTTATGACAATATTTACATTTATGGCATTTACGACGACTATTTTATCCAGAGCGAGTTACAAGATTTTTCTATTTCTATTTTATTAGGTTGGTCAATGTAGTGTTAGGAGTCTTGCCCAAGGACTGTTATCAGTAACCCAGTAACCAGACCTGGAATTGAACCCCAGTCTCCTGCATGGTAGTTCACTGGCAAGGCGGTGGTGTTATCCACTTCACCTCTCCAACCACTAGCAAAAAAAATTATGTTTAAAATTCAACGTTAAATAAAAAGTATTGTGTTATTATCTTCTCATATTTATGGAAAAAAACATGTTTTAAATTTATGTTTTTTTTTTAATATATAAAAACTATAACTAACATTATTTTAACTGTATAGTAACATTCGTAGTATAAAGTCCGTTCATGTACCAGCTGGGATGTCACAGCAGCTTTCATATGATCTTTGCTATACTGGGCGCATTGCTTGACCAGCAGCTTCTTTATCTTTAATAAAAATATGATTTATTTTCTTTTCCTTTGATCCTTATCTACTTCATAACATGCGCCAAAGACATATTCTGGTGTAATCTGATGATATTCAGCAGTAATACTCTGCAGCTTCTGAGTCAGCCTTTCATTTGTCGAGTATGAAATCCTTCCTCTTGGTTATTACCTTTCTAAGGTCCACAAACTTGCTGTTAATGTAGAGAGTCTGAAGCTGGAGGATATGGCTCAGGGGAAGATGACAGGTAATTGCCAATTATACTGTCTGGATGTGGGCCTTAAACCCAGCAAATATGCAAGAATGCAGAATATCAGCATGACTTGAATCTATGAAATGTCAGAGCAAAGAAAGAGCGTCAGGATCTGTGTGTGTGTGTGTGTGTCCATGTCCTAAGGTTGTAGGATAACCAAAGGAAAACTGGCCATATGTACAATATTGTGACTAATACAATGATCCTGCTGTTGTATAAGTGCTTTTTTACCTTTATATTCATTCAGTTATGTGCAAAAATCTTTGATCACTATATTTGCTTTTTTTGAATGAGACAGTTGTTTTTTTATCAACACTTTTTGTCATAATGAATAGACCAATGGAAATGTTCCAAAATGACCAGGATTATATTTTCTTTCCTGTCCTTCTCCTATATCAGAAAGTTTCTGTGATGGAGAGACAGTTTCTTTGATTTTACCAAATTGAAAACCTCTAGAATATAATCAAGAGGGAGATAGATGATCACAAGCCATCAAACCAAGCTGAACTGCTTGAATTTTTGCACCAGGAGTGTAAAAATAAAGCATAAAGTTATCCAAAAGCAGTGTGTAAGACTGGTGAAGGAGAACATGATGCCAAGATGCATGAATGAAAACTGTGATTAAAAACCAGCCAGGGTTATTCCACCAAATATTGATTTCTGAACTCTTAATACTTTTTTTTTTGCATTATTTGAGGTCTGAAAGCTCTGCATCTTTTTTGTTTGTTATTTCAGCCAAAAATATTAAGTTAATGTAACCAACTTTTAAATGGGATACTGATTTAACTAACATTGAATTAAAAATCGAGGTCAGCTGGATCTTCTCATCATGCATGTATGCATGCCAAGCATCACTGTAGGATGTTAATTGCTTAAATGTGTCATGCAGTCCACCTGTCTGGAAACATCTGCACTCGTTAGTCAGAGTCTTCCTTTAATTTGGCATCTGTGTAGCTTCTACGTACTTATATGTACTCTCACATACACACACACAATTATATATATGTATGTATGTGTGTGTGTATGTATGTATGTGAGTGCCAAAGTGTGTCAGAGTGTGTCAGAGTGTGACAGCATGTTTTAATGGATGGTAAGTAAATGTACCGGCAGAAAACCAGCTGATCAATGGTATGATTGGTCTATTGATTGGGGGCTTGATTGATTGTTTACTCAATGTGTTGAGTCAGAGCTGTTATGCTTATAATTCCTTTGCCAACTCTGATTGCTTCTCGCTGGTTAAAACAGTGGCCTGTTACACCGCGGCCTGGGAGACCCAGTGAAATGGAGGAAGTGTGAGGTTTGGGGCTGTTTTGCTGCTTCAGGACTTGCTGTGACCTCAAGCTGAAACGAACTTGGGTTCTGCAGTAGGACAATGACCCAAAAACACACCAGCAATCCACTTCTCAAAGAATGAAGAAAAACAGCCAGAAAGACTTTGGAGTGGTGGAGTCAAAGTCCTGATTTGAATTCCTTTGCCAACTCTGATAGCTCCTCGCTGGAGAAAACAGCGGCCTGTTACACAGCGGCCTGAAGGACCCAGCGAAACCGGGGCGGATATTTCCTCGTCTACATTTTTAAGGTCAGATAAGCCGTCCTCCTAGTGCTCGGGGTGGGAAAACAAAAACACAAACGTCAGTCGGACTTTTGAGCTGTCACTGAAGCACATCTTATTACGGCACCCGAGCTGCTGTTTTTTGGTGCCTTTTCTTCTTTCTTTCCTTTTTTTTAAGTGTCTTATTCTCTTTTCGCAGAGAGCCACTTCACAGAGCGGAAGGCTGCCTTTTGACAAAGGGTCTTTCGCTGTGGTTGATGATCCCGGCTATGCCGCCTCTCGGCGTGTGACAGCTTCACAAATGAATGGAAGTGTGCAGAGCAGGTCGGCTTCCTGGCCCCCCCTCCGCCACACAAAACTCTACTGAAGAGATCCTGTCTGCTACAACTGGTGAATCTAGCCTGGTGGGTAAATCTATCAGTGCCAGGGATGGTACAGTTTGGGAGGAAGAGAGGAACTGAGTATCTAGGTCCTCTAGATAAGGGAAAAGGCAAGGAACCTCCATAAATCTATGAAATAAATCCTAAATTAAACTATACTACAAATTATACTACAATATAATGTGGTATAATTGTATACTGTTATATAAATATAGTGGTGTTTATTGTCACAGTTTATATGTATTCTTCTTTGTGTAAATATCTCTGTATGAACCTAATCTTTTTATCGTATTGGACATCATCGCTTCATTGGATCACCATTGACAAAAGCAGGGAGGAAGTGGAACCCTCATGAGGCAAGGTTAGGGTGTGATAATTTTTGGAAGGCATTTAGCATGGCTACGTCACCAGAGAGAAGGCGATTGGATAGTCGTTTTATTCGAGAACAGAAATAGGAAGTACGATGTGCAAGAGAAGAGGCTAATCACTTAGCAAAAGTTGTAGGTTGTACCTGCTGTTTTTGTAACACTAAACAATCAATATTGGGTTTTACAGAAACCACTTCGCAACCCCTTAGCAACCACCTGAAACACCATGGCAACACCTGCCCAGCAACCCCAATCAACAACCTAGCAACCACTAAGCAACATCTATGAAGCTGGACAACATAACGTCACCTAGAAATCACCTTGCTGTTATGTAGTACCCATCTAGCATCTTTTCGGCATACACCATGGTGACTAGCTAATACACCTTAGCAACCACCTAGCAACACCATGAAAACCACCTGGAACTGGAAGAGAAACCAACTGCCTGGAAGAGGAGAGGAATTCACTTTAGCTGTACACCTATTCATCCACCATTCTTGTTGGATGTAGTTGGTTAATATTACTCTACTGGTGCGCAATAAAATTACAACCAATTCCAAATTTTATTTAGATGAATATCATATATTCAGTCATATTAAAATGTAAAAAAATGGTCCATTTTGATTGTAGGTTGACTTCAAGGCAGTGAAACTACAGCATGTGGGTCATGGGATATTGAACTCTTTCCATGTTGATAATGAATTCAACCAATCAATGATTAGTGAAAACACGCTCATCTGAAATTGATTGCTGGTGGAGAGCTTTCCCAGTCGCTGACCCGTTGGCCTCTAAAACAAGCAGGGAAGTTTTTAATAGGCTGTACTGTGCATTGCTGCTATGTTAATTTAACCTACGTGTAAAGGTCATGTGTGTTTAGAGGAAATGTTAAAAGATCACCAGGTTCAGATTTAATTCATGTATGCAGGAAAAGACATGTTCAGACTAGGGTTGCAACGGTATGAGATTTTCACGGTATGATAACCGTCTCAGAAAATACCGCGGTATCACGGTTATCACGGTATCACAGTTTGTTACATATATTATTAAACTGACCCTTAAAGAAATTACAACAAAGGTTTTTTGTTCAATTAACTATTTATTGTAGAAACTACACCATCAGGTGAATGAAACCATGTTTTTCCACTACTCTTAAGGGCATTAAGAGTGTATATATATAAAAAAGTTGGTATATAACCAGATACTGCAGAAAAAGGGGATTTATTTCTGACATGATCCTCACAATAGAGATTTCTATTTTAAGGCTTTCATACCTTAAAACCTTCAACACATGAAAAACAGGCACGTCAGAATTTGAAAATAAACGCATGTAAATGAATGGCGTCTTTCACATCCAGTCCGGCCAGGACCTTTACACGGACACGTGAATCCATCGTAGCACGCACTTCACGCCTGTACCTGCGTGCCCAAATTTCGGATAACTCAGCGCTTTTGCGGGCGCTTACTGCATGGGTTGTGCACGACTACAAAGAGGTTTTTATTTATGTTCAGATTAAAATTATAAACTGAACACATACTTTGCGCTGCACAGCGGGGTGGTGTTCTCGGAGATGGGAGAACAGGTTTGATGTATTTCCTCCTTTAGCTGTGACTTTACGGCCACATTGATTACAAGCTTGTTGATTACAAGATTACAAGTCTGTTTTCAGGCTGTTTGAATGAGCGAAATATGATCAGAATTATGTAAATTAACACTAACATAGAAGCATAGAACTATTATTTAATTAAAATTATTTTTAAGAACAGCTAAACACAGTGCGGAGAAGTTCACGTGCGAGAGAGAGAGAGAGAGAGAGAGAGAGATTTGCGTGTTCTGATGTGAGCTACTCACAGGTAAAGGTTCTCTTTTAGCTCCTCGTGCTCATTTTAGTCCAATACATAATTCTGCAGTTTCTCAGTGTTTTCTGTCGTATTTTGCGGCTAGCGCGAGCGCTTACAACTAACACCGCGGGCCGCGAGGTGCTGCCGCGCTGCCGCTGTTGTGCCGAATCCGACTCCCTGCTCAATCCGACTCCCGCTTCGCGGACAGAATCGGCACAACACCTCCCGCTGTAGAACTGCGGGAGTGAAAACAGCGCTTATAAATGAGTTAGTTAAGTTTCACTTTCAGTTTTCGTTATTTGGTTCGTTTTCATTAACAATAATAATTGTTAATGAAGCTCTAGTCTGATGCACTTTCTGCCGTTCTCACCGCTGTGTGCTGAGTAGCTGAAGCGGAGCAGAGTTGCGCATGCGCGGGTGAGTTTCTCCGCTGGCTTGCGTTTTACCGGTAATAAGCAAACACACACGGTATGATAACCGTGCATTTTAATACCACGGTATACCGTGAAACCGGTTACCGCTGCAACCCTAGTTCAGACATTCAGTTCCAGGTCCACTCATTTTTTGTAATCCCTTTTCTAGCTGTTAATGTAAGATATAAGCATTTCTTAAAGCCTAGTTTCTAAGAATAGTCCATTCTAAACACGTGGCCATATTTATGAATGCTCATGGATGTACACTCTCAGCAAAATGAGTGGCAATCCTATATAGAAGCCTTTTTTAATAAAGGTTTAAAAAAGAACCATCAACAAAATATTTTCCTTGTTTCTAAAGAAAACCTTTTTCAGACAGAGAACCATTCAAATAGTTATTTGGTTTGACCTAATATCTGTTCAAATATGAAAAACACACAAAATCCTTCTTTGCTTGGCCTTCAAGAATTATTAAACCAGACAAAGGATCATTCAAACAATAAAAATGTTCTTAAGAGTCATTTAACCTTGCAAAGCACAATGTAAGCACCCAAGTGTCTATTTGAGTTGTCATCATTCTTTTTGTAAAACCCCTTCTCTGTACTTAAAATGAACCTCTGAAAAGCCCCTCTTTAAATAGTGTATCAGAAATTAATTGAATGTAATGGCAATATCATTTAATCAGGCAAAAGACAATTTTTTTTTGAGTTATCATGGTTATCTTTTGTAAATAACATTTGAAGAACCACATCAAAAACACACAGTATCTTTCTTACAGTATCTCTCTTTCATTTGCAACCCTTTTAACCAGGCACAAACCTATGTAAGCATCCAATTTGTCAAGTCTAAATCTAAATTAAGGCATCTATAGTGCACAGGTTTTTAGTATTGTGACGGTGCAAAAAATATGCATGCACATGTCAGAACGCGCAAAAGGGATGTACTAATTCTCTTAATTAAACATGGTTGTGTTTTGGGGGGCATCACATGAAATATACCAATCTGTGTATCAGTTGCCATTCACTTTAAGAGGCAGGTGAGCTCTGACTTTGGCATGTTCGTATCGTAACAGCGCAGCACTTTCGTGAGTCTCAGCTGAGGAAACTGAACTGCTCGTTTACGGCAGCAGCTCATATAAGAGAACAGCAATGTTATTTTATTCTATATTCTGTTCATTGTTGCTGTAAAAGCTGCATTCGCACGCTGCAGTTCATGCCCAAGTGTCTGCACAAGGTGGCTTGACATAATTAAACCACTGTTTGTGTGTTTTCTGTCCTGTAGGCTCATTAAAGCCTCTTCACATCTGTTTGCAACCATTCCTTGACACCCGACTTATCTAAGAGCGACAGATTAAATATTAAATATTAAATCAAAACATGACTGTTACTAATTCCATCTCATCTCCAAAGTCAGTCAGCTCAAAGGGGCCAGAGCAATGGGCTGACAGAGCAGAAATGCCTGAGAGCTCTCTGTGGTCATATTCAGAGACTTCTTTTTCAAATGTTCCTCCAAATTCAACAATTAAATTAAATTAATCAATGAAAATCAATGAAATGAAATTAAACTTAATTTGGTGCAATTCAGTTCTGTAATATGGTGTAAAAGAGTGCAAATTGATGTAAATGATCAAAGAAATTTTACTTAGGTCTTTACAATAATGCATGACACCGAACTCATGCACAGAATTTTTGATGGGCATATATGAAGCTGAAGCAGGGAGCCTAGTGCATACCAAATGTATCAACATTACCATTTTAATACAACATTATAGTCGTAATGGCTTTAAAAAAAAGTGTTTTGGGGAGGGGGGTAGTGCACTATAGGACCTTTTGCTCTTAATGGCATTTTCCCCTTCCATTAC
The DNA here is from genome assembly GCF_023375975.1 of Astyanax mexicanus. Lineage (NCBI taxonomy): Eukaryota > Metazoa > Chordata > Actinopteri > Characiformes > Acestrorhamphidae > Astyanax > Astyanax mexicanus. The sequence goes on along the minus strand of NC_064419.1, from coordinate 1,900,076 downwards.
TTTAACTTTTTTACTTTAACCCTTTCAGACCTAAATTATCTCCAGTAATGGAAGAATAACAACGCACAGAAAAGAAGACTCTAATATACTACTATAAAATCTATATGTCAAATAAATCACATTAACCAGTACTGAAACCACATGAAACCAGTAATTTCACACTTTTACTCAAATAATAATAACCTGAGTTGATGCTTCTACTTCTACAGAAGTTTTTTTAAACCCTAGTATTTATCTCTACAGCCTGAGCAATGGATTTGAATACTCTTGGCACCTTTGCCTGCGATTTATTTTTTATTTTGTGTAGTTTGAGCTGGAACTGAGTAAAACGATGGAAAATATTATGCAGTCAATGCCCAGCTTGAAACAACAAGAAGCAGACATGGTGGATGTTATTATATACTTTGATTGGCTGTAAAACACAAACAGCCTGTTAATAAACAAGTTTTTCCTTTTGAATGTGTTGTTATTATTACTCATCATTATTCAGAATTAAAGCTAATCATGTATTCTACAGTGAGAGGTTAAAATAAGAAGCATAAATCGCCTCAGGGCTCCAAATATCCTCTACTTGAACCTCAATACAACTAATCCAGTATCCCAGTCCGCTGCTTCTTCTGTCTCCAGAGAAATCCACCGCCTCTCCGCGCGGGGTTTAATCATTTCCCACCTGTATTCGTGGAGAAACCCCGCCTCCGGTGCTGGCATTGGCTGGTCAAAACAAGAACCCGCCTTTCATTCTTGTACAGCACTCTATGATTGGTCCGAACTACTCAAGTGCGCAGAGGAAGCCAATGACTGCGGAGGTGGAGGGATTCTTTCAGCCAATCAGTACGCTGCTTCGAGTCAATCTTGGCGTAGATAGGCGGGACTTAGCCTCAATACGGGTGGGTTTACAAAATAACGGTTACTCACTCGCGCTGAGCATCGTCTCGAGCGAGAAGCGTTTGAGAGCGGTGCGCGAGCTTGTTTAAAACGGCGCTTTAAAAAAAGGCTAATTTGCAAGCTAACGCTCGGAGAAGGAATAAAACAGCTGCAGCGGCCGTTGAAAGTGTTATTTTGTCATTTTTTTACTATTTCTGAGGTAAAATCGACATTTTTCTTTAAGACTGGACCGAGGAAGTTTGGGTATTTTGCCTCAGGAGCCCCTGCCAGCTTCACCCGGGGGCTGTTTAGAACATAATCCGTAATCTGTCACCCCAAAACCGGGTGAGAGAGAGAGGGGGGCTCGGGGGGAGGAAGCTTCTCCCGTTCACCACATTTATAAACTATTTTTCAGACGCTTTTTTGTCTTTTTTTCTCGCTGGTTCGTCGGGGAAGAAGTCCCCACTAAGTATGTGATCTACAGCCTATGCAGAATGAACGTAGCTTCAGCAGTAGCGCTTCAGTCTGTGGGGAAATAGTTAACGTTAGTTAGATTAATGTATGTAGTGCGATAGATAGTGAGTGTGTGATAGACAGCTAGCTATCTAACCTAACCTTAACACCTCCTGAAGTAGTTTCCAGTAGGTCCAGTTCCCGTAGAAAACCCGATCTCTCGTTGTCTTCATGGAGAAATGAAAGAAAAACTGATCCTCCCTTCTCTCCTCTCGCCCATGGCACCAACTCTCGGATTTTAAGGACTCCAGAGAATGGTAAATGATCGATGGAAAATCATGAACAGTGTTTCAGAGCTCGAAGATGGACAGCAGCACAAATCCCAGGTAGGCAAACCAAGAATACACGAATACAAGAATAAAAAGTGTGAAGCTCAATTAGTAAATCATCTATCTACCTATCTATCTATCTATCTATCTATCTATCTATCTATCTATCTATCTATCTATCTATCTATCTATCTATCTATCTATCTATCTATCTATCTATCTAATGTTTGGTGCTTATTAGTAAAAAGCATGCATAGCCTACCCAGTCGCATTCAGAAGTAATTTAATTATTTTGCATGATCGAATTAGCTAGATCAGATAAATCTGTGGTCATATAGCTAATACCAGAAACCAAATATGTTTCCTAATGCTGTTATTAGTATTAGAACATGCAAAGTGTGAAGCTCAATTAGTAAATCATCTATCTACCAATCCATCCATCCATCCATCTATCTAAGCAATGTTTGGTTCTTGATATTAGGTATGTATAGCCTACTCATTCAGACCTAAGTGAATTATTTTACATTATCTAGTTAGCTAGGTCTGTATGTTTATCTATCTATCTATCTATCTATCTATCTATCTATCTATCTATCTATCTATCTATCTATCTATCTATCTATCTATCCTACTCCAGTATCAATAATTTTACTTTAATCCTGGATATATTGAAATATATGGAGTGCATTATTATTAGTGTCATGACATTCTGGAAGTTTAACTGCCTATCTTTTAGTCTATCTATCTATCTATCTATCTATCTATCTATCTATCTATCTATCTATCTATCTATCTATCTATCTATCTATCTATCTATCTATCTATCAGTAAGAGGATTGCCATCAATTTACACTCTAGCTGTTGATTTACAACAACACTTGAACATAAAAAGTTTATCATGCAAGCTAATGGTTTTCATAATGGATTGATAATGGTCTTTGCTTTATGAGGGCTGTGTTTAGGACTGCACGATAATAAAAAGAAAAACTGAAATAGAACAATATATTGTTTAATTATATTCTGCAATATATATATTGTGATATAAGACAATACAGGATTTTCACCAGAAGTCAACGATCCTGCATTTTAATATTATATAATGCACTAATATTGGGCAGATATAATCAGCTAATGGTTGCTATGTCAAGAAAAAGGAGAACATTGACAGTTTTCCTTTTACATCAAGCAGCAAACCATGTTTTAACTTTTAATTAATTTTGCTTTATGTGATATTTCACTTTCCACATCGCTTTGGCAATGCTCAAACAATATATTGTGCAGCTCAGTTAACAACAACACTGGACCACAAAAAGTTGGTTGCAGGCTAATGGCTTTATAATGGCTTGATAATGCCCTTTGTTTTATGAGGGCCCTGGTAATGCCCTTTGCTTTATGAGGGCAGTGATAATGCCCTTTGCTTTTTTTGAGCCCAATAATGCAGTGAGCCTTTTGCACGGTCAGGGATATTACTGTTCCCAACTTCAGGCAACATATGTGGCTATTTGTTTTCCAACCGTTAATTATTGTATTTATGATGAAGCAGGGGTGGGCAGTGGGATGATATGTTATTGTTATTGTGATAAATTATGTTAAGTTGTGGTTTCTTGGTATATCAGGGATGCTATCAGTGTGTAAAGAGCACTGCCTGTATATTTTATAAAAAGGCACCATAATGATCAAGTTTTATTGGGATCATTAATGGGGACAGTATGTGAAATACAGAATGAGAACCATTGTACTGAAAGTTTTGATTGCATTTGTAGAATATAGCTGTATACATGATCAGTGCCATCAGTAAAATATGTCTGAGTAGGATGCAAAATGGAGTCCAGTAAGAGTCCTTGGGCAAGACTCCTAACTAGGGATGTATCATATATGCATCAAGTGAACATATTTAACCGAAAATGGCAAAAACACTCTCATTGTTTGAAAAGATATGTTGTGCTTTGTTGGTATGTTTGCTGGGATGTTACACAAGTTCTGTGTTTAACAATATTGTTAAGAAATTGTTAAACGTCTGTAACTTGATTCAAAGGTAAATCTATCTGAATATATAATATATAACATCAGCCAGTGTCCATAAATCTAGTTGTTTTATTACACAAATCCAGTGTACTGTATTTAAACAGAATATGGAAGTATGCACAACCATGCATCATGAAATTTAAACATTTTCCAGTATTGTGATGATGTTATTCTTCTGCTATATTGCCCACGCTTATTCTTACTCTCAAAGTGGGAAAAAAAACAAGCCACAGCAGTAAAGGTCTTACTCAGAGGAGATAAAGCCTTTGAATGTTGTCTCTGGTAAGTGATACCACGCTCCCTGCCCACTGCCCACCAGGGAATGCACTTGTTTCTGTTTCGTGCCGCACACATATGCACAGACAGGGTAAGACTTGAGGGATTATGCTGATCTCCTCAGTGTGCGGGTGATTGCATGTCTGTCTGATAAATTCCTTCATGAGCGGCGGAACTTCTTGCTGCTTTTCCCAGGATAAGGAGGGATACTGCAGAAAAGGGAAAGAAGATGCACGAGGCGGTGCGCAGTGCTGGGCAGCTCAGTCGAAAGGGCATTATAGCTTTGAGATGCTTGTTTTTGCTGGCAATGTCGGTGTTGTTAGTTTAAAATCTTTACAGTCTGGCTGTTGCCTACTTTTTCACAGCCACTGTAATCTGGTGTGAGTATTAAGAGGGATATACATACCTCTGGAGCTTGGGATCGGATAAAAGCTGTAACATCTGTTCCTTAGTACCACAAGCCCTTATGTGATTTCTCCTCTCTTCCCCTCTCTTCTTATGTGGTCTGGCAGCACCACGCGATTGTATAGCCTTACAGTAAGACGTCACTTTTAAAAGGCAACGCTTTTTTCCGTGTCTGCGTAGTGGCTCACTCTTTTGTTTTGTGTGTCAGTGCATTTTTTTAATTGCTGCCATTTATTCACCTGCCTCGCCTCTCCCAAGGTCTTTTGTCATGCGGCACATAACGCAGCCTCTCATCCATTCTCGCCAGCTCATCCCACATCCTACTCCTGTTGTACACAGCATAAGTTATTTCAGGGGTTGCTAATTAATCAGCGTGAATTCATCTGCCACTCCGGCTGCCTGGTGTTTATTAATAAAATACCCTCCCTCCGGAGACAAAGCGGCCCTCGTGGGGCGAATAAAACTCACCTGCCTGAGCTGAACAGAACAGAGTGCTCAGTGCTTGATGGACACGCTTTGTAATCTCTTCTGCTGCTCTTAGTGGCGTGATTTTCCAGTTGAGTATGATGGGACGAAGCAGCTGGCTGCTGTCCAGTTAGGAGTGTACCTGTAAAAAACGGGTAAAAATAGGGCTCGGTGTGATCCGGAGAGACCCAGGCTGGCAGCCTTCCTCAGGAAACATTTTACACAGCTACGGCCTCTTCCCAGCAGTGTGTGTATCAGGGTTATAGTGTAAGCACAAAGCATCTGTGCTTCACACCTTGAGAGCTCCATGCCTCACTTGCCGTCTCAAATTGGCTCTGTTGTGAGTGTGCTTACAATCTGTGCTACACACAGTAACGAGAAAGACAAAGCAGTCCGTGCAGCATCCACAAATGTGTTATACTTGCAAGGTGTTTCAGCGGAAATGAGACGATATGGCAAAATCATCACTGCACAGTAAACACAAAGACTTATTGACTTATTCACCATTTGTGTTACAGACAAAGATGGAATTTGGCCTCCGTCTTTAACCCATTAGTGCATGAAACACTGCACACATGCACACTTATATGGTAAGCACACGTGCCCTGATCGGTAGTCTTCATCACTGCGACACAGAATAAGGACTGTCTAGTATAAAATTTATAGCATATACTGTGGTAGTAATACATTTTAATGGTATCTCCAAACTAAAATACTATTTCATAAAGGTATTTATAGACAATAGTCTATTAATGTTCTCTGTTAAAATCAAAGGCAACGGCATTTGAGCTTGATTAAGCTGGAACACGGTCTGTGCTCTGATGTAAGATATTAGCCTGTTAGCTAATTAGCATTATCTAGCCTTAGCTGACTAGGACTTTCTTAGATGTAAGTTTTTATCATTAGTAACACTATTTATCAAAACTACTGTACTGAGATTTCTGCTGTACGCATTCTCTGTGCATCTGTACTAAAGGCTAACAAGTGAGCTTTAGAAACCAACACCACGTTTAAAAAACCCGGATTCTGTAGTATTTCCTGTAAAACAAAAAGGCAACAGTTGCTACAAAGCAACATATTTATTAGTGGGGAATGAGGATTGGTCACAATGGGGCTTAGAGCCAGTGGGGTGCCAAGTATTTCATTAATGCTTTACAAATGGTCAGTGGCTGGCCACTGTAACTTAAAACCACGCCTGTTATCCCAGAATTACACCTAAAACATTGAGCACCATCTGTGCCTTCCACATGCAAGTAAGCTTTCCATTGTACACAGATATTAAAAGCTGGTAATTGGCTTATTTGTCAGTCAGAAGGCATGTCAGTTGGGAAATCCTGTGGTTCATGGTTTCTGAAAAGCGGCGAGACGCATTTGCTACAGTAAGAAAGACCCGAGCCGTGGCAATTATAACTTCAAGACAGCCTTAGAGCGAGAAAACACTCCTGCTCCTGGATGATAGCAGCCTCTGAGTGGTAAAGAGGATTTTATCAATCCATTTCCTTTCTAAAACGAGCCATTTTACTTAAATTGTGGCTGCTATTAGCATTTGGAGATTGAACCGCCAGGTTCGGATGATTCTCAGGGCTGAATAGCTTTTGCCCTGATGAAGTGGGTCTTTGAGACTGTGGAGCAAATTTGGTGCTGGAGCTCGGTATATGTTTGAAGGCATTTGGGATGCTGTACAAAACCACTGTCTTCTTTCTGTCCATCAAAACTATCCTCCTGTGGCAAACAGCTATTTGAGGTCAACCTAATCCTGAGATTGGCAAACAAAAGATGGGGTGGTAGACATTACCAGAGTGTTTGACAAGTACATCCATACATATATAATCAGTTTGTCTTCTAGGAGTTTTATCAACAGTGGTAAGGTTTAGCATCTCTTGTTACTCAGTTTACAGTGCAGGAAAGTAATGTTTGCTGAGGTAAGATAGACTCATCATTTGTTTATTTACCAAATGACTGGCTGTCTGTCTCTAACATGTGATTTAATATGGCTTCCTGTGTCTATATATGACTTTGACTGCAGTACTATCAAAAGGCTACAGTGCATATGTGCATTTGTTATAATCATTTTACAGTGATGGATAGAGGTATTAATATATCTGTATCTGTTCTTCGCATGGACGCATGGACATCGTAACGTTACATTTTGATAAATCAGTGACCCAGATCGCACCAGCAGCTGCCTCTTTCACACCAAGCTTCTTGCATCTTGTGCCTGATGTTTTTGACAGCTCTTTGGTCCTGCCCATGGTGGCGGAGAGGTTTAAATGAAAGAGATTGATTCTGTGACAGATGTCTTTTATACACATAGCTAGGTGAGATTAAGATAACTTTCTGGAAGGGACAAGACAAATTTTTGTGCTTCATGTGCACATTACCAGTCTGTGGGGGTCAGAGTGCAGTGGATTAAACACCCACCCCCCCCAGACCCCCACTGTAGTAATAGCAAGCTTGACTGCATGGCTGAGCACTATATGGAATGACCATTAAGTCCTAACATTTTGAAATAGTTGCATGGTTCTTCTTCGTACCACAATTTTAGTCCAGCTTCCTGTGACACATGTTGAAATCCATCACCATCGCTTGTGATTCCACTAATAGCATGGGATGCCGTTAATGACAATGGTTGAGTGGTTCATGACAAATTTCTCCTCCAGCCATTGGCTACATTATATGCTCGTCTCCAGCTGAGAGCACTACTTTTGCTGAAAGCTGTAGTTCACAAGTTCCCTTAAAGTGGCATCTGTGGCCTTTTTAATCACACCTTAAGAGAAGCTGCTGCATTAACAGCCTCTTCTTATAGTAGCTGATGAAGTGTAAAAAAATCATCATGTGCAAATTAGTATCGCACCGTGCAGGATGTGCTGTTTAAATCTGTAATTCAGATAAGTATGACAGAGGCAGTAACTGAGGTTTGCAAATTAAATCAACACACGTTTACTGACACGTTTCTCGCCTCGGCCCCTGTCAGAGCCTGCGGCGTTCTCTGGACCTGTCCGCCATGGCTAGGAGTAATGCTGCTCAGCTTTCAGCAATATCTCCCTGATTTCAGCACCTCACCTCAGTCCAGGCCAAGGCCTATATGTATAATTAAGTCTTCTGGCCTTGGTTGCAGCACATTGATTGTGGACGGGTGTGAAATCTCAGCGAGTCTCCAGCTGATGGATGGCTTTTGCTCCTCTGTGGCTGTCTGTGTTGAATTTCCATCATAGGCTTGCGAGGCAGTGTGAGGAGATACAAAATCTGATGCATGCGCTCCCCCAGCAGAGCAGATCAAAGGAGTATGATTGCAGGACATCAACAGCTCTCTCACATGGTGGTGGTTTATCAAAATGCCATCAGTCTCCCTCCCTTTCTCTTTCCATTTGTCTCTGCAGTGCTGTTCATGAGTGACACACGCTTTCTTGGAGCGGACGTGATTCCGTTGATTAGCCTCTGACACTGTATTTGATGTGTTTTTTACTGTGTTTGTGTCACGTCTGCAGTTAAACAACCAGGATTAGTGATAAGTAACTTTTAATTACGCTTTGCTGTATCTCTGACAGTGAAACTGAAGAAAAAAAAACAAGCTAATTTGCTGGAGTTTGGCTTCTTGACTTCTTTGAAAGATATTGCTCTAATTGTCACCAGCATATACTGGCATGCTTTTTTTTCTCTTGCCGTGAAATAAGATTTAATTGAAAACTTTCTCAGTCCCAGTTCAGTCTGAAAAAGCGGTAACATGCTAATGCCATTAATGAAAATTGGATACGATTATTACCCCATTTTAAGAGTCATATGGGTAAGGGACAGATCTATTTTAATTCAGTTCAGTTTATAGGTAGCCAACAGTTTGTCATTGGTGTTAATAGACACAGTCATTTGAAAAAAATAAGGACACCCCATAAAAACCATTAGTCTTTTTGGGTCCAATCCCATTACTTATTTGCACCCCTAACTTTTGTTTACAATGGGAAGTGTCAACCTTCCCATTGGAGCTGAGTTGTGAGGGGTAGCAACTGAGATGTACAACTAGCCTGTGTCTGTTTTAAAGAAACAAGCCATTATACATAACATGTGTCAGACACTTAGTTTAATTTGCTTTTGATGATTTAATCATTTTTAAAATTCTTTTTTTTTTTTGGTTGCATGTATTTACTTTCATATTACCTTTATTATTCAGTACCTTAAACTGAGTTAGTAGATTAAGTAGATTAGTAGATTAAGTAGATTTTAAATAACTAATTTTATTTTCTTATCTGAGTGCACTACATGAATGCATATATCTTAACCTGCACCTTATAGAAATGCTGTTCCAGAATCTCTTTTTACTTCTATCTCACAAAGAACCAGAAAGCAGAAATGTGATCCTGAACCACTGCTACTATTTTAAGCACCTTTATGAATCCCGACCCAGAAGTTTTCTCGAAGAACACTCTGTGAGAGCAGACATCATTTAGGATCAATCAATGCTGGTAGAAGCATGTGAGGGTGTCGGATTTGATTTCCGTCTCAAAGCACCACTTAATTTCGAAGCACAGAGAGCGAACCCAGCACAGCTCCTTCCACACCAAGTGCTGTAGTGCTTTTAAGGCCTGGAGAACAGGGTGGTTTGACCAGGCATGCCCAAAACACAATCTTCATTAGAGAGCAGCAGGCATGTGGGCACGCTGTATCTCACAAGGGAGATGAGCATTGGAACCCCACTGGAAACAGCTCCATTTGAAGTCATAAAGAGCAGATATTAATGGTTAGCTTGCCCTCTGGAATGTCGCTCAGCCTGTTAGCTCTGAGGGATGGCTCATTAAGGCATCTCTGCTGCTGCTTACACTCACGCTTACATTGTTCCCTTACAAACTGCCTGCATAGATTTCCTGCAGAGTTGTTAAGATGCTCCGGAACTCGTGGCCGATCTGAAGAGTCAATCTTAAGTAAACTAGCCTTGAACCGGTTTCTGCTTGATTTACAGATGCTGTATAGCCAGGATTCACCGAGACCGCGGAGAATCTCTCTGATGGCTACCACGTGCTGGTTGTGCCCACACCCTGTGGAGCAAGAGCAATGGTTTTAGAGAATGTGAAATACAGGAAAATATAGCAGCATGACTGGGATGATGTGTTTTTCACATCGGGGGGTTCTTTGAGTGGAAAAGACTGGCTGGATTGAAAGCACAGTTAATCCAAAATAATTCTGTTGTCTTGCCAGGAGGACTGGATGGTTGTTTTTTTTACCCCCCTATTTGATTGTCATCAATTTTGTGTGATGCGGTGCTTTTTCAATGGAATTTTTGATCAGGCCTTTTTTTTCTCTGGCTTTCTACATCAAACAGTCCCATCTGTTGTTGCAGAGAAGACCAAGTGCATATTGTGAATGAACCAATCAACAAGCCAGACATTTTTCACTGCAGATTTATAGATGTTATCCTTACAGACTAATATGACTTTGTTTTTTTTGTTTGTTTTTTTGAAGATTATTGGTGAGACACTGGGAGTAATGCACAGTTTTGTCACACGCTGGTTAATTTTGAGATATTTTTTATATTATATTTTTATACTTTAAAATATATTCTTTGTGACCACTTTGTTTGTTTGTGTTTGTAGATTTCTTTAAAAAAGACAGAACATGCAGTACTGCACTGTATGGCACTTTCTCACCTGTACAATGTTATCAGACCCAAATATAGTCATTTCTTTTTGTTTTTAACAACCAGACTTTTGTGTACACTTGTGTGTACTGTCTATAGTAGAGCTACAACTAATAATAATTTTGGTAGTTAATCTGATGATTACAACTACTTTGCCATGCCCTCTGTCATTTTAAAATAAAAGAAACAGCTGAAAGTGTGAATAAAAGGTCACATTTCCATGTTTTTTCTCATTAATTCTGCGATGGCCACTAGTATAAATGAATGCGCTGTGAGCCATTTTTTTTGTTACTCTGGTTTCATGGATATCTCCCCCAGAATAAAAAACTATTCTATTAGCAGCCCTTCTCTACAAGGACTAGACAAACTGTGTGTGTGTGTATGTAAACATCTGTGCATCTAAAAGGTGCAACTTAAAGTAGATAAATGTATTCATGAGAAGGATGTCCACAGACTGTTGGACACAATGGTTTTCTCACACATTGAGCCAGAAATCTCAACCTCAGTAATAATTGCACACCAATATTTCCAGTTGTTTTATCCCTATCTACTGTATATTTTGAAAGGTCTTTACAAAAGGGATTATTAAAATGTCATTCGTAGCCTGACATTAGATGTTATATAACATCTAATGCATGGCAAACATGGCAAAAATGGGGTTGTTATGGTTGTTATGGTTGTTGAGATGATAATTTCAAAAAGTCCAAAAGGACTTTATCCAGTTTGCTTTATCCACTGTTTGGTTTTATGTTTGTGAAAAAAAAATAGTTTGAATAAATTAATTAAAAAAACATATTGTCTTAATTAATTGGACAAGTTTAATTTTAGTCTCTTCTTATTAGAATTTCTACGTATTTATCTGAACTGGCCATGCTTTTCCATTTTTAAAGATTGTTAGCAACACCTATTTGCCCTTCTTGCAATTATAATAATCAATGCAGATAAACCATAATTGCAATGAATACAAAAGTTTATATTTGCGGCCGTTTAGCAGCTACTTAATGTGCAATCTGATGAGGCATGACTTTTACAACGAAGGGCCCATTTGCGCAATTACAGCTTGATGCCACTGTCAGGCTGAGGAGATGGAAAGCAGTGAAAAGTTAAAGGGTAATAATATCCTGAGCATTGTTCCTGTAGTCATTAAACCAGGACCAGTGGCTTAATGGAATCTATTATTAAACTCATCCATATAAGACTCCAAGGCACACTTGTAAACAAGTGGGGGGGAGGGGGAGGGGATAACAGCACTTAAAAAAGGCACATCAGAGGTGCAGTCCAGGCAGGTGTGGTATGAAGGTAAGCATTCCCTTTAGCTCCTGGTTTGCCTTCCTCGCTAATCTCTCCATATCCACAGTTTTCTCCATTTCCAGCTTACAGTTTTCTCTCTGTTTATGGTGCATTCAATGTGACCCCTTCATCCCCCCGTTAGTGTTTCCATAATAAGCCGAGCGTTTTGTGTGTCGCGGGGGGATTCCTGACGGCTTTTAAAGTCCTGTTAGCGTAGGCACTGGAACACTGGGGGTCGTCTCCCAAGTGGCGTCACCCAGCAGAGGTGCAAATGGCTGTGACCTCTGCCGGCAGCTGGCCGCTGACTTTCAAGAATTTTAAGTAAAGCCACGTAGGAGATGAAAGTTGAAATGCTAAAAGGAAAGGGACTTACAGCTCAGATACAAAGTCTGTTTTATACTTCAGAGCGGCTTCTGCAGCTGTCTTCTGGGACCGTGGACACCAAAATAGCATTCATTGTGGACAAGCTAATTAGTCTCTGCATTCTAAAGCCGTAACAAGCTCTGTCGTTTCATCAGTTCGGCGCTACTTACTTCAAAAAACAATTCAGGTCCTCTGACGGCGTACGGCTCGATAATTCACTGAGGTTCTCAGTGTTAAAATCAGGTTAGTGGGATTGATAAGCACTTATACTTCTGCTTTCAACCTCTACAGCACAGGCATCGTGTTCAATTAAAGGAGGAGGTGCCCATTTTTATATTATGTTTTATATGGTGCTCCTGAGTTAAATGTTACGCTAATTAAAAAAAGGCAGTTGTGTGTGTGTGTGTGTGTGTCAGGGTTGTGTATTAGCAAGAACCTGGCAAAATTAACCACTGTCTCCCATCAGGCTTTACATGCAAACTAAAAAATTTGAGACAAAATTGTAATACTTGGATATATTTCCTTACGAAATATAATAAATGTACATATTTGAGCTTGTCAGATATAAAATAGATGCTCATATAAAAGAAAAAATATATGTAAATATATTTGTGCAAAATATATATGAAACCTATTTGAAGTATTTTGATTATTGACATATTGGTCTATATTGGTCAAGCACTAGGGGGATGAAAACAATTATCATACTGTTAATGCTGAAAAGAGTGGAGAGGTGATAATGGTACTGGTGATAGTGAGCTACTGCCTGATGGTGAACTACATGATGATGCTTTAACAACAGACATCATTATCGAACACTTAATAAAACAACTTAATAAACCTTGTATGAACAGTATATGAATTCAATATATAATACTATTTGAAAGGAAAGTAAATTAAATGCATTAATTATGGATTTAACAGTGGACTATTTTTATGTGCGGGAAAAGGTGAGGTAAAAGTTGAATGCAGATAAAACACAAACAGTCCCATTAAGTGCAGATCCCTGACAAATCTTATTACAGCCTGTATCAGAGTAACTCTCCATTACCTTCACTGGACTGCTTAAATATTTGTTATTAGGATTACTGCAATGATGTATGGAGCGGTGGCTTAATTCATTCCCAAATGATGTTATTACTTCAGAGCATTTTCTCTCCATTCATGTGTGTGTGTGTTTAGCTTGTAGTTGTGTGTGTTTATGTTTATGTGTGTGTGTGTGTGTGTATGTATGTGCAGCTGCAAAGCCTGCTAAATGTGGCTCTGGAGAAGAGCAATGAGTGGATAACTGAAATGAATGACCTTGATAACCCAGCACGGGCTATGACTTCACAGGTGATAAAATGCTTCCATTTGCTTTTCCTTTAAAGTGCTACCTCGCTGAGCATTTATCTTCTCAGCCACTGAGTTTAAACAATTTAGCCTGACACCTTCGTATAGCTGTGCTGAGGAAATCTGGCGACAGCGCGCGCGTGCGAGTGCCGCCGTGCAGCGCGGCGTCCTCGGGGACTTCTAAACTAGTGAACCAGCTCCTTATCAAGGGCACGGCAAGTGCTGCCTCTGTATCGCTCGCTCCGTTTTGCCTGTGTCAAATATTGGATGCATGTTACAATTTCCTTGTAAAATTAGGTACAGCTCCTGCGGCGGTTTCTTCATTTGAGAGCCACAAACGAAAAATGTCACAAATGGATTTCCCTTGCTTGTTTTTCCCTGCTTTCAACTGCGGTGCGAAAGCAGTCAAAGACAACTTGCATTCTCCTCGTGTACAAAGCCTCGTGTGGCTCTCATTGCACATGCACAAGCACACCCACACACACACACACACACACATGGACGCACAAGGCTTGGGAATTCTAATTCTCAGTGGATCTAGCAGAATTATCAATGATTGCTATGGACCTCTCTTGACATGTGGGTCTATGAGTGTGTGTGTGTGTTTGTGTGTGTATCTCTGTGTGTGTACTTGCCCTGATAACATAACTAGGTCTCCTGTTTTCACAATCGATTCGTTGCTCCATTGTGGTTTTGATTAATTGATTAATTGAAAAAAGAAAATGTGCCATTATCTTTTTGTCAGAGACTAAACTAAAAATCTATTTTACTGTATGCATTAATCTTATTTATCTGAACAGCACCTTTACAGGATAAGCAAAATCCTTCCATACAGCTTTCAGTGGAAGTCACAGTGAACAGATTTGATTTTAAGTCATTTTGAAGCATTTTTATTCTTCCATTCATCATCAGATTTGGGCACAAAGTAAAGAACAGCTGCCAGATTCAGGTTACAAGTTATAAAAGTTTAGCATGTCAGCAAAGATAAAGTACTTTAAAACAACCCCCCCCCCACCCCCACAACATCTGTGAAAGAACAAATATCATCAAGCTAAATAATCAGAAAATAAGTTGCCAAACATTTTTCAAATTTACATTCAGTCATTTAGCCAGATGCTTTTATCCAGAGCTACTTAACTACTTTAGTTCGTTCGATGCACAATTCTCACATACTACATATTACATGCATATTAAATAAAGTTAAGAATACAGCCTATATCACTGTTACAGATTGTGATGATTAGTTAGCATTAGCATTATCAACCCTGAGATTAGCAACCCTTAAACCAGAGAACTTCCAATTTGAACCTTGTGTCCAATCTTTGTTTCTATACCTGGTGATACTTTGGTAGGATCGTTTTTCCAGAAAACACCCTCTCCATTAGTGAATTTGAGGGTGGGTTCAGGTAAACATATTGAGCACAATGACAATAAACACCATGTCCATATCGTCGCTGTCCTATGAAAAACACTTTTTTCCATTTTTGTCGATTTTTAGTTTACTACATAATTTGCACAGACAGACGGTCCCTCACACTGTGCCAAAATTTCTTGATGAACGGACTAATAAAAACTCTTCAAAATTACCTGAAATAAACTCTTTTTACATTGACTTCCATTGAAAGTTCACAAGGTATTTCCTCTCTCCTGTAAAGTTACTGTTTTGGAGATAAATGTTTTTCATTGGACAGCGACGATATATACAATTTACAATAATTCAATACCTTAATTACTTGATACTGACTGATCCAGGACTGGAGACTGGATTTAGTGTCCAGTATTGCTGTCACTGAGAAACTGTGCCGATAACTGGGCTGTTTTTTTTTCTCAGTAATATCAAAATGTCAGATATGATTATATGGTGTCATAAAATAGTAATTACAATGCGTGTACTAAGTGTACATCTTTATAAATTATACATTTATAAATTATTATTATTCAAAACCTTCTCAAAACTATAATTATACAACTTCTCAGCCAATATTCCATATCCTTTACATGATTTACAATAATTGTCCACTCACCTCAGAAACATCAAGGCCTTAATTATATTAATCAAGGTAATTAAATAAATACACTAGACTCATTTACATGCTCTCAGTTTTTTTTTCTACACACTAAAACAGTGCTGCTCTAATATGGTCAATGTAATTAGTACCTTTTCATACTACACTGAATATCTACTAATTTCATGGGTCAAAAAGTAATTCTATTCACTGACTGGTATACAGTGTATGTGTGTGTGTGTGTGTGTGCTCTGATCTTTGTGTGTTTTTCTGCTGCCTGAGTGGACATTATATCATATTATATAAATATTGTTATTTATATGCACAGTATACATTTCTAAGCATATTGTGGGGGTCTTTATTGCTTAGACAACACTGACTAACTATACTTTTATTAAAAAGTGTAATTAGTTATGTTTAATTGAATGAAAACTTGAGACGGTTTCAGACCAGATTTAAAGAAAAAATTAAAGTAAAACTTAAACTGCACTTTTAAAAAAAAAATTGTGTCCCTTGTTTTAAGCCAACTTTGGACGCTACGTGGGACGAACAGCTAGCTTATAGCGCCTTGGGCTACCGGAACACTCAAGGTTCCTCAGTCTAGCACTGTCAGGTGGCATTTATGTCCGGCTAACACTGCTAAGCGCTGTTAGCGGCTAAAGCTAATGCTGCTTATTGCTGCTTATTGCTGCTTACTCTCCAGCCTTATTGCTGGAGAAACTTCACTGAAAACTCACCCTTAGACAAAATATTGAAAAGAATTACAGTTTTGTTTACTTTATTCGCTTCCTCCAGCTCTCCCATTAGAAGGGAAACATGGCGAAACCCTTGCTGACTTCGTTGCAGGCATCCTTACTAGTGTCACCTAATGTGCCTTATAATCCAGAGCACTTTTGTATGAAAATAGACCAGAAAATAGATTTTATTTAAAGTGCACCTTATAATCTGGTAACTTTTTGACCATAAAGTCTGAAAAATATGATATGTGTTTCCAGCTCTTATTTTCAAGTGCCTTTAGTCTAGATTGTGAGCTACACAAGGTTGTACAAAAGAGTGCATTGTGTGTGTGTGTGTGTGTGTGTGTATGTGTGATTTTGTGTGTGCATGAGTGTATGAGGGAATCTCTTGTCCTCCTGTGCCTTGATCTGGTGAGTGAGACGGTGCGGAGCAGGGCTGTGTCCTGTGTGCTGGTCCTGAGGGAGCAGAGAGAGAGAGAGAGAGAGAGAGAGAGTGAGGGCGAGAGAGCATGGTGACATATAGCAGCCCTGCAGACAAAGCTTTCTGCAGCCCCAGTGCAGGCTAAAAGACAAATCGCTGCCTGCACACTTCACTGCCTGTCCTTGGAGTGCACTGACAGGGAAACCTGCCGAGAGTAGGCACTGTCACTGTTGCCATTGCCCGTAGATTTACACGCGGCCTCTCTCTCTCTCTTTCTCTCTCTCTCTTTCACAAACACACACACAGACATATATGTGTGCACACACACTGGCACACGGTGGAGCCACTCACTGAGGCTAAATCATGTCAGCACTCAACAGTTGTACGCACTTTAGTTGCATACACTCATTCCGGTTACTTTCCCGCAAATACATAAAACATGCCAGAGAACGCCGGCCGCTGAAGAACCCACTTACATGAAAACGGCAACAACTTAAACGTTTTCCACACACAACCACAGTAGCTCTCGTGCATACACACCTGGCAGAAGTTCTTTAACATCAAGTCATTCTGAACTGTAAGAGGTGAGGTGGTCCACAGCGGTGGTCTATGATTAAAATGTGATGTCGGAAAGTGAGCAGCCACAGATGGCTACAATTTCCTGAGCGAGAGGGTGCCGGCGAAGTGCTGATTTCCCCACCACACAACCACAACCTTTTATTTCCCCTAAGATGCTGTGAAAGCTCGCCGCGCTCTTAACACATTATCAGTAAATATCTTCGCATGAAGCGCTATGCTGTTACATGCCGAGGGATCATAAGCTGCTACACCTGACACTGAGAAAGTGTGCTGTTGCTACTGTAACTGAACCTTCAACTTGTAGTTTTCTGCTGCACTTTTCTCTCGCTGTTCCAAAGTTTCTCAATTCCTTAGACTTCAGGTCAATCTTCAGTTTTTGGTTATTTCAGGTTTTGTTATGCAACGAGGTAAACTTGGTGTTGAAGAGGGGTGTGAATCACAGGGCATCTCTTGATGCAATATTTTTATGATACATTGCTAGCAATAATTGTATTGAATTGTATTGCAAACCAGTTTCCTACGACACTTCATAGCTTCTAAGTTACTAAAGAGGATAAAATACTCCTAAATTAGCAAATACCAAAAATTATGGATTTATTGGTGTCAGTTTCACCTAATTTTACCACCAATATTCTGCAAGTTGAGTAATAAAGTTAAATTGGGGGCAAGTCTTAGGGATTTTAGAGCTCCCTTGTTTCAATGAAAATATTGATATTCGACACCACGTCTCGATACGATATAATAGGATAAAAATAATACTATTACTACAATAACTACAATCACTATTTTGTCCTAAAAGTGACTCTAAGCATAGCTTACTAAAGAGTCTTCTCTTTGGTGCAGAGCTGGAATCTGCCATTGAATGCATTTATTAAGTATTTTAAGTTGTATTTTATGTAGTTTAATATATAAGTAGTAAGTAAACGACTTTGCTTGGGTCAAAATGTTCTGTTGAGATGCTGTTTTACAAGCCTATTTATAGCTTGCTTATGCAAGCTTATGTTTGGGAAGTGAGTTTTTTTTATCTTGTCATACAGCACAACTAGCACAGATGGTTTTAGACTTTAGATGTGGCTTCAGCATCATCTCATCCTGCTTTAATATAAAAAAAAAATGCAAAATTCAGTTTGAATTTGAATGTTTGAAATAAACTGCATTTATATATAATTTATTAGACAAGAACTAAAACCAGCGACTTCTGTAGGATGGACAGAAAGATGAAATTAAAGCTTTTTTCTGTGGGGTGATGGTTCTGTAGCCCACTTTCTGAGCCAGTTTTTACATTACTAGCTCGGTTGCTGATCCTTTTTTCCTTGAGATACTGCTTTAGGATATTATCTTAAAGGCTTGAGATGTTAAAGTTTATAGATGTATATACTTATATACTATGCACTTGTGAAACTGTTCCAAAGTATTTAAATGTATATATCGAGACTAAGCTCGATTAAGTTTAATGGAATGATATACAAAGTTGTATATGGTGGCCTAACCCGAGGTATGTTGTCCCCTACATACGGGGAGCAAGGTTATATACGAGCGAGGCCATGTTAACAGTGTGGGTGGAGGAGTTGTAGGGCAGTTAGAACTGGAGCAGAGTGCTTCTGACAGCCTGAAGCATGAGCGTGATCTCCCTGCGCTCTCTTAAGTAATCATTTATCATCTGAAACCAGTTAATGAAGCTGTACTTTCTGACACAGCACCTAGTGTCCTGATACATATGTGTGTGTGTGTGTGTGTGTGTGTGTGTATGTGTGTTTTGTGTGTTTATGCACGTGTATTTATATAGAATTTTCTGCTCCGGTGAGCTTTGGTTGAGCTGCTATTGAGTCAGTGCCGCACCTCTTCCTTCTTTCAGCTGTCTCGTATAAGCAGTACGAGAGCCAGAGGAAGAGGAAACTGTGCATTTGTAAAGCCATTTTCCAGATCACGGCTAATCCTGTGCATCTGTTCTGCCCATATTACTAAGACCTACTTGTTGGGATTTCTCACTTTCTATTTATGTGCTTTTTTTTGATAGGAGACCTCTGGGTAATGCTGGGCCGAGCAGCATTGCATAGAAGACCTCTTAATCCAGGGCGACTGACGTTGCTTTCAGGGATTTGGCTCTTGACGGTGTCTAATTTACAGAGGAACTGGAGCTTGTCCACGTTTGTGTGTAGATTTGTGTGTGGTTTTTTGAGGTATAGGAGTGTGGCTGGTGTCTTTAAGTGATGCTTTGTTTGGAATTTTGGAACAAAAGGCCGTTTCACACCGAATACATTTTGTTCTGAAGTAAAAAGCAAATGCAATTTTTAATGTTGTGGAACTTTTACACCAAGGTGCATTGCTAATGCAACCCCATTAACAGTCTATTTTCACTTTTCACCTTGCCTTGCACCTGTGTAATTTAAATAGCAACAGTGCTTGTGAATATACTGTATCCATGGTGATAGGCGTGGTGGTTTGGAAATGAGGTATGTGTGAGTAAATTTCTGGTGTATTGCTATCTTGGCAACAGAAAAACAGGTGCACCACTGACTGATTAGAACCTAGAAAACAATCAACTGTCAGAACGTTCATTGCTATCTTTGCAATGCAGGTGTGACACGCCAACACCTACACATGTTACACACACACGTATGGATACACAGCAGTGCACAAACCCAACTTTTACATTATGAACCTTACTCCAACCTTACTTTTACACAAAGTCCTGCTCACGCACCTTTACAGTGTGAACATGCAGGTCAGTTTTCATCTTCTGAGAAGCTCAAAAGTTTTACGTGTTTTTTGTCTTCTGTGTTATGTAATTAGGGATATAAACTCCATAGCTCATAGTTTTCCCGGAAAATCTCTTGCTGACAACTTTTATGAAGAAGCACATTTCATTTTCCAGCAGGACTTGGCACACAACAATACCAATTTGTTGTACATAATATTAAAAAAGACACAGATTTTTGGGTTTTCATTGGCTGTAAGCTTCATAATAATCAACTATAAAAGGAATAAATGCTTAAAATAGATCACTCTGTGTGTAATACATCTATATAATATATGAGTTTTTACCTTTTTAATTGAATTACTAAAATAAATAAAGTAACTTTTCAATATAACCTCAGAAAAAAGGCTATATCTTCAGATAAGGCATCTGATGAAACCAACCCCAGCAGATAAAAGGTTTTTAGCTTTCGTTGTTGTTGTTGTATGCAGTGAAAAGGGATATTCTATGTGGTCGGTTTGTTTTCTGTTTGAAAACAGTAGTATTATCTGCTCATTATCCAGCTATCTATTTTGTTCAGATTAAAGTCCACCCAGCTGTTCAATCTTCTATCCATCCATCCATCCATCCATATTTTGTCATAGTTTGAACTGTTGTGTAGGCAGACACCATTTCACCAGTCCATTATCCAGAATCAGGAATTAATCAACTCTGGTAATGTAAGCTATGTGTGTGTGTGTTTGTGGGAAGTGAAGAAAATCCAGTCGTGTTTTTGGTTTCTGATATCAGATCCATGGTGAAATAATCCAGGCTGGCTAAATCCTGGATTTAGCTCAAGTCCTGCTGAATGTGGTGAGAAGCGTAACCCTGCACCCTCTCTGGCTCGTGTATAATAAAATGAGATCGCTGCAGTGATGTCTGCAGCATATGTAGCCAGCAGGTGGATCAGTGTTTTGATCTAATCCCTGGCTGGGGAAGATAGGTCTCCTTTCCGTCATATGAGAGGCCCTAGGCTTCATCGCTCTCCCAGACTTCTCACAGGTCAGGGGCAACCTTCACTTGTGTGATAGCAGAGCATAGATAGAGCATAGTGGATCTATATTGCAATGCATTCTCTATTCTCTCAAATATGTATTGCGAGGATATAGAAATGTATGAGTAAGCACACTGCAGTATAGGATGTAGGCGGCGGCCTTTCGCCTGAGTGCGGTTATCAAGTTATAGGTGCGCCATTCAGCATATATATCAGTGCAGATTTAATATCTACCTACATCGAAATCATCTTTTCTAGAGGATTGTATATAATATATAATGGTCAGTCGGACACTGAGCGGCACCCCTGGCCCACAATACAAGCCCATTCAGAAAGTCACTGTATAAAACATCATTCAGATTGCCTATACACTGTGGAACTGCCTGTTCAGTGGATTCAGTAAGAGTACAGTGGAATAAAGGCGCTTGTCGAGAAAGAAATGTGAGTTTGACTCCCCTGAATCCTAGACATTGTGGTATTGTAATAGAAGTGAGAAACCTGACCCTGCACTTACAGTATATCTATCTTCAAAGAGTTATAGTGTTGATTGAGTCAAATACATTCATTCACTTTTATAAAATGCCTCAAAAAAGTTGATGGTTGGAATCGAATTTAACTTTATAAGTGTGCATATAATGATCTACTTTTTTTAACTGTATGCAATATCAGATTCAAAGGATAAGTCTATTGAGGACACCTCTACAGTTAAAAAGAAGGCTCTAGTAATCTTTTGGGCCACCTCCAGTGGTCAATACTGGTAACTGGTCGTAACAGGTAGGCAAACAGACAATTGTATAACGCTTTATTGAGAGAAGAACATGCAATACTTAGCAAGGGTGTGTGTGAAGTGAGGGTGTACAAATAGATCTTTACAGTTGTACAGTTGATCTCAATACTCAGGTGATTCACTTCCTGGAGGTGCTGTGTACGGTGTCCTGTGATTGGGAATGGGTGTTATGTCAGTGTGTGGTGCATTCTGAGTATTGTACTCCGAGAGTACTGTAGACTTTACTCTACGGAGTGTGTGTCCCCTTCCCTAGCTCACCATCAGTGTGAAATCTTGCCTAGTAGTGTTATTTTCTCTTTAGTATGTTGCCATACTGCTGCCAGTATTTTACTGTTCATTTACAGTGAAATTCTTTTAAGTCAATGCTTATCTATAATTCTACAGTATTTCGTTGCCAACTGAAGTCCCCAAACATGTTAAGTGCATATAGGTATTGTGAAGAATAATGACACTATTATAATATATTGATTTGTGCCAAAACTGGGACAGTGTGTTGCTCCACAAATCTGAAAAGGCAGGATTGATTGAAGCTCTCACTCCAAGCCCTCCTTACTTGTTGCTAAAGACGATTCGCAAAAGACGATATATATCATCCCAGGATTCACATTCATTCCCAAAAGCTGACCCTTAGAGTTATTATTTAAGCATTTTTATGTCCTCTTGGTGGCGACAGAAGGCCACACCTGTAATCATTTACAAGATATAGCTGCATGAGACTCGTATATACATAGAGAGGCTAGAGAATTGAAGACGACCACAACAAAGAAACCTTCTCAGTTGATAACCCTTCAGTTTCTCCAAAGTGCCCCTGTGCTTTATTTAACTTTAAATGAAAAAAAGCAGCAGCAAGGTGAGAGACCACGACTTCTCCACGTGACTCTCCTCACTCTGAACCTGACACTTCACCTTCACCTCCTCAAATAAGTAATCACAGCTGCTGTCATCTCCTGTGTGTCAACGTGGTTGACCTCCCAACAACGTGACTGCCCTCCCTGCTATCATTGCCGGTCCGCGGCGGGTGCTACAGCTCTGAAAGACGAGCTGAAGAAGAGGAGAAGTCATTTTGCTTTTGTTTTAAGCTACCCTCATAACCCCTGCACTATACCCAACCCACCCCACCTCACCACCACACCATCCCTCAACTCTCTCACACACACACACACACACACACTTCCCATCTCCCACCTCCAGCCTTGCTGGCATCGCTTCAGTGGCGACACATAAAAGCTCTTATCAAATATTGTCCGCGCTCAGCCGAGCGTGGCCTCCCGATCTTGACCCGTCACTGTCCAGGGCAAGAGGTGCCATCTATGCGGCCACCGTCTTGCCTCGTTGGTAGAGGAATCGGGAAGTGGTAGGGTGCGAGGACCCCTCTGGGCTATCCACGGTCAGTGCCTGGGTTGAGATGCAGGTTGTGGTTTGCTAAGCAGAGTGTTTAAGTGGCTGCTTGCTCTTTTTGCGTTTTCCAGTAGAGCTCCTCGAAGGCCCTCACTCTTTCCAAGTGTATATAAAGATTACCGAGGCTACATAGGCGCTGCCTAGCTCAGTGTGCTGCCAGATTTTCTGCTATAGGCCTGCTGGCTGTGTTCACAAATAATTTCAGACGAGCTATGCCAATTTGTGATCCGATTACACCCCCTGTATATGGTGACAAAACATCTGATCCAAGATAAGCACACCTGCTTTCAGCTGCTACATCAGCGTAAGCCGGCCTTTGTCGCTTTTTTTTTTGCAGCTCCAGACATCATACCACCTAATTCCTGTGGGCAGCAGACGTTGTTGCTTTGCCTTTATTGTAACAAATTGATCTATAACTGCTCTCTTGTGCTGTTTTGTGAGAACTGGGGACTGGAGTCTTTTGTGCACATTAATTATCTTTAAAGAAAATATGACAGTGCATGCAGTGGATGCTGCAGGGTGTGGGAAAATAAGTTCTGCGCTCATGCTATGCTTTGTTTCGCTCTATGGGTGCACTGCAAACAGCCGCTACACTACAGGGTAATATTAATTCAGCCTGCAAGCCCCTAAAGCATAATGATCTCTTTCATGGATGGGGGAATAAACATAACGATTGCAAATTTATAGCAGGGAGTTAGCAGTGTTAGCAGCCGTTGGATGGCATATATAGATGTAGACATATTGGATATTTAAATGATTTAAATGATGTAGAGAAAGGTTTGCCACCTGAATTTTATTTTACAGTGTGTGAATGTGTGTGTGTCTGTATTACGTACTGGCTGTTGATTTAACACCTCATGAATAGCCTCCATAGGGGACACATTGTATTCATAAGTACCAGCCTGTTACTGTGGTTAGGCCATACCTCTCAGTGGTTTAATTCTGTTCGCAAATAGCACCCTAGCACATGGGCATTGACTCACTCTGGCATATATATAAAGAAAGCAAGACAATGAAAATGTTCGAAACGCACCCAGCAATTGTACAGGAATGTGGCGTTCGCAGCGAAGTGAAATATCGAAGTGGCAGTCGTAAAACTACAGGGGGGAAATCACAGTCATGGAACAAGCTCACTCTGAAAAATAAGAAGAAAAGAAAAAAAAACACTAAAAGATAAGCAGGGCCTCTTGGTGTGGTGGCTCCCTAAGCCTCAGTGTTTGCCCATCAACTCTTATTCACTTCATTTGTCACTATAGCCGCCTTTGTTGCTATATGTACACAGTCTAGTTCTTACACAGAGGAGAGAGTTGTCAACTCCAGACACTTAACCAAACCTGAATGGATTGAGCTGCAGGGCTCGTATCAGTATCTTCCTTCATTCTTCGGTCTCTCGCCCTGTGGGGATTTTTCCTCTCCGGTCCCACAGAGTAGCTGCAGAAACAAAGCGCCTCCTGTAGTTTATTATTCCAGCCCACTACTCGCAGGCCCAGAGCAATCACAGAAATCAGTGTAAAGCATTCACTGAACTACACTGAGCTAGTACCCCTCTCCACCCCCTACCATTTCTCCCAGCGTGTACCTGCTGCACGCACAATACTGCACGCCTGCGCACGATCTGTACTGCAACACAGTCAGTTTGCACTTATTCATGGTATATGAGTGTGTTGAAATCAGCCGGCGAGAGTCGTGAGAGCAATTTAAATAAATGACAATTAAAACCCAGGATCCTGAATGCCTTTAAATTACACATTAAAATATGTATGCAGATGACTGGTCTTGCGCATTATGCTGCCGCTGTTGTTGTTTCTGTTATGAAATGAACTATGCCTGTCTTTTTATGATAATTGGATCTCGAGCACCAGCAAAACTGGCTTTTTGTCTGTGTTCAAAAACATCATTTCATCAAAATGAAGGGGTTCCGCGCAGCCAATTTGTTGGATTCTTTAGCTGACGCATAATAGCAAACCACATGCAGTTCTTTTTTTCCATGTCTGTCTGTGTTTATGCGCAACAGGGATTTTTATTTATTTATTTTTTTTTAGGTATGTGCTTCCTAATGCTGAGGAAGATACAAAGAACCTATTTCTTACTCTTTCGTTTTTGTGAATGTTTTTTTTTTTGTGCTTAACCACCCCTGTTTTATTTATATGAAGTTTCTTTATAGCCTGCAATTTCAGAGCTGGAAAGTGCATTTGCAGATTTGCGGCGTAGACGTTCATTCCAAAACTCTGAGCAATTTTCTCTGTCTCTTGTCTCTCTGTTTCTCTCTCGCAGAGGATGAGCTGTAGCTACCTCCTGTGCACCATCCTGCTCTTTGTTGCTGTTTTACTGGCTGTCACAGTGACCGGTACCATCCTTCTGATGAATCACTACCAGGTGCCCTCCGGCCCTGACGCTCCTCCCATCATCAGCACCAATCAGGACGAGGGCAACGCCCTGGTGACGGTGGAAAAGGGCGATGGCTCGCGTGTTAACATCTTCATCGACCCCAACTGCCCCGACTACAACAACAACTTCCTGCGGCTGGAGGGGGTGCAGACGTCGCTGCTGCACTCGCTCACCGACCACGACACTGATCTGAAGTCAGTGAAGGGTCAGGACCGGGCCCTGCTGGTCAAACTGGCTGAGGAAGTGGCCAAGCTGTCGGCCCACGCCAGCCAGCTGAAGATGGAGTACAATGCGCTGAGACAGGGCCAGGGGAGCATCGGGCAGGAGATCAGCACTCTCCAGTCAGAACAAGGCAGACTCATCCAGGTTAGAGATGCTCACTCATACACTCACTCATCCAGTATACAGAATAATAGTTGATCTGATGTGGAGGAGACGTTAGGAAGGAGTCAGATTGTTGTCAAACATTAAATAAAATAAAAAAGACAGAAAAGAAGTAAAAATGAACAACAGCAGGATATGGGGACGATAGGATCTGTCAGCAACAGATTGTTCATTTGGCAAATTAAAAATAGTCTTGAGTGTAATGGCAACAAATTAAAAATTAATTTATATAGTTTAAGACAAGCAAATTTCCCAAATTAACAACATGCCAAACATGTACACATTATAGTAACGGGCATGCATTTTGATCTCCTAGTGCAATTAAACAGTGATAAATGTACGCATATTGTTTGATTTCTTATTTCCTGCACTTCTTTCAGCCAATCAGATTCCTTTATTTTCACCCAAGCACCCTGCCCTATATCATCTTGCCTCACCTTGTCTAGCTTCACGCTTCAGTCAGATACCTTATTAATGATAATGCTGTTTATTGCATGCCAAGTTAGCATCAACGCTAATCCAGCTAGCTACCTACTGAGCCATCCACTACTTTCATTTGCTTCACACACTCGCTCCGTCACTCTCTCTTTCTTTGTTTCTCACACACACACTTTAAATCAGGAATTAAAATGTAAGATTTAGTGTGTTTTTTGCTATTTAAAGTCCCTAAAGATAAAACAACTGTTTCAGATATGAAGACATTCGCTGTGTGACCAGAGCCTTAAGTCCAATTTATACTTCCCCGTCAAACCTACACCGTAGCCTACGTGTTGCCGTGTACCTCACGGTGTAGCCCATGCTGTAGCTCGCTGTTCACCTCAATGGACAGCCGCAGCTAGTCCCGGTAGTTCCCACCCACACATTCCTGCCTTCCCGGATTAAACTGCAGAGTGATGCAGAGTCACTGATATGCGCACGCAGAAGTATAAACGCGCTCCACTGCATAGCACACTCTCGCTTGCTACACGTAGTCTACGGCGTAGGTTTGACGCAGAGGTAGAAATTTGATCCTCCTTATGATTTACACACTGAGAAGCTCCTTCAGCTTCTTCTTCTCACAAAGCTTCTAGAAATGATTTAACCATTAGTGAAGTTCATGTGCTGTCTAAACAAATGAGAACCATCTATATGCTCTTCTGGGTATATAATATCATGAGTGGGCAAATGCCAAGCCTCATTGCACATTATGTGCGTTAAGGGGGCGAACAATGCTGTTCTGCAGGTCTATAAAGCAAGGTGAAACACTTACTCTGTGTGTTTTACGTAAATGGTGTAAGCTCCACACAGCGTAGTGCACAGTGCCTTTGTTTATGTTGTTACTCTTCAGACATTAGCAGGATATTTTCTCATCTGACTATTTTAGTCTCGACTCTCTGCATGCATTAATTGCCAGTCTACTGAGTGTGTATTGAGAAAGAGCGGTTCTTTTCTCACTCAAAGTGCAATAATTGTCTGGAGAATTGTCAGGAAGCTGAGCTCTTTTACAAGAGCACTGTCCTAATATGTGTGAGGCACACTTAATTATCACTGTGTAACACAGACAAAACAAAACAACCTGGGGCTCAATTAACTAAGAGGCGTAAAGTTGAAAACTGAGAATGCTTCCCAAACCCTTTGTAACAGTCATTCACCTAACGTACCCTAGGTAGTGCCTTAAAAAATGTGGAAACTCATTTAAGAGCTTGTAGGTACAATGTCAGCACAACCTACACACAGTGTGCAAAGTACTTTCAGAATACTTCAGTGACAGCACTCACAAAGCCCAAAAAAGCATGATTTTTTTATTGAATCAAAATGATGCTGTATTTTTATCTTACAATAACAGCGTAAAATCATTCTAATACTTTCACTGGCTGTTCAGGAGAGAATGGTGTTTTTTCATTGCCACTCTGCATTCAGAACAGAAGCTTACTGTACTATGGAGCTCTGGAACTGTGTACCATATTTTCTGCACGATAAAGCACACTTAAAATGCTTTAAACGCTTTATACTAACTCTTTAGAATCCTTATATATTAACTGTATCAGTCAGATTATAAGCAGCATTAAAGCCACTTCACTGAAGAGCAGCGTTTTAAAGGAGTTTTAGTAAAGTTTCTCCAGCACCGAGGCTGAAGCAGTATCAGCATTAGCCGCTAACCACAGAGCTAGCTCTTTTGTCGTTTAGAGGTGAGTATATTGGACTTTAGTCTGCGTGTTTACTGTGTTAAAACAAGCTACGTGGAATGAATCACTATCTGAGAGGGCCCTGGGTTACCAGAAAATCTATGGTTCCTCAGTATAGAGCTGTTGGGTGGCTAGGTTTACTAGTGCTAAGCTCTGCTAATGGTGGCTACCCCTGCTGCTAACCACGGCAAAAAAAACGGAAATCTAAGCTTACTGAAAATAAATAAAAGCGCTTTACTTAACCAAAAAAAAAACAGTTTTCAGGAGAGAAATCTGTGTAGGTTAACATCCAGCACTTGTTTGACTTTAAAAGAAAATGTTTCTTTAAGAATTACAGTTTTGTTTACTTAGTCGCTTCCCCCCAGCTTCCCCATTAGAACAGAAACATTGCGACACCCCTGTTCTTTATTACCGTCG
Organism: Astyanax mexicanus; assembly: GCF_023375975.1. Lineage (NCBI taxonomy): Eukaryota > Metazoa > Chordata > Actinopteri > Characiformes > Acestrorhamphidae > Astyanax > Astyanax mexicanus. Next base: position 1,871,635 of record NC_064419.1, on the reverse strand, counting down.
CATAAAATGCACTTTATAATACGATGCGTCTTGTATTGCATAAAAAACAATTACAATCACATAATAAATGCATGCATGCAAAATAATTGCATTATCCAACAAAGTGTTGAACAAAAGTGGCTTTTGTTATTGTTGCTGCCTTTGCAGTGTAACATCTGGTCTTAACCTGACCTTGTCCAATACATAAGTGCACCTTAAATACTCTAATGCCAAACTGAATATCTGGCACAAGCAAACCTTTGAACATGGATTTCTTATAAGCTGTTAGGAATGTGCATAAAGCCCTTTTTACAATTTCATTCAAGTTGAGAGTTACATGGGAATCATCAGGGTTGAACAAGGGACTGAAGCATTAAACAAGGGACTTTTATCCAGGGCATAGCAACAAATCCATGGCACTGCCCACTAATATGGTATTTTTGCTGACCCAGTAAAGGAACACTACAAACAAAGCTTAGTAAAAACCTAGCAGAGACGCAGGAAGTTTTATAAATAACTTTATATTCCTATCCATGTTACTATCATTGTGTTATTAATAGGGATAGGACAAAATATCAATATTACTGTATGATATATTGAATCAATTTGTTTGTGATACATTATTAGTATATGGCACCAAATATCGATTTTATTTTTTATTAAAACTTAGGGACTTTAACCTTCCTAAGACTCTTCCAAATTTATATTACTGAAGTTACAATCTGGCTGTTATATTGGTTCTGTTGAACTTACTACCCATGCTACCCATTTGAGTTACTAGCTACTGCTGAGAAAGTTTTGTGGGGGTATTTGTGTTTCACCCTTTTTGCTCATGCACAACCCTATTCTGCATTCACTGTAATCTGTATTCTTCCACTTTCAGTCACATGACATTAATGGGACATGCAAAAACAGTTATTAAGCAAGCTAATCCATACCATGATTTGTTGTCAATAATGTTTTAGCAGCGGCGAAACACAATGCTGATTAGTTGTTGAAGATCTAATACAGCTTTAAAAATGGAACATCCCTCAATGAATTCCAGCGTGGTCATTGATTTAGCTTGGTTGGCCTAGAAAACATACTTGAATACAAAGAAAAGACGCTCTGTCAGGTGTCAGAAACAGATTAGCTGCAATGGATTCTGACATAGAGGTGGAATCAATGAAAACATGCATGATTGAGCAGAAACAGAAGACTCATTATCTTGCTTGATTTCAAACTGTTCAGACCCTGCAGCTTCTCCAGCAGTTTATACGCCATTATATTGGGGCGTCTGCATCTACTGCTCTGTCTTCACATAGATTAGTGCAGAGGTTCACAAATGTTTTCATGCATAGATACATATTTAGATGCAGTGAGTGTTGTGCTGCAACTCCGCCAAAAAAAAAAAGACAGTGAGGAAGTCACTGCATGTCTTATACAACTGTTTTAGGCTTCCCATGTGGGTAACCCTTTTTTAAACATGCATTTCTGGACAAGCTGAGAGATGCAGAACCATCACTGAAAGTGATAGAGGCATGTGGACGAAGGGGATTATGTAATATTACAGGACACATCACACTCTAACATGACTTATGGGATTACGCAGAATTATAGACTGTAGTTCTCGCATTAAGTGCTGCCCTGCCTGCTTTACCAAAGTGGCATTGCCGTACAGAAGCAGGCATGCTGATCCAGGAGTAGCAATAGTAGCAAAAAAAGACACTACCCTCCATATTACAGTTGCAAGAAAAGGTATGTGAACCATTTGGGATTACTTGGATTCCTGCATATTGGAGTTCACAACAATAGACAAACACAGTCTGCTTAAACTTAAATACCACACAAAAAAACAAATCTTAAAATTATATGTTTACATGGTTTTATTAAACACAACGCATTAACATTCACAGTTATGAATGAGTTTCAGTAAAGTTTCTCCAGAACCGAGGATGGAGCAGTATTAGCATTAGCCGCTAACCACAGACAGAGCGGTTTCTGCTTCTCTACAGTGCAATCGTTCTCCAAGCATAAATGATGAGAAGACCCTAGTTATGTCTGAAGAAGTTGTGCCAGTTGTGTACAGAGGTTCCCAAATGTTTTTATGCAAAGATACATGTTTAGATGCAGTGAGTTTTTTGTGCTGCAACTCCACCATAAAAGACAGTGAGGAAGTCACTGCATGTCTTATACAACTGTTTTGGGCTCCCCATATAGGGCACCCTTTGAACATGGATTTCTGGACAAGCTGGGAGATGCAGAACCATCACTGAAAGTGATAGAGGCATGTGGACGAAGGGGATTATGTAATATTTCAGGACACATCACACTCTAACATTAACATGAAGTTGTGCCATTACTGGGACGTAATAACAGTGTTATTCCAACCCTGATACCAGAGACAGACTGATACCAGCGGTGTGGGAGACAGATGGGACCAGCAGCCCCAACATTTAGATCAGCATTTAATGAATTCAGCCAGTGAACTAGGACCATGCTTTCATTAGATTTCCTCAGCCAGGCAATAAACACAAGGCTGTCTCCCATAAACCTTTGCTGTGTGCCTGGTTATTATTTGTCATATATTCTTAGATAAGCTTTATAATAGGGTGTAGTTCCTGGCTTGAAGGGCAGCTTAGATTAAAGATTAAAATGAGATGTCTTGTTGATGAGTTGTCTACTTTAATCTCTTTGGCCATATAGGAAAAAAAAATAAATAAATAAACGAAGATCACGTTAAAAGCCGCTGTGGTGAAATACGGTGAAAGTATTTTTGGATGAAATCCACCCCTCAATGGAAGGTATCCTTTGAACAGCAGTGACTCCGCTCAGGGAGGGCAAAGGGTGGCGAATGTTTCTTATAACTCTCAAGCTAACGACTATGTTTTGCTGTTAAATTCCTCAACCTCTTAGAAAAGAAAAGCTCAAATACTGACTCTGACTTGTTTCAAGTGGACACAATAACTGAAGTGTTGCCTAATAGCATAGAAGGAGTAGAAACCCTCCCTTTTTCCCCGAGCAAGACCTTTTCTCAATTGCTTTCTCTCAAGCGTCTGAGCCACATTCCACAGCAGGAGATCAGACTACAGTTCAGTTATCATCTCTTCACAGAGCCAGGCTGTTAAAAGGCAGGTTTGATATTATTTCTGTAAAATACACTAAATATAACAATAATGCCTCACAATTATTGCATGATTTTGTCCTTTCCTAATAAATAAAACGCTTCTCTTCGAGTAAAATAAATTGCTGAGATGCTAAGTCATTTTGTCCTGTGGGTGCCTTTGAAGAGAAAGGGTAAAGGTTTCATTTGTGGATCCCTAGGTACCAGTCATCTCAGCACAAGCGCTGGGTCATTAAGAAAGCAGGAAGGCTGTGGGCTCCCGTTCTCATTATCCCCCTTCACTGCCCGGAAAACACCGCAGTGGCGGCGGATGTGCACAAACCCACTGGTGTGAATATCCCAGCATTAGGGGGAAAGGCATTGCTTAAGCCTTTTACATGAGTAGAGATATGCTGACAGAAGACAAATGAAAGTGAATTGAATGAAAATATCTTTTTTTAATGCCTAATTGATAGGATAAAGATTTTCATCTTTGCTGAACGCCAGCAAAATACCAGCAATTTTACCACATAATCATATGCATTAATATTATTATTAATATTAAAATTGCATAGTGCCCTCTATGTTTAAACACAGAGTAATGTAATATTTATTTCAGACATGTCAGTGTTATATTTGGTATATAATTGTAATTGTATATAGATCCAATAGTGTCAGGGCAGTTTCTCTTTAAAAACAACAGACCATAGTCTGAACCACCAACATTCTGTACATTTACAAGGGAAATGCTCTGCATTTACTTTTGACTTGGAATGAAATCTTTTTACATTGACTTAACAAATTAGGTTAAATATACAGTATTTTTTGCACTATAAGGCGCACTTAAAATAATTTTATTTTCCTAAAAAACGTGCACCTTATAATCCTTATTATGTATTGATTCTACCAGTCAGATATTAAGGATCAGTAAAGCCACTCTGCTGAAGTACAGAGTTATACAGGAGTTTCAATGAAGTTTCTCCAGCAGTGAGGCTGGAGCAGCATAAGCATTAGCCGCTAAACACAGCGCGAGCTTTTTCGACGTTCAGAGGTTTGTGTATTGGACTGTCGTCTGTGTGTTTACCGTGTTAAAACAAGTTACGTGGAATGAACCACTAGCTAATATTACTAGCGCAAAGCACTGTTAACTATGGCTAGAGCTGATGCTGCTAACCCCGACTAGCACTGCTGCTGCTAACCGTGGCTAGCGCTGATGCTAATCACACTGTTGAAAATATTGGAATTTTAAGCTTACTGTATATAAACAGTTTTCAGTAGAGTAATCTGTGAAGATTAACTATTGTTGTGTAAAAAACTAGTTAAAAATCTGGAGTAAAAAAACACACATTCTCTGAACATTCTCTACTTAATGAATTAGTGTGTAAAAATGTAATTTTCTCTACTGTTGCTCAGGAATGTGTCAGATCGTCATTGAAAACTGACTAGACTGACGCATCCTCGGCTTTAATACACTGTAAAAGCTTTAAGGACTTTTCAAGTATGAATGAATCTTGCTCTGACAGGATGGCAGAATGTTTTAGATTCCATTAAAGAAGAGGTAGCTGAAGCCTTTCCCAGTCTCACCTCATTTCAAGTCTTCCAGAGACTGGAGAACTCATAACTAGGTCAGCACCACGGCTGTGGATCTGGCTGCAGATCTGAGGTGGTGAAGGGATAAGTGGAATAAGTTAGGAGATGTAGTTCACACTCCGTTCTTTAAGTTTAAAGGCATCTCAGGACAGCTCGCTGTGTCTTGAAAGTCTCGCTTTGGCAAAGGCCAGATCAGAGAGTCGACATCACTCCTGTAGGAGTGCTTAACATATCCTCTAGTTAATTATCAGAGTGGCCTCATTAGAACGAGTGCCACGGGTAATTGCCTGGCAAGTCAGACAGCGCGCGTCTCGCCCATCGCCTGGTGATCAACCTTTGTCGCCTAGACAACTCGCTTTTGCCCTTTACCTTGGAGAAGTGTCTCGCATGAAAGAGACTGTTGACTCATCTGTCAGAGCTACGATAAAATTAATAAACGTTCCCCTGATCTGCCGGCAAAGACTCATCTGTAATCTGACAGAAATTACTGGAAAATTGAGATACAAAGGAAAAAAGAGTTGGTCTAAACTTTCTTTGACCCCAATAATTTAGCTTCTGATTGAGATGCAGCCAGTCACTATTGAAATACTGTTGATTCTGGAGGCCAAACCACAGAGTATGCTCTCTGGAAATAACGGCCCAAGCTACGTCCGCCCCAGGCACTCTGCTTGATCAACTCAAGGAATATTTTGACAGCACTGAGACTAATTTTAAAGATATGTGAGTGAGTGCGCGCCAAGGCACAGCATTAAACCAGCTTGACCATTTTCAATGGCCTTGTCTCAGTTTAAATAAGCCAGTTTTATACATATTTAGACCACGTCAAACCTGGCAGGGATTTGCAGAGATTTTCAAAGACGGCAACAAAAAACTTGACTGCCTTGTTTTATAATGGCATGCTTCAGTAAAGGCTTAATGCAGCGAATGTCTTCAAGTCCTCATTAGAGTGGGTGTGCATTAAGAATGGGTGTGCTTTGTCGTGGCCTAAGGGATTTTAGTCCGAGAAAATGTAACGGAGCAAAGCCAGAACAGTGGGTTGCACTGAAAGACTCGCTTCTAGAAACCAAGAGAAGAAAGAGAGGAGGACTGCGTTTTGCCCTCAAGGAGGCCAGTTAATCATATAAGGATAATGTTTGGCTGCAGAGTTCTTTATATTAATGGTTTAAAGGTTGTGTCTCGTTGAAAAGAAGAGATGCTATGTTAAAGGGGACATGTCAATGTCAATCTGATTTTCTTGGCATAACTTTAAAATATTAAGTGTTAAATACCTGGAATTGATATACAGTGCAATTTAAATAAAACTTTAAAGCTGAAAAAACTTAGGAAAGGAAACCGGAATCAGTGCTAAGCTAAAAGCTAACAATAGCTGAATGGCTTTTTATTATCTTTCCACGTTTTTATTATCTCAGCTGAATCAAACTGGAATTAAACACAAATATATATATACAACTATAATAGTTTTCTCAGCATCTTGAAGGAAGGAGTTCCTGGAGGTGCTGAACAATAGCTGCTGGTTTTTATCTTCAAGCTGTGATGCTCCAGCTTTTCCAAATCACCCATCTTAGTCCCAAATCATGTATTTAATACAAACATTAAATGAGAAAGTGTGTCTAAAAGTACTTTTAGATGCATAAAAAGTGGTTTAAAAAAGCACAGAAAGCTGAAAATACACTCTACAAATTAAGGTGCGTCAAAAAGTTATTTTAGTGATGCTACAGAAGAACCACTTTGAGTTCCATAAAATAAAAAGCCAAGTTTTTAAGTGTAAAAAAATAGGATTACACCAATTAACACTCCACAGGATTAATTATTGTTAATCAGTTAAGTAATGTCTTAACTAATTATTAATTTAAATTATTAAACTGCATTTTACTGCTTGTATAAAATGAATTGATTAAATGAATGACATATATAAGTAGTGTCAATTAATAATTTTTGAGACATTGTGCCATACATACTGTTAATTAATGTACCCTTATTGTAAAGTGTTACCAGAAACATTTATATTAGGTAAAAGAGTGTTTTATATGTTTAATTGAAGCTAAAAAAAAGATATAAGAATAAAGAAGTGTGATAAGCTTTAGATTTTAGATTTAAAATGTTTCCCACATTGTTTCTGCAACAACAACAACAAAAAAAAAAAAACTAAAATACGAGGGAAAAGAGCAGAGAAAAAAACAAGAATATAAACTGTATTATGCTGTAGAAATATTCTCATATGTTTGCAGTCATTCATGCTGTAAGATTGAAAGTTTTGATTGTCTGGCATGCAGTGCTATTTTCTATTCCATTTCTAGCAGTGCTGTGCTGTTCATTAATCTTTCCTTCTCCAGTGAGCATCAGGCTTTCTGTGTAGTTTTTTTTTTCTGGGCTTTTTTGAGTGTGAGCTGCGTTCCAGACTCAGATGCCCAGTCTGTTAGGGAGATTATTGATGATATGGGAGACTGCAGGAAAAGCAGCTCTGAATGTGTCTGTGATTAATGGATGCACCTCAACAAAGCAAAAGGGGCTTTATTTTAAATAATGTTCAATGCAGCAACAGCAGCCATCAGCAGCGTGCTCCACACAGCTGATAGTATGTTTACAGAGCAGGCTGGGCAGCAGAGATATAAAAGCATGCTTTATCTCCTAACGGAGGACCAGAGGAGCGGTGCGGCCTGAATTCTAAGCGAAAGACATCTAAATCCCGCTCTGTTTTTTCACCGCTTCGCTTAAAGATTCCATCAGGACCGGCGGAAGCGGCAAGCTGGTTTCCTGGGGATGCGTTTTACTCAACATGCAAGAGCAGTTAGATGTCATAATTGGATATGCTGCTATTCAAAAGCCTCTGCTGTTAAGGACTAAAACGTGGCCAACCAGCTACAGAGATTCTTAATTAGGCCTTTAAGACAACATCAGTGCACGCAGCGAAGTTGTTCTATGTAATCTATGATTTTTATTCTAACATCAATGGAAGGAGTCAGGAGAAGACGTTCCATAACATGAGCTCTGAAATGAACGATCAGATGCAGGGGCTGCAAGATAAACCATATTTTTTTATTGTTAGCTTGATAAGAGTTTTCACAATAAATACATCAAAAACATTGCAAATAACAGCAAACTAAAATTGCACTACCTGCAGATATAAACAGAGGATGCTCTTTACACTGCAGACTGTAGTCAAGTGGAAGAGTGAGGTTAAGAGAAACTTTGGCTCTATATTGACTCAATTTAGCTATAAATTTAATGATACATTGACCTGAATTTCGTTTGATTGTCTAGTTTCAATGTCCTCAATGTGGCAACCAGTGTGGCAATCACATATTGGAAGGAGGGGGCAAGATATTGGTACATTTAGAACATAATGGGTCCGATTAACACACTATGTATTAAGGCGTGTTGCGATGCTCATTATTACACTATGTTACACTAATATCTTGGCAACGGAAAACACAGGTGCACCACTGACTGATTAGAACCCTGACAACAGTCAACAGTCAGCCATCAATACCTTCCATATGTCCATATGCCCATAGATCTTGTACAGCCATGCAGGGGTGCCGTGTTCCCATAAATGATCCACAGCATGAACAAGCAGGTCAGTTTCCTCTGCTGAGATGCTGAGAAGCTTAGAAGCGCTGCACCTTTAAAATAGCAATCTGCTAAAGTCATACCACACCTGGCTCTTAAAGGGAATAGCAAGTGCCACATTGATTAGTTTAGTTTAGTTCATGTTATGTTTGAAACCCATGATTAATTAAGAGAATTAGTACATGCCTTTTGCATTTTGCATGCATTTTTTGAGCCGTGCAAGGTGTACTTTTCTCGTTGTTACGATAGCAAAGACACACTGACACGCCCAAAATAAAGTTGCACGGTGCACAGTTGACAGCTTAGCTATAAATCACTAAAATCTGGCCCAGTGTATATAATTCCTTTAAATGCACTCTCATAAATCATTTGAATCAAAGTTTTTGGTAAAAGCAAATATTATTATACAGTATATTTTTACAGAGTCATGAAAATGGACCCTTTTAGATACTGTGTTCCAGTTTTTTCAGTCTAATCAACTTTCTCTGCACATTATGAAAAGTGCAGTAATTGCAGGCCAAGCCTCTCAGGAATTGTTTTTTTGTATCCCGAGGTCGTATGAGTAGGGCAACAGGTTTATTCAACGGTGGAAAAGCATCAACAGGTGACGCTGCCTCTCCCCTTGCCGTCGTCATGTTTTTCTTTCTCTATTCTCCCCGCTATTGGGCCAACCTACTCGTGAATGACAGGTGAGCACGGTTGCTGTGGCAACATGTGAGGAGAGGGCGTGTGAGATGAATCCGTGCTGAGAGCAGAGAGCGTTAATGTCCCCACTGTCCGCTCGGGAGGTGACCAACACGTCAGCTGCCATCATTGTCAACCTAACCAGCGGCCACACACACAAATACTTAGCTTCAGACGTTGCCACACACACCACCGCATTAGCACATGCTCCAACTCTACACACACACAAATACACACAACTGGGTGTTTGTTCACTACACCCCTGAGGGCTTCACGTTTTCAGTGCGTCGAGGGGAAAGAGGAGAGCTTTCAAATATCATTTCCTCTAATTGCAGACTGGGATTTACGTACAGCCGGATGCTGATGTCTCATACGTGAGGACCTGCCCCACATAGTAACTGTGGGGCACAGGACTGTGTAGTGTAGTCTGCATCACTCAGGGTCAGCGCTAACTGTCACACCAGACTGTCGAGTAGTAGACAAGCCTTAGCAGCACTGCTGAGACAGACACAAAAAACTGTGCCTCTGTCCTGTCGTCACCTCTCACTGTGCTGAAGGACAGAATGTCTGATGTAGTGTAATCTTACGGAATGACTTGTACTTTTACTTGTGAAATATTTGTTCTTGTACATCTTGTTCATTGTGTAACTGTAGCCAAAGTCCTCACTGTTTCCACTACATTACAGCTCTGGATTGTTTTTGTTGTTGCTATTTATAGGTTTATGTTTGAGTAAAATGAACTTCGAACAACATTTCTCCTAAATTCCAAATAAAAATATCATCATTTAGAGCATTTATTTGCAGAAGATGAAAAAAATGATTGAAATAACAAAAAAGGTGCAGAGCTTTCCGACCTCAAATAATGCAAAGACAAAAACTAATTCATAGTAATAACAAGTTTTAAGAGTTCAGAAATCAATATTTGGTGAAATAACCCTGGTGGTTTTTAATCACAGTTTTCATTCATGCATTTTGGCATCATGTTCTCCTCCACCAGTCTTACACACTGCTTTTGGATAACTTTATGTTGCCACTCCTGTTGCAAAAAAATAAAAAAAATAAGCAGTTCAGCTTGGTTTGATTGCTTGTGATCATCCATCTTCCTCTTGATTATATTCCAGAGGTTTTCAATTTGGTACAATCAAAGAAACTCATATATATACTCATATGTATACATAAGGGTACGTTATACATGTTTGTATACTATGTATGCATATAGATAAATTGATGGCTAATTTCACTGGTACTTGTGACCATGTGACAATAAAGGCAACTCTGATATGGCAAAAACATGGTTATTGATAATATGTAACTTTAAATGTCAGCAGTTCTTATATATATTGTGGTAGACCCTGGGGTTAGGGGCGTGACCACTGTGACCCGGAAGGAGGAAGCGCACAGATAACACAGACACGGGGAGTAAATAACTCAAAACGTACCTTTTATTTGGCTTTTAACTGCCCTCCACCACACCCAAAACAACTCAAATAAACATACTCAGCCCTAATGGGGCTCTAGAGTCTGTATAATGACTTTTCTTTAGTTCTTAAATGTCCGTGCAGCCTCAGCCCTCAGCTCCCCAGTCAAGCGTCTCCTCCTCAGTGAGCTGAGGCTGAGTTTTATACCTGTCCCAGCCGGCTGCTTAATCAGTCCTGAATGCACACCGGCTGGGCCAGACATGGCTGTGAGTTCCGGCGTGGGGCGGACCCACGGTTCCCCCGCCTCCTCACGCCACAATATATATTATGTATATTAAACACAGTTAAAGTTTTATAGATGATGTTTATCACAATAAAACCAGCAGCCTGAAACAAGATTCCTGGTTACGCCTTGCTTTTGTCCTTGAATTAGTCTGAATCAAAAACAATTAGTCTCATTCTCAACAACATTCTCTATCTCTCCCTTGTTGTTTCTCCCCCTGTCTCTCTCTCTTTCTCTCTTTCTCTCTCTCTCTTTCTCTCGCTCCAGCTGTTGTCGGAGAGCCAGATCAACATGGTGAAGGTTGTGAACTCAGTGAGCGATGCGCTCAACTCCATGCAGAAGGAAAACGGCAACACGAAGGGGCGCCTGAAGGCAGATCTCCAGAGGGCTCCGATCCGCAGCATCCGGCCCAAAGGCTGCGCCAACGGAGAGGGTAAAGAAGCTCCTCATTACCCCTCCATCTCCAACCGGTCAGCTAGTCATAATGAGCCCTACAGTGGATCGGGTCTCTCTGTAGACGGCCGCTCGGCTGGCCTCTCTCTCTGCGGGCTGCAGAAGTCAGTGACGGAGGCACACTGAGAAGCTGCTGCTTAGGCTGCATGTGTAAGATGACACATGTCGAGTGTGCTGTATTTAAAAAAGTTATATACTCTCACCTCAGATGCTCTGACTGGGAGGAACAAAAGGAGAGTGGAGAGTGGAGCTCTTAACCCTTGTGTGGTGTTCATGTTTTTGTTACTCGTTTATTTTGTTACTTGTATTTAATTCAGCAAAATTAAGCAATTTTACATTAAAAATGCTTTTCACATGCTTGCTTCACCTAAATTGCAAGCAATATAAACAAACAGCTTACATGGTTAATATTTGCCCTTTACCTTTCTTATGTTACATTTCTTTCAAAAAGTGCAACACCTTTTTTTTATTATTTTTTTTTTAAAAATGTAAAAGAAAATTAATTAAACTCAAGATATGAGTAGAAAAATTGTTTAGTTTCAAATTTACAAAAGAAGCAATGTTTATTAGCCCTTGGCCAAACATACTGTATGTAATATAAATGTGTAGGGGGGAAGAGGGGGGGGGGGTCTACAGTGTGTGTTTATTGAAAATGTGTTTTGATATATGTTTTTAACAAAAAATGAGCCAATGCCAATGAGTTTGAGTTAGAAAAAATATTTTTTTAGTATCATTTGATGAAAAATGAAAATGGGTCCCACAGACCCAATCACCACACAAGGGTTAAGCATCTCTCTTAATTTGGATGATGATGATGATGATGATTATGATGATGATGATGAGCTTGGCTTGTCCTGTTTTTAATTTTTTATTAATTTTTTCCCATCCCAGGCTCCCGACCAAGAGACTGCAGTGACATCTACGCCAGCGGACAGCGGGAAGACGGGATTTACTCTGTGTTTCCCACACACTTCCCCGCAGGCTTCCAGGTTTACTGTGACATGACCACTGACGGAGGAGGCTGGACGGTGAGTGGCCGCTCGAGGACGTTTTCCCCGCCAGTATCTGTTTAGACCCAGACTCAAGAAACGTGTTTGTCTTGTGTTTGAAAGTTTTATTTTTTCCATTAGAATTAATTTCCCTGGACTAACACACTTGATTCAGCACATGATGGGCATGATAATTAATGTCATAATTAGTTTTTTACCGCAGGGAAGAAACAATAAACTGTCCAGGGTTTTGTGAGGACAGGGACTGAGAGCTGTTGTCTTTTTTAGCACAGAATGTTTTATTGCGAAAAAAAAAGTGTGCATCATCTGATATTTTTAGGCTGTAAGCTTAAGTGGGTTAAAAATCACTTTGGATTTTTTTGGAAATTGATTATTACAACATTAGAACACTTTACCTCATGGATTGCAATAGCAGTAAATGGGTTTAAATCAGTATTTTCGAAAGGTCAACACTGATGGTGTGGTCTAGTCACAGTCATTACCCTGGTTCTTACAAGAGCCATAGCTTGTTCAAAGTTCAAAGAATATTATATAAGACCATTGGTTACTTTTGGAGCAGTGTGGGCAATGTGCCAAGTCCTGCTGGAAAATGAAATCCTCATCTCCATAAAAGTTTTAAAAAAGTCAGCAGAGGGAAGCATGAAGTGCTGTAAGATTTTCCTGGAAAAACAAAACTACACTGACTTTGGAATTGATATAACTCTGCTGACAACTTTTATAAGCATGTGGATTTCATTTTCCAGCAGCACTTGGCACACTGCCCATACTGCCAAAAGTACCAAGTGGTCTTATATAATATTCTAATAAATAAATAGATCACTCTCTGTGCAATACATCTATATTTCACATTGAACTGAATTACTGGAATAAAGCAACTTTCCAATTATATATATATATATATATTTTTTTTTGAGATGCCCCTGTAACACACATATATAATTCATGTTTTACTTGCCATCCAATCTTTAAAAAGCCAAATACATTGTTTTTGCATAACTGTTTCATGCAGGAACCAACAATGTATAAAACATGGACACTGTGGTTCCACTCCTTTCTCAATTCTATAGAAATATAGTAGAAATATACAAAAAAACGTCCATCATGTGCCAGCCTGAGACAACACACTGTCACTTGCATCTTATATAAGTGGGAGTTATGTAGTAAAAATAAAATATCCCATGAATGAATTGTGGCATATGTGCTGGAATATAGATTAACATATAATTCTGTATAAATATATCCAGGCTGTGCTATAAAAATTCACATGTACATATATTTAATATATGTTTAAATAGCACTGCTTGCACTGTGTAACTGTAACCTGTCGTAACATTGTACACTTACAGAACTAAAAGGTTTTTATGTGCTAAATTAGAATTAAATGAATGGCTAGATATGAATAACTGATACTGACTCACCCCATTAGGCAGTCATACATGAAATGCTGACACCCACACACACTAATATCACATACACAGAGCACACACACACACACATATATATATATATATATATATATATATATACACACACACATAAAGAGACGTCTAGAGATGACTGCTTATGTATATATATTTCATAAGAGGAACTCTATAAACAGGGTGAGTGAAGGGGCTTTTCCTAGCATGTCATTTCTTCATTCAGCAGACATACATAAAAAGATGGACTCCGGATAACACAGTCCTTCCCAAACATTAATTATTTCCATTGTTATCTTTAAAGCAATTTACATTTGCGATCCCCTGTGTTAAGCAGCAATCACACGCACAAGCTCACTTGATTGCTTTTTTATCAGCGTGTTTTCAAGCTGTCAGGCTTTCAGGAGTCAATTGTTGTGTCCTTTTTCATCTATTTTTCCAGAGCCATTATTTATTCATAGTTCAGTGATTTAGCGGTCTCGTTTTAAAGGCCGGCCTGTTGAGGTGCGGTGTCAGAAGTGCACTGCAGCGGTTCACTCGGGGTTACGGCACACAGATAAACCCTGTCTTCAGTTGACCCTGCTGAAAAAAAAAAAAAGCTCAAGACTTTAAATTCTGCCTCAGTGAAAATATAATATAGAAAGTTTTATGAAAAGTAGTGTTATTTGAATATTTTTGGGGGGTTCGCTGTTGGCTGGCTGTTTCACTTTTGCAGATACGGTGAAGGGCTTTGGTTTCTGAGCGTTTCTGCTGTCTCCTGTATTTCTAAAATCCTTCATCTCTACACTGGAAAGAGACACAGTCAGGGATTTCTGAGCAGCAGTGTGGCAGCCCTGTCTGCTGCCTGTGAATTTTCTTAAATATAACAGACAAACAGAAGGAGGGATGGGAAATATTGCATTTCTTAAAGTTATAGATAGAGCTGTGAGACTAATTCAGAAATCTGTATCTAAGTATCTAAGAATACATTTCAAGCTACACAGTTTTGATGGACGTTTGGAGTTGAATGGGGAAGAATGGGGAATATTCAAATAGTTGATATGCACTATAGCTTTTCTGTGACTTTAATTTGTAGCACTTTTAGCTTGTTTGCTTTTGCACATATTGAATACGAGATGATAAGGCACACCCCTAACTGACATATTAAAAAATACAAGAATTTTATCGGATTTGTAAATGATCGAGGATTTCACGATACTAATATACTAATAATGCACTCCATATATCTCCATATATCCAGGATTAAAGTAAAATAAATGATACTGGACAAATATAATCTGTCTCTTGTAGATATACAGTATATATAATGGGAAATAAGAACAGTGTGAATTTCTCTTTTGCTTAAAACAGTAAAATAGTAGTACTGTCACGTGGTCCCTGTCTGTTCTCGTGTTTCTGTGTTTATTTACCTTTTCTGTGCCTGTCTCTGCTTGTGACTGTGAGTGTGTCTCCCACGTGATCTGTGTTCCTCAGTGTTTCTTGCCCTCACCTGTGTTCATTTGTAACTCCGCCCCTTAGCCCCAGGTGTTTTCTGTTTCCCGTGTGTGTGTTACACTATTTATAGTCCGTGCTCCTTTTCCCTCGTGTCGGTTCTTGTGCTTTGTTAGCCTGTTATGGTTGCGTCTCTGTTCCCCATATTTCTTGTTTTCAGTTTAGTTTCAGTTTATTTGTTTATTTTTGTCTTTTGTTACTTGTGTAATAAATTCACTCGCATTTGCATCCGCTCTCCTCGTCCTTCCTTCACGCACCCTGACAAGTACCCTGATGTGATGATTAGGGGTGGGTGATATGGCACCATATTTTATGGCATAATATTGCTCACAATAATCAAAAATGTTGGCGATAATATTGTGTAATGATATGATATGAGCACATTCATGAGGGTGGGGTGGGAACTAATGATTTAGCTAATGTTTTTACAGTCGTGTTACTTTTTTCTTTACTTTACTTTTCTTCACTACAGCATTAGATTTACTGATTGCTCTCAACATATAAAGATGATTTCAAGTAATATAGCAACATCTGTTTTACTTCAATTTTTTGTAGAATAGTCTGCTCTTGCTTTAGCTGCATGTTTTGTAAAATAGCAGAAGACTCTTGAGGCACATATCGGTTTGGTTTTGATTGGTTGTGGCCTGTTTTGTAGGCGGTTGAGAGATAATGAGATAACCAAGAGCAAGAGTTTCTAATTTCAACATTTCAACAATGCAAAGCAAAGAAGGCATGGTCCCATCGCATCCTCTTCACTGTAGGAGTGATCCTAGGCTGTCAGAAAACATATTTTCTTTATTTGCCCTCCGTCTCGCGTCTGAGAGGGGGAGTCAGTGATTGCAGTCAAAGCTGCTTTGCGCGTTGAGAGCATTAGCTTAGCGAACTTTCCTCCCCTCGCGAGCACGTCGCCAGCAGTGGGAGCCTGAAGAGGAAGAATGGAGCTGTTATTGGGAATTAATAGTTGCAGTGCCTCTATTCATCATCTCTGGCCTCCAGCAGTTTCTCTGACGAGGATGCGGGGCTTGCTGGCGCTGGAGAGGAGCAGGCTGGGTTCAGACGGCTCGGGGGAGGGGAGAGGGAAGGAGAAGGGAGTGGTAGTGGCAGCACTCTCAGGTTCTCACTCTCTGATGTGCACATGCTGCAGCTCTCCCGGCCTCATTTATCAGACGCATACAAATTAACTGCCTTCGTACTGTTTTCCTTCAGCCCTCACTTAAGTTCTCTTGTGCTGTTTGATTAATTTCAATTTTCTCCCTCTGCATTCTCATTTCAGCGTCTGACGTACAGAAACTGAGAAAAGAAAGTGTATTAAAAAGAGAGAGGGGGCGGGAGGATGCAGTAATGGACTGAGACTGTTTGAAGGACAATTTTTGCCTGTAAATACTAGAGGGTTTTTTAATCTTTGTTTCATAATTGACAACTATTTACTTCGTGTCTTATGTTTGTACCATACTGTAGTTTTGTACCATCAAATACAGTTTATCCTATTGTGAAATACTAAAACTAAATCAGAATTTTTGTCTTACCGAGCATTGTAAGCATGCTTTCACACATATCTTGTTTGGTCCAGACTTTCAGACTGGGTCCAGATCTACTGAACAATGGTCTGGTTCACCTGCAGTGTGAATTAAATAGTAAAGTTCTGTAGTTCACCCATTAAACTGCAGTATGAATTTTGCATATTGTAGAAACTCACTTAGAATATTTAGTTTTAGTTTTAGTATTTTATTTACTTAAAATAAGCTCAACATTAAGTTATTCTTGTTATTCTTGTTTTCTAATTTTAAAATATAAAAAGAAAATAAAAAGAGTAAGAGAGCGTGAAAGAACAAATGAGAGAGGAAAAGTAAATATGCTCTCCTCTATAGTGAGAGCGGCAAACGTAAAGAAAGAGAGGAAAACAGAAATAAGGGAAAAAGATAGAGACATAAAGTGAGAAAAGATAAAGAAAAGTGGAAAAAGAGCAAGAATTACAGAAGAAGATATGAGAGATGAAAATAAATAGTGATGAAAATAAAGAAGAGATAAGGTGACGTAAAGAAAAGAGAGAAAAGAAGATGGAGAGACAAAACAAGGCAGATGACATTGAAAGAGAAAGTTAACTGGAGGGAGAGAGATAGAGTGGGGGTCAAAAAGAAAAAAGAAAACTAGAGAGAAAGATGAGGAGAGAAAAAAAGAGAGGGCAAAAAAAGGAGTAGTAAGATAAAGATGGAAAGAGAGAGATGGTGATAAAAAGAGATGAAGAGAGAGAAAGGAAAAGAAAGAGTGAGAGATGTTGATTGAGAAAGTGAGAGAAAATAAAGAGAGAAATAAACAGTTAATTTATTTATTAAGAGAGGAAGAGAGGGGATAGGGAAAAGTAGATGGCAGAAAGAGAAAAAATGAAAACAGTCAAAGTGAAATGATAAAAGTGAGAGAGAGAGAGAGAGAGAGAGAGAGAGACAGCATGCTGGAATACAGGCAGACAGACAGACAGACAGAGAGACAGACACGCATACACCCAGAATCTGTCAGGCGGAGGGACAGCAGCAGGCTAGAGAGAGAAAAACAAACCCAGAGAAATGACTTTTGGGAGGATAAGACGGAGAAATCATCAGAACATCTCGGCAATTTGGAGCAGATATTTCATCTGTGCTGTAATCAGATGTATTTAACATCTGGAGGGCAGCTGTGGCTGTCAGCCATGTCTGGATTATCTCAGGTGCGCGAAACTCTGCCGCCTGCAATACTCCTGTGGATCAGCGAGCTCTGTGGGGCTGTGAGGAGCAGTGTGGGCTGTGGGCTGTGTATTAGCGTTGGTGTAAAGCGGGGTCTTTTATATAAGCTTTATCTTCAAGGCCTCGTCCTCATTCATCCCTCCGCTCATCAGCAAAGAGCACGACATGCTCACCACTCAGCACAGACCTCTGTCAGCGTCTACCGGCTCTGCAGGAAGCGTGGAGATGATGATCTGTTGCCAGAAGGGAGGAAACGATGACTTGAGTAATTCAAGTTACTCCATAGACTGTGTATAGCTGGACAGAGCATCGTCTCTCAAAAGTGAAGCCACCACAGGTCGGGCGCCCCCTGCTGTTCGGTTGCAGAAAGCTGCGTAACCCCACCCATCCCCATAGGTTTCAATGGCAAAACAGACAACTTTCAACAGCAGCTAGAGTAACCTCTGCTTATATTGTCAGTTTTTTAAAACGGTATTCAGCTCTATTCTAAAAGGTGTGGTTATTGGTGTGTAAAAGGGCTGGGTTACACCTAGCCTGGGTGGGACCAATGACTGTATGGGCGGGACCATAGACTGTGTATAGCTTTGTGGAGGCAGCCCTCAGAGGCGGGGTTATTAAAATGAGTAGGCTGTCTCTCCCAGAGACTGTAAAAAAGATGTCTCCGTTCCCATTCATTCAATGAAAATTAAGCCAAAATTTTCTGCCATGTTGGCGATCCTGAAACCCGAGTCTGCGCAGTAGAGACCAGAGGAGGGAGAAAAACTGTGAAGAGACAGCCTACTCATTTGAATAACCCCACCCCTGAGAGCTGCCTCGAGGTCACAGGCTGCAGAGCCTAGTGGAGCTGACAGTCTGTTATTGTTCCCGGACATAACCCGCCGTTTTTCATTAACCACACCTTTTTTGAAACGTGATTGAAAGTTGTTCTGTTTTGCCATTGAAACCTATATAGGGTGGGTGGGGTTTCACAGCTTTTTGAAACTGAACAGCAGGGGGCGCCCAACCTGTGGTGGCTTCACTTTTGAGAGACGATGCTCTGTCCAGCTATACACAGTCTATGATCTCTCCACAGTCTTACTCCCTCCTCTGGTCTCTACTGTGCAGACTCGGGTTTCAGGATCGCCAACATGGTCTGGAAGATTTTGGCTTCATTTTCATTGAATGAATAATCGACAGATGCAGCCCTAGTTGCCTGCTTTTCTTTTTTTAAAGAACATGGAGCAAAGTGGCGACACCAGGCGGGTCCGGGGTCCAGCCGTCGTTCGAAAGCAAAATTTGCACAAGGCATTTCCAGGCTCTGTTAGCACGGGCTGCAGAGGGCCGGCAGGGCGTTTGAAAAGAATTTGCGCTTCACGTAGGTCGCTCAGTGGCGGGGCATCGCCTCGACTGTGCGGTGCGATGGCACAAGCTCCAGGAGATTCTTTCACACACTGACACACTGCGTTTGCGTCAGGTCGGCGCCTCCGCTGAGCCGGGCTAATAGCGCGGCCGACTCCTGCTGCACTGCGGGACAGCAACGCTGACATTTGGAGCTTCAAAGCTCATTTAACACTGAGGGTCACACACTGTTTCCCTCTCACTCACCCTCTGGCGTTTTCTAAGAACTTCTGATTACTTTATACTTCAATGCATCGGTTTGTTTTTAAGTGTTTTTCCTCCTATAGTTGAACTGAGCTCGGACTAACCTAAGACAAAAATACTAAGTGTCAGATCCTCCGGGCAAATAAAAGCTTCAGCTGCTGCACATCACAAATACCCCCCCAGAAATCATATTTATAAAAGGAGACAGTTGAGAGAGAGTTTGAGTTGGAGCAAAACAATGATAAGTAAAGCCCAAGGTCTAAAAACAGAATCAGAGCTTGTCAGTTAAAATAATAAATAAAAAAAAACAAGAAGTGACTCTTTAAAATGCTCTAAACAAGCCAATGAAGTCAACCAATGAAGAAAAGCCCTAAACTTACCATATCATTTAAAATAATGCCCAAATGGAATTGTTTTTAAAAAAGACAGCAACAAAACATGATGAAAAAACAAAAAAAAACATATTCCAAATCATTTTGAAGATTCCTGACGAGTTTATTATTATGAAATTGTTCTTAACTGAGGAACAAATGTTCCAGTACATGTGTAACATGTAGATCAGATCTAAAAGAACTCTGGTTCTTAAACCAGTTCTGTTCAGGTTTTCAGAATCGTGGTGCTTTACAGTGAACCAGCCCGCATTTCCACATCAGTTTTAGTGGAAATGTCAAAATGTCAGCAGCAGTGAACAGAAGTGGTCAGAGTTTGCGCTGAAGAACCTAGGTTTCTTTGATTTCTGCTGCTGTAGTTGGTTTGGTTTCACACAGGCACAAACCTAAACTTTTCCCACGAGAGAAAGAAAGTAAATACAGCTAGAAGATTCTGTATTACAGGTCGTATATCTGTATATCTGTGCAGTGTGAAGCTGCTTTAACACAGAACGCTAAAAATTTGCGGCTGAGCTTTCAAACACAGTGTTTTTTTAAATGGGACGTGCAGTGCAGATGTACAAGTAGTAAACGCAGTCATGCGGCTGTGAGCAGTGAGCGCTGCACATGCATGCTGTGTAAAATCGCTTATCATGGAGCAGCATTTGTTCACAGTTCACAGCTGTGGTAATCAATGTATTCTGGCTAATATATCAAATTAAACTGCACCTTATCAGCAGGAGCAATGGATCGAAACCAGATCACGTTCTTATCACAGGCAAACCAGTTCAGAGTTCGTTTGGAACCTCTTACCTGGTCTCGATGCAGTTGTTTTAGGCCAAACCCGAGAGCAATTTTTTTTTTTTTTTAAACCTGCTCAAACCTGAATCTGTTTTAATCTGACCAAATTGTGCTGGTTTGAAAACACACTAAAAATAGTGTACACCATAGTCTGCTATTTACCAGTGTTCACTTCTTGTGTTACTTCACTTAAAACCACTTAAAAACTTAAATCCGCTCTCTTTATTATTCAACAGATGTTAATAAAGCAAACTGTAAAATTTTAAAGCTTTTTAAATTTTCCATTAGTCCATTTGTCATGAAAGAGCTAAAGTTTCATGCTCTCAGAAATTAGGCTTCAGCTACAGACATCTTCACAGAGGCGGACGTCATCTGAGCCGGCCCCGGCTACAAGAGTCTCTCTGAAAGATAGCCTGACACGAGCTGCAATCAAAGCATCGGAGTGGAAATTGCAGCGCTGCTAGTGTCTTACCTGTTTGGTGAAAAAAAGAGAGACATGGCAGGGGAACGAAATATATCAATCTAGTTTCAATTTAGTTTGAACCTGGGTAGTTTTTTTTTTTTTTTTTTTACGCTTCCTGCCTCCATTAAAGGCTGTCTCTGTGTTTCGTCCGCTCTCCTGACGTCCCCCCGGTCCTTTCCTGGCCCTTCGGTAATTGCTGTATTTTTCTGCACTCAAAACTCTGGGACGCGGCTCAGCGGACGGGCAGAAAAAAGGGGGTCCATTTTTGATGGTGGAGCTTAAAAGGTGATGAGAGATAAAAGTAACATTAATACGAGAGCGAGGAGAAGTCCTGGCGTATCTTTCCTTTTCTTTTTCCGTCTCCGCGGCTTGAATTTTACATGACCACTAAAGGTCTGAAGCTCTAACGATTCTTGGAGTTGCTCTATTTATATTCTCAGAGCCGGCGCTGCGAGAGTGTGGCTTAAGGTTGGTTTAAAATGACTGAACTCTGCATACTTAAGCAGGCTGCCTCGCCATTGATCTCGCAAAAAAGTAATGATTTTCCGCAATTATGGGCGGGAGAAATCCGTATCCCGAACTTCACTGACGGGAGTAAAAAGGAGCGACATTCATCAGTGTGTAGTTCACACGACGCAGTTGCTTTGGAAACTGGTCGAGTGACCCTAACGGAGTCCACCCACAAATCAATTTTTTATTATTAATATTATCATTTTGATTTGGTAAAAGGATGAGAGCGAATCGAATGCTTTATTTATATCAGCCCACCACACAACTGAAGGTAAAGTGCCTCTACTGAAATATTTAGCGCTTCTGTAAAGCGAATCGTACAAATGCTTGGTCAGAAGTACGAAGTACGATTGCGTGCACTTTGTGTAATGTTTCTGGAGTAGAAGTGGTGGTAAGCAGCCTCTCAAAGTGCCCTTGAGTTTGAAAGCTCCTTGCCTTTCTTTCTTTTCGAACTCGGAGCATCTCTCCATGGGAGTCTGAGCTTTCATAATGTTTGCGAATGAGCCCGGCGTATATTTCACAACAAGCTTCCTTTCCCAAGAAGCGCGAGCACGCTCTGCTCTTTCATCTACCCAATAAAACTGCTGGCCTCCAGGACATTATTGCTGTCCAACTCCATTATCCATCACTGGCTCCAGTTTCCTGCCGTCACCTTTTTACGGCGTCATTAATCCCGCCAGACATTAAGGATTGAGCTATTTACATAAATCCAAGAGGAGGGACAATAACAATGTACAGAGCTGTAAATGACTCCTGACTCCATTTCTGAGACATTAAGCTCGTCTCCTCCAGCTGTGCTTTTCAGGGGAGGTGTGTTAGTTTTCCACCTCTCGCGCAGGAAAACACTGCCTTAAGTACGCGTGCAGTCATAAACAGACTTTAACATGAAGTGAGTTTCTGTTTCACCAAGTCCGTCTAACGTGAGACGACATGAGAAATCAACATGACAATGAGAAGAGCTTTGTGACTCAGATAATATAAGAATATATATATATATATATATATATATATATATATATATATATATATATACAAACAATTTAGCTTTAAGCTGGGCGTAGTAGTATTTGTTGTTCACTTTCATCAGATCAGTCTTTTTTGCATTTTAGCAGTAGTGATGCTATTGTTTTAATTAATACATTTGTAATATTTTTAACTTCTAGGTTTAAACAGTGAAAACACTGTTCTATTGTTTTAATACATATGGGGATGTAAACCCCTGCCATTAAAAATATACAAAAAGAAATAAATCTTATAAATATATAATACGTAGTGATTGAAAGTTGATGATCCCTTTAGAATGTTGTGTATTTTAAAAACATAATCAGATTTTCACAGTTGTAAAGTTGTAAAAGTAGATAAACAGGCTTCAATTAAACAGTTGTGACAAAAATGTCATACGTGACATTAACACTAAGTTATTAAGTGCTTATTAAATATTAGGGACATTATCCAACATAACATAATTGCAAGTGGTAAATGAATATGTGAACCTTTGCATTCAACTCTGGGATATTATTCTGATATAATTAAAATTAATTTATTAATCCATCAGTGAAGGAAAATCGTCCTGGCCCAGATAAAAAAGAGAACAAAAAGAGCAAACCATGATACTACCACCACCATGGTTTACAGATGGTATAAGGTTTTTTTCTGCTGGTATTTTACTGAATTTCATCTTCAAACCAACTGTTTACAGCAGATCACTTTTTATTTTTTATTTATTTTGATTATCAGGACACTGACGCTGACTAAAATTCATTCAAACCACTTTCAGGAGGTGATCTGAGATGCATATGAGCCCTTTATAGCAGTGTAAATGCAGCTAAGACACATTCAACAACCAGAACCCTTCCCAGACAAATACACAAAAAACTGCATGCTTGTATAATAAAGAAAATCTGCCTTCATTTATGTATCTGAAGTTATTAAAGTTAATAAAGAAGTCAGTTACAGCTCTGTGGAGCTGCTGTTTGCTGCACTGCAGGGAGCTGCTCAGAGCGACATGGCATTTCCCCGCAGCAAAAGTTAGAATGTACTGAACATTGACCATCCGCTGCACTGACCTTCAAACAGACACACAATGACAGTAGGCTATTTTTCTGGAATTCTGTCACTGTGGAAAATTAGAATATTAAAGATTAAAAGAAAAAATCTGTTTAAAATAGGGCTGGGTATAATTTTAAAATTTTCAATGTATTTTTCTAAATTGCAACCAAAAAATAGGAAAAAAAAACGATAATTATTTAACAGCTGACATGAGAAATCTCATTCTTATACTGTCACCATGGGAGACTCCATCTTTCTGGATCTTGTTGAGGTGTTTGTGGCACTTTATTAAAAAATAAAACAGCATTACTTTAACTGCTTAAACTACACATATTTTCCCTAAGCATAATACTGGATGCATTTCAGTTTTTCAGAGTTAGAGAGAGATTTTTAAGATATATCAGCATTAGATCTGCATTTGGCACGTTTGGTGAATATGCAATGCAAAACAATGCTCTAAAATCTAGTATAAAGCAAGCCCAGAACAGTAGAGACAGTTACTCCAACAAAAACAGGATAAACTCTATTTTAATACCCTTGATTTCAGAATAAACAATAAATAAATCCAAAAAGAGTTTAGATTCTCTGCCCAAGCCCGAGCCTGACCCGATCCCCGAGTCGGGCCAAGATTTCCCACCACTTTTCTTGGACTGGGTCGGGCTCAAGAAAATGATCTGTGATGTAGGCATCTGGTTTTTAATCCTATTTTTATTTTATGCAATGTTATAGCATGATAAACACAATATAAAATATACATATAAAATAAAAAACTGTGTGTAGCTTTTCTTAATAAACATTTTTCTTTAATAAACATTGTTCTTAAATAATAGGTCTATGCTTCTTCAGTGTTGCAATGTTCATTAACATCATTCTGAACAGATTTCACTCATTCAAACAGCCCAGAAATGCTTTCAAAAAGCTCAGTTTTAACGCTTTACTTACTAATCTGGGCTCAGGCTCATAATAACCAGAGAACATGCACTGCTTTGGGCCGGGTCGGGCCGAATTTTGAGCCCGATCTAAGCTTTAGATGCAAAGTATCCAAAGTATTAGGTGTCCCAATAAATTTTGTACTTTTGTCTATAGAGTGTGTCTGTTAATAGACTCTATCATCTATTTACAATCAGATTTCTCCATCTCCATCTGGATTAACATAAAAGTGGCTCAAAAAAACACTTTATATCACCTTTATTTTTAAGAGTTTATAAATATGACTGCAAATTAAAACGATGTGTTAATAGATGTGACACTTTTTTTTTAAGTGTTTGCTTCCACTGATACAGGATTGTGATGTATACAGTGTTTATAAAAAGAATATAATTAGATTTGTGCATCCAGTTTTATAAGCATTTATAATCATTTTTCTGTTCTGAATATTTCTTAAAATAATTGGACCAGTATTTTAGATGCACAAGGTCATTAAAAATGCACTAACTGCACTAACAAAATGCTATGTGACAGATATGAGATATGAACATTTTAAATGCTTTTAAATGCATACTAACACTCTACCACTCCTCATTTAACTGCAATGCATTTTGTTCCATAATAGACATGCTAATACTTTGGTTATTTGATTATAAATAGCAGAATTATTATAACAAAGAACTCAAAGAATTCACAAAACCTAAAATGACCGAATGATTCAACGTCCTAAATAAATTCAAGAGCGTAACACAGCCCTCTTTATATAGCAGTAATGATTAATGTAGCTCCTAGAACAGGGGCAAGCTTGTGTTAACCTTGAGACTTATAGAGCAGAGCTGTGTAAGCCTGAGCCGTTTCTCTGTGCCTTAAAGACAAAGTAGCCCAACTCCGTGACCCAGTAGTCTTCAGGTACAGCGTGTGTACTAATAAAGGTGGCGGAAGGGCCGTCATAAGCCCGGGGAAACCGTGCTCGGGTACGTCAGAGTTCAGCCGCTATAATTACAGCTGCCCTCTCGCGCGCTTTATCTTCCGAGTGCTCGCCGTGCCCATTTATTTGACGAATGTAGCTGTAGAGCGCTAAGTGTCCTGTGAAAAAGTGGAGGGGAGACCCAGCTGGTATCTGCAAAGTCGTTCGCCCCAGATGCTATCTGTATAATCCTCGATAGCGCGACTGTCTTTTATTGATTCGCTGGTGGAGGAACTGCGAATGTCCAGTGCCACAATTCAATTTGAAGCGCATTAGCGGGTGTTAAATTGCTGATGGGCTGCAGATGGTCCCAATGATTTTGACTGGGCACTTTCTCCCTGCTCTGATTTAATTGCACACTCTGCATATTACATGATTAATGAGTATTTACAAAATTATGCTAAGGGCGTGTTAACCCTTGAGTCACGTTTTTTTGCTGTGTACTTCTTGAAAAGAGAGAGAGAGAGAGAGTTTTACGGCTGCAAAGCTCTCTAAATGTCATTCCGAAATCATTAGAAATCACGCAGGGTAATGGATGGCAGATCAAATCTCAATCTAAATCTTCAGAATAGTAGTAGAATAACTGTTCAGCATTTGCTCTTTTCCTCTTTCCGCAGCTAGCTCTGGCTGTAATGAATGGTCTGAGAAAGGCCGAGAGAAAGACAGCAGGGGTGGAGCATAATGCGAAAGCTTTTTGGCGTAGAGCTTGGACATGGCGCCATTGTAGAGGCCGGATAAACTTGTTTGGTAAGGCGAGAGGAAATAAGCTTGTGCTGAGCTCGAGTCTCTGTGAGGTGGAATTCTTCATCCTCGGTTTTGAGTTCCCATGTCAGTGGCCTGCTTCACTTCAAAGTATGCTATCTACAGGAGCCTGCTCTGGATTAAGAGCCTGAGTTGATTAGGTGTGAAATGGCTCAGCAGCCTATGAAAGCCTGGCCCTTTGAAGTGATGGCGCGCCGTCCGGACAGCGTTGTGTGTTTAGGCCAATTCGGTCCTCTCAGAATGGAAGACAATAGGTGCAAGAATGCTGAATTTATCATGAGGAGGAGGAGAGCATCATCTGGAATGCCAGGGGAAAAAGAAAGAGACAGGGAAAGCGAAAACGACAGGAACAGTGGGAAGGTTGGAAGGTTGATGTGCACACCTTCGTTTTTTTTATGGCTTGTCCTTTTCCTTGCTGAACGATTGAAAGGATTTTGTGAATTGCAATGGTTTGCAAATGGTTTCAATTAGCCTGGCTCTTCAAAAGACGCTCTCATAATGTGACCTGCCTTTTTTCAAGGTCAGAAGAAGCTCCTTCAGAGAGATTATTTGGGGTGAAAACATCTTTAAATCAATATTCATATTGTCTACTGAATAGTGCTTATTACAAGATGCTTTGAAAGGATGGTTCTTAAGCCCAGTTTCAATCATGATGGCTCTTTATTGAGCTATATGTGCAATACAGCTCAAGTAATGTATGTCCACATATGTGTGGACACCCCTTTTAATAAATGGATTTAGATTTAGACTTTAAGTTCCATATATTGCTGACACAGATGTACAAATTAGTCCCTGTTGATAAGTTTTGCCATTAGGGGTGGGCGATATGGCCCTAAAATAATATCACAATATTTCACGGCATTTTCGCAATAACGATACTCTTGGTGATATTAAAAAATACAAGAATCTTATCAAATTTGTAACAGAAGTCAATAATCCAGAATGTCATAATACTACTAATGCACTCCATATATCTCCATATATCCAGGATTAAAGTAAAATTAATGATACTGGACAGATATAATCTGTCTCTAGTAGATATATATATATATATATATTTTCAATAATCATGTATATCATAATAGATGTATTAGTTATATGATTCTGATACGCATTTCCAATATTTTATTACACTATATTTGCAGTGTCTGTCACTAAGAGACATTCATTGCATAGTGATGTGAGTGGATTCATTTTCACTTTAAGTTTGTAAGCGCAGACATCAATTGTGAGTGTTTTCAGAAACACTTTGGCTTTTTTTGTTCATATTTATATAATATCAAAATTCTATTGTTCTGTCCAAAATGAAACAATACATTGCAATATAAATGTTGGTCTTATCGTCCAGTCCCCAGTATTCAGCTTTGGATCAGTGGGACTGTCTTCTATGGAATGATGGTGCTCTAACCAGTACTTTTAGTATGTTTTGGACATTTGAGGCGGTGATCATCCAACATCCTAACCTCACTCATGTTTTTTTGCAGCTGAATTCAATCAAATCTTCACAGCAATGCTCTAAAATCTAGTATAAATCCTTCCCTAGACAGTAGAAACAGTAACTTCACACTCCTTTTTTAATACCCTTGCTTTCAGAAGACACAATAAATGAGCAGGTGTCCCAGTACTTTTGTCCATATTGTGTTTTTCAGCTTACTTGATTAGTCTCTCTATTTCTGGCTGCCTGCCTCATTTGATCACTTGTGTTCACAGCCAGGACAAGACATCCTAAATGGATGTTGGCATGCTGCAGTCACTCACTTGGGCGCGATTCAGAGCTGTGGGGCTGCTGTGACGCAGTCGACTCAAGCCGGCTCCTCCTGATCATCACCTTCCTGACCAATGGCAGCTCCTACACCGGGCCCATAAGCACACCTAGCCTCTGAGCAGGTTACGCTGCTGCACATTAAGGCTTTTACTGTAATAATGAGATTACACGGGTGTTCATTTGTGGAGTTAAGAGGAGCAGCAGCACTTCACAGGTGGTTGAGATGGCTCCGAGCCTGTTCTTCTCACCTATTTAAACAGCATGGACCTATAATCCCCGAAGCTTAACACCGTAACCCCTAAAGCAAAGCATTAGGATCAGGATCAGGAACACCAGCAACCTGTGACACAGATGGTCCTCTTACGAGAGGTGTGACCTTACCTGTCCCTAATGGGCTGTTTGTTTATTTCATTTTCTACATAACATCATATGCAGTAATATGGCCTGAAATAGCCTAGTTATTATAGCTTTTATCGGATGCACAGTTTCCACGTAGAAACAGGATTTCACAGAAACCACAAAAGACATTTTGATCAAAACTTATTTTATGTGATGTAGTTTGCTTGCTTTCCATCCCTTTATCCTCCTTTACAGTTACATTAATTTTGAAACTTTACACCAAATACCAGTTTTCTCTTTGTTCGTCCGCCATCAAACTGTTTGAACTTTTCTTAAGTTCTAATTAATCCACAAGTCCTGAAATTGTCAATCTGCCTGCTCTGGACTCTCATACACACATTAAAGACTCCAACTCCCAGCATGCACTCACACCGGACCTTTCAGACTCTGCTGATCAAGTGACGCAATGGTGTTCATGCTCTGATCACGAGCTTCTGATTACTCACACCTGTATGTGTTTGTATAAATACCCTCTTGTTTCAGTCGCTCTTCGCCAGGTATTCAATTTAGTTTCCTATTGTTACCGACCCATTTTCTATCGTTGTTTTACCGTTTACGAACCTTATGTTTGTATTTAGACTACCCTTTTTGCCTAGCCCTTTTTATCTGTTGGATTTTCTCGTGTATGACCTTTTGCCTGCTCCCTCTGATATTTTCTTTATTCTTTATTGTTATTAATTGTTATTAACCATGCCCATCCTTCGTTGTTCATGTAAACTTTACCACTTGATTAATAAACTTTATGGAAAGTGTCTCAGGTCGAGGAGGTGAAAAATGGCAGCGAGAAGCATGTAGCACATGCGTGAAAGCAAAAAGACAAATGAATTCCAATTTGACCGTTCACAGTAATGACCCATGTCCACGGATCAGATATGTATCAGACTTAGGACCATATTTGGACTCTAATTTGAAAGAGTCCAATTTGGCACGGATTTGGCACGTTCACACAGCCATGAAAAAAAATCCGATCTGAGTTCACTTCAGCTTGGTTATCTGAATATAGCCTTAGATTACTCGAAAATTAAACACTGAGGATAATTTTTTTTTTTTTTAGGTATTAATTAACTAAACAGTTCCTCTCGTTTCTCCTTTTTTTTTAATTTACTCCACGGTTTATGGTCAAAAGCAGGAAGAGGAAAATCGTCTCGCTGCAATATACATCAATCAGTTTATCTCTCTCTCTCTCTCTTCTCCACATTTCTCTCTCTCTTAGTCTCTCTCTTTCACTCTTTTCATATCCCTTTGCTGCAAATTACCGAGGGTCAGAGAGCCGCGGAGGAGGGTCTTGGAGGCGCTGTGGATCCCATCTGTCTCTGTGGAAAGTTAAAAGCTTTGTTTTCGAAATGCCGCCGTTGATGGAGCTGGGCAATTTGCACTGCGGTGGGAACAAGGGGAGGCAGTAAATTGGAAAGAAAACAAGGGCTTTAAAGCAATACCTTCAGTCCCACGTCCCACGTCTTCCTGTCCCCTTTCTGACCACATCTGCACGGCTCACACTTGCCAGATTTCAGGGGGTTTGAAAGCTTCGCATCCCCTTCCACGTCACTTTAATAGAGCGGACTGATTACGGGAGGCTCTGATTGCGGAGCGTGGCCGACGCCGAGGACGCTCTCGGCTCTCTGGGAGACAATAGCGTCTTACGATGGAGTCAGACAGGACACAGCTGCAGCGCTTTGGGCGTGCTCTCTCCTCCTCAATCACTTCCTCATTCCTCTACTCTCTCCTCGGGTGTGCCTCTGACCCCCCGACTCGCCGCCGAGACGCCGAGTAGGTGGAGGAAGCTGTGGTGTCGAGTTGATTGACATCCCTCAGGGAGCGGGTTGACGAGAGCGCCCTGCCCTGCGAGCGGATGGGCTCTGTTGCCTGTCAGGGTGACAGGAGGAGGCCATGTTTGTTGGCGCGAGATGTCCTCTCCTCTTCCAGCCCAGCAGATTGTTATCTTCAGACTGCTGTGCCCTCCTGGCTACGGGAGGAGCCTGCTGGGGAATACGAGGCAGCAACATGATTTGATTTCTGTTATTTTTGCAGCAGAACCTGTTTTTTTTCCTTCCTTTCTTTCCTTTCTTTCTTTCTTTTTCTTTTTTTCATCCTCTGCTCACAGCTATATGAAACCGGGCCGGCCGTTGCCCAGTAACTCCCCAATGAAATGAAGAGCACACCTCTGCTGCAGCTGCACGCAGATAATACTACACACACCCTGGATATGCTCTCACAAACACACATTCACAAGAAGAGTTATTTACAAGCTTCATTCTGTCCTTCCTTTGGTTGATGTAGCAGCATGGCTCCTCAAGCTTCAGGACAAAACCTTGCTGATTTGAGTTCTTGCTATTATTTTTAGCATTATCAGCGTTAGCATAGATGTTTGTTCATTTTGTGGACAATTAGAAGTGCCACGAGACCACTCAGTTCCAATAATAATACTGCAAATTGAAGTATCTGGCAACAGTGATACCAGTCAGATCCCATACTTTTCTATCTTCTAACTAAGCTTTTAATAGCACATCTTTCTGAATGTGAATCGGATATTTTCCACAGAGTATTAGATCGGTACAACCACAACTCTATATAGCACTTTTTTGTCTGACTTGAAATAGGGAGAAAAATGTCTCTCCTTCAGACTTAGAATGCTGTTACTGCACTATATATAACTTTAGTTAAACAGTAAGGAAAGTGCTTGTGAGAACTGTGTGATAGATAGATAGATAGATAGATAGATAGATAGATAGATAGATAGATAGATAGATAGATAGATAGATAGATAGATAGATAGATAGATAGATAGATAGATAGATAGATAGATAGATAGAAGATATAATAATACATTTAAAAACAAATATATATATATATATATATATATATATATATATATATATAAAACAGATAAACGTAGTGTCTTTTAGTGTGTGTAATATATATAGTGCAGTAAAATACAGTAAAACGATAATGTACACCAGCTGTTGTGCATATTGAAAAGATATCTGAAGTCAAGCCTACATACAGTTATAAATGATGCTGCATAGCCTTAGTCTTTTGTTGTGTAAATGTCACAAATATCGCTCTATCCCTTCAGTCCACATGATTATTTGACCTTCAGTTCTAGGTCTAGTTTTGTACCTTTCAGCTTGTCCAGAAATGCATGTGTAAAGCGTGTCCTTCGCAAATGTAGCTGTGTAGTAAAGTGTGAATTACAGTTTTTGACTGTAGTGGGAGCTCAGATTAATAGTACAGTGTGAGAGTGTGAGACTACATAGCAGTGCTCAGATTTCTGAGATTGAAAAGGGAAGTTGAAATGGAAATCATTCTTTTGATGATCTGGATTCTTTATAATTACAATGAGAATGAAAAGAAGAACTTAATGTAATTAGTTATGCCAATAATAGTAGTTTTATTATGAGTAGTAATAATAAAGAGATTGATCTTATCAGGGGGGTGGGTGAAGGTTTTTTTTAAATGGGTGGATGATGCATGTGATTCCATGATATTGAAGACCATTCTCTGGCCATTTATTATCTATGGAGAGACACTAAAGTTGCAAACCTCCTTACTGTTCCCAGGCAAATCAGAAAATAAGACACCTGTATGGTCACCTGGCAGATTCATGCACTGCTGAAGCACTGAGCAATGCTGTGCGGGTCCAGCAGTTTGGGAACAGATACGACAGCAGCCTTCACACACCGTGGAGTTCCTGTGTGCAAACCGGTGGAACTGTCAGGAGAATGGGGACAGAGTACAATGAGGACTGACTGCGAATCAGCTAGGAGAGAACATATGAACGGACCATTTATTACACCACCGTCTCTCACATGGCTGTAGAAATAGAATAGCGTTTTACTCCGTGATAAAGCAGTATAATCTACACACTGAGAAAAGTAAGTACAGATTTGTACCTAAAAGAGTATAAAGCTTGTCGCTGGGGCTGTATCCTATATTGAGGTACAAAAAAGTACCTTTCAGTGAAAGTCCTTTTTTGTACCCATGGTTTTTATGCCAGTAAAAGATTATAAAAATTATCATCAATTAAATATGGCTCAAAAACTTGATGATCCAAAATTGTCTGGCTTTCAAATAAAAAATGTGGAATTAAAATATATATTGTTTATTAGTGCAGTGATACAGAATACTGAATGTACCCTTTGTCTGCAGGTTAAATGGTACAAATTTGTACTTATTGCTGTTAGAAATGTCTTTGTACTTCAGAGGGAACAAATCTGACCCTTTAAAGACCAATATTGTACCTTAGAGGGTACTATTATGAAGAGTGTACCTTTGAGTACAAAAAAGTACTCATATCGTACCTCTATTTTTTAGAGTGTAGCACTGCACAGAGACTGTATTACAGAGCCTTTTGTTGTTGCATTGATTAACTTACAGTCATTTTTCCATTGTCTCAAATATTAACTGCCTAAACTGTACTGCAAGTCTCTATGCAGGCATTCAGAATCAGTTTAGCATGGCTGATAAATTGCTTTCGGGCCACGCCCACAGTGTAATTAATGCTTTGCGGAACCAGATGTTATCTGAACCACCCGTGGATATTCTGTGAACATTATATAATTAGTTCATACAAAGACAGAGTGAACAATGGTGAATATAGGACAGCGAGGATTAAGAGAAGAACAAATTATTATACAGATTTACAAATGCTGAACAACAGTAGGGTGAACAAACTTCCACTTTTTTAGGATATCTCCACGTGATCTTAGGAAAAAAGTGTAAAATTTCAAGGATTTTTTATGTTTCTGTATGGCGAACAGCACCACCTGCCAGTGAACTACCACTACCTATAGGAAACTGGGATTCAATTCCCAGTTTGGAAGACTGTGCTATTCAACACCAATACAAGTCTTTAATCAATACTCCTAACAATATGTTTTACCACCTCTCTACCTCTCTATGTCTAATCTCAGCCAGCACTCTTGGCAAATTCATTTTCTGGCCTGGACTAAGTCCAAAAATCATTTATAACAGTTTATACTGTAATTTTCCCACTATAAGGTGCACCTAAAATCCTTTAATTTCCCTTAAAAATCATCAGTGTGTTTTATAATCCTTATGTAAGAATTCTACCAGTCAGGTATTAAGGAGCAGTAAAGCCACTCTGAACACTGAAGTACAGAGTTATACAGGAGTTTCAGTGAAGTTTCTCCAGCACCAAGGCTGGAGCAGTATTAGCATTAGCCGCTAAGCCCAGAGCTAGCTCTTTCGCTATTCAGAGGCAAGTATATTGGACTGTAGTTTGCATGTTTACTGTATTAAAAGAAGCTACGTGGTTCAAACCACTAGGTAATATTGCCCTGGCTTACCGGAACACACAGGGTTCCTCTATATAGCGATGTCGGGTGGCATTTACTAGCACTAATTGCTGCTAACCGTGGCTAGCGCTAATGCTAACCAGACTGTGAAAAACTAGAAAATTGGGAATCTAAGCTTATTTAAAATAAACATAAGAGCTTTACTCTTTTTACCCACATAAACAGTTTTCACGAGAGAAATCTGTGTAGATTAGCGTCATTGCGACACTCTTGATGCTAACTACTGTCGCTTCAAATGCGCCTTATAATCCAGTGCAACGTCTATATGAAAATAGACCAGAAAATAGAGGTTCATTGATAATATGGTGCACCTTATAGTCTGTAAAAATATATGGTACTTATTACCCTGTATAGAGTGCTTAAGGAAACTCAATGAAGGCAGTCTGAGGCACTTGTTTTTCTCAGTTTTTTAAGAGAAGTGGGAAAGTCTACCAGATTAAAAGATAGTCTGCGTTCATCTCTCGTCTCTATTAAAGAGACAACGACTCTAAATTCATTCTTTTGTTCTTTTGTTTCTTCTTTTCTATAAAACGGAAGACAAAGCAACTACAGTGTCCATACCGTATACAGTCACTGCTATTGGAAGCAAAATATCATAACTCTAGCCAACAGTAGAATAAAGAAAAAGCAGTTCAACATGACTGCTGGCTTCAATTTAAAATGACACCAGGGAGCGAGAATTTGCCGTCACGTTTTAATATTTAAAATTCACAAGTGTAATTTAGTAAAGTGCTGGTGCTAATAGGAGGGAAGTTCATTCCTTTAGAGCGATTATTCATTTCCACCCTCTCGCAGGAGGGTTTCCATTTTTGTTAACCCTGCTCCCTCCGGCTGCTCCGTCTGCCGCCGCAAATCAAAAAGCACTTAATTAACAGATAACCGGGCGAGTCTTAAAGTTTACTTTTCGCTCCCAGCTGATTGCCGGGGCCGCACAGATCGCCGGCTGAAGGCCGCGGAGCCGTTACACCTCGCACTTGCTATGCTGCACACACGCACGTACCGAAGCCAAGCTTTCTACAGCCATCGCGCTGTCTAATAACAGTTTGTAGCATGTGGAACAAGGTCATCCTTCTGTGTTGTGCCTGCAGACAAAGTGGGCCGTCGTGCATGGCAAAGCGGTGTAATCTGGAGCTGAGGCTCATCTGGGCTGAAGGACTAGTGTCTGCTATTGTGTACTCTGTTGGCAGTGGACATTCATTATAGCTGTAGAAATTGCTTTGGGGACACACAGTGTGAAGACAGGCTCAACCGAAACAGATGTATGCCGGGCACGAAGGGAGGTGGAGGGAGCACACATCACGCATTTACCCCCACTGGATCTAATGCTATTATAACATATTTCTTTCTTTTTTTTTTCTGTACACCCAGCGTACGGGACTATACAGTCAGCAGTTTTGCCGCAAAGTTATTACAAGTGCCCCATAGCCATGCCCATCAATCACTCCCAATTTCTCTTCTATCTGTGTGTCTGTGTGGAGTTCCCAGAGATATGCCTGTCCAAAAAATGTAAATGTAGTTAAATGATAAAATGTAGTAACGTGCCTTTCCCTTTTTTTTTTTTTTTTAATTTACAGTCTAAATGCTTTTTAAATTGAAACCAGTCTGCCGGCACCCTGGTGGGAATATTCATATCCATTCTTATGAAATATTAATTGAAACACGAGAATTTCCCTGTATTTTAATTACCTATTTTATACTCCAGATACAATAAAGATTGGGAACGCTTGCTGCTGAGAGGTGACTTGGTGAGCAGAAACAGAGGTTATGGTGAATAATTAAAATCTCTTTGGTTGTTTTGCGGATTGGAGGAGAGGAACAAGAGCGAAAGAGAAGAAGAGAGAGAGAGAGAGAGAGAGAGAGAGAGAAAGAGATTTATTCAGAGTCAAGCTCAGCCTCAGCCATTAATTTTTTAAATGCGGCCCAAAGCACCTGCGTAGAGCGTTGGCATGTTTTATTGAGGGAATCTGTGTTTTTTTCTCCAAGATCTCATGCCCGAAAAGGTCCAGCTCGGGGGCTCCCTGTAGGATCTGGGTTATAAGCTGTACGCATCCTTGCAAATGAACCTGCCTTCAGTTACTCGCTGATAAACGACCCTAATGAGCTCCTGCTGAAGTCTGCTGAAGTCTGCTGAAGTCTCAGGCGCAGACAGCTCGCAGTTCGCACCTTCAGAAGCTTTTCCATGAAATAAATGCCAGGTGACAAGGAGGCTACAGAACCCTGACTCCACACGAGAACGGAGACAATGTCATTATTTCTAATTCAGGCCCGAGGAAGCTTCTCCATCACCGTTTCTCCGTGGATCCGTTCTTGTCTAGTTTGGGGAGGAAGAGGAGTGGCGTGTGGGAAGTGTCCCCCGGGGCCTTTGTGCCTGTGTGTGTTCTCTTCTTGGCAGGAGCCGCCGAGCGCATGAGGAGGGCGCTGTTCTTGGCTCATTTACATTGATGGCCAGGCTTTGCCTTTGCTGGCATTTTCAGCAGCCATTGATCCACTGCCTGCCTGATTAATCTTCTATAACGGGATCAGCAGTCAATTAGTGTCTGAATTTCTCTTTGAATTCTGTCCATGCCTCACCTTCCCACCGTTCCTCTGCCAGGGCCAGGAACTTTCAGTGTTTATCATTTACGGCACGCCTGACAAATATTTACCATGACTGTATTTACATCTACACGAACACTTCGTCCTAAACTGCCTCTTTGTGCCTTTTGTGTTTTGTGTAAAGTACAATATCATGACCTCATCCTCCCTCATCTATGTTTGTTTAAAGTGTAGTCACAAAGACCTTTAAAAACATTTTGAACATGATGAAAGCGGCACTCATCAGGACCGCTCCAGGAAAGGAAGAGCAAGAGTTCCCCTTATCTTGCACAGGATAAGGAGAATCACCAGCCTAAGAAACCAGCTAAAAGCTCCCCAGATGATTTACAGAGTATTTTGGTTTGTTTAACACTTGCCTTCCCATAAGATGGATGACTTCACTATTCATTTACAATGTAGGATAAAAATAAAATATAAAAAATAAAAGCACTAAATAAAAGAAAAAAAAAATCCATCTTTTCAATCTATTGCTAAACATCCATGCCAACATACAGTAAAAGATGCAAAGAAATACAACTCAGGAAAAAAGTAAGAGAGCACTTCAGTTTCGGAATCAGTTTCTCTGATTTTGCTTTTTATAGGTTTATATTTGAGTAAAATGTAAAATGTAAAACATTGTTGTTTTATTCTATAAACTACAGACAACATTTCTCCCAAATTACAAATAAAAATATTCTCATTTAGAGCATTTATTTACAGAAAATGAGAAATGCCTGAAATAACAAAAAAGATGCAGAGCTTTCAGACCTCAAATAATGCAAAGAAAACAAGTTCATATTCATAAAGTTTTAAGTTTTAGGAGTTCAGAAATCAATATTTGGTGGAATAATCCTGGTTGGTTTTTAATCACAGTTTTCATGCATCTTGGCATCATGTTCTTCTCCTCCACCAGTCTTACACACTGCTCTTGGATAACTTTATGCTGCTTTACTCCTGGTGTAAAAATTCAAGCAGTTCAGTTTGGTGGTTTGATGGTTTGTGATCATCCATCTTCCTCTTGATTATATTCCAGAGGTTTTTAATTTGGTAAAATCAAAGAAACTCATCATTTTTAAGTGGTCTCTGTTGCACCTCCACTTCTTCTTGTTTTTCTGAGATAAGGAAGGCATGACCTCACCAGACTGACCGGAATATCACTGGTATCGTGGAGCTCTGGGTTTGATGTAGCACCGCCGCCGAGTCTGTTCTTCTGTCTGTTCTAAATGTAGCTGTCCTTCCAGAACCACACATCCCAGACAGCTCCTGGGAGGATTAATATGTGGCACAGACAGAGGGCACACCTGGAGGCGAGCGAGGGCTGGAGATCTGGATCGGTTTTCTGAGGACTCAGCGGTTTGGAGGGAGGAACAGGAGAGAGGGCTGATAGAGGATAATGACAGATGGTGCTTTGGTCTCCTCTCCACATAATGGTCATGTGCGGTCTCTGAGTGTCGGAGAGGAGAGCTCAGATGCTCTCAGCCAAGACAGACTCTGGTTTCACTCCAGTCAAACACTGCTTAAATAAGCATGGGCTATCTCACTGTGTAATGCCAATTAACATTATCAGGCACGGCATCAGAGATATTGCACCAGTCTATTTGGAGACTGAGGTGCTATGTTTCTGTGGAATAGCATGTTATTAATACTAGAGCTTATATATTTATATACAGTGGCGAGAAAAAGTAGGCGAACCCTTTAGATTGTCATGTTTTTTTGCATAAATTTATCATTAAATGTGATCTGATTTCAATGCAAGGCAAGGGTATTGTCAAATATAATGTGTCTTTAATATTAACACAAAAATTATGATCATTCCAATTTGACTGATAAAAAGACACAGGAAGGATACCCATATCAAGTCAAGTAGTTTTTTTTTATACTGCATATGTACAGGACATACAGAGAATTGAAATGACGTTACTCTCCTTCCCAATTTTACAGCAAGTACAGATAATAGATATAATAAAGGAGAATGGGAGACACTATGGGTACAATACAGCAGGGACACAATAGACATACATGAGACAGAAGCAAGGTGCAGTAGTGTGGGGGAGAAATAGATATATAAATATAAGTAAAAAAAAGAAATAGATATATAATATAAAAGAGTGGGAGACACTATATGTACAAAACAACAAGACACAATAAACATACGTAAGACGTAATAGTGCAATATTGATGGTGATTGAGATGGAATGACAGAATAAATAGTATATAACAGTAGTGTGAATATGGTATATGGTATATGGCTTAATGCTGGTAAAGTGAATGGGGAATTAAAGTGCAGAGTTTCAGTACTGTATTAGTGGGGGTTCAGGATGCTGAGTGAGTGTGTGCTGGGGGCAGGATTGGGATGGGGGTAGAGCAGGTATGTGAGCCATACCACACTATATGTCAAATGAAATTTGGTAGAAGTTCTGTAGAAGTTGGGTAACGCAACAGGACAGTGACCCAAAACACAGTAGCAAGTCCACAACAGAATGGCTTAAGGAAACCATGTCTTCCTCGGAATGGCCAAATCAGAGCTCACATCTCAAAAACTATTGATTAGTATTGAAACATCAATTGATTTCAAGGGTCCACTTACTTTTTCAACTAACATTATGAGCGTTGAGTGAGTGTGTTCAATAAGGACCTGCAAGATCATAATTGTTTTTGTGTAATATGTTGTGCTATTATGGACATGTATATTTGTCAGTATAATTCAATTCATCATTCAAGCGATGATCAGACATCATGTGTTTGTGTGTATATAATGCATCTCAAAAAATATTAAAAAAAATAGTAATTCAGTTCAAAATGTGAAACTTATATATTACATAGATGTATTACACACAGAGTGATCTATTTTAAGTGTTTATTTCGTATTCCTCTGGAATATAATCAAGAGGAAGATGGATGATCACAAGCCATCAAACCACCAAACTGAACTGCTTGAAAACTATACTGCTTTTGCACCAGGAGTAAAGCAGCATAACGTTATCCAAAAGCAGTGTGTAAGACTGGTGGTGGAGGAGAACATGATGCCAAGATGCATGAAAAAAAAACTGTGATTAAAAACCTTCAGGGTTATTCCACTAAATACTGATTTCAGATTTTTCATTTTCTGTAAATAAATGCTCTAAATGACAATATTTTTATTTGGAATTTGGAAGAAATGTTGTCTGTAGTTGTCTCATGTTGTGATGAGGTATCAGTCTTCTTGAGATCAGAGTGGCAATTTTACACACTTCTTTTTTCTCCCAGGTGATCCAGCGCAGAGAGGACGGCTCCATAAACTTCTACAGGGACTGGGCTGCTTATCGCGAGGGCTTTGGCAAGATCACAGGGGAACACTGGCTCGGTAAGCTCTGCTTTCATGCTAGCCGGCAACAAATACTATACACAGCAAGCAGAAGTACAGAGAGGTCCTGAGTAGCTTCAGTCCAGCTGCAGCTACGAGAGCTGTGTGTGTGTGTGTGTGTGTGTGTGTGTGTGTGTGTGTGTGTGTGTGTGTGTGTGCGGACAGCCGAGGAGCATTATCCACAATCAAGAGCTGTAACGTCAACGTCCGTCAAATTTAGTGTCTTTCTGGCACTTAATTGGGGCTTTATCATTGAAATGAGTTTTTCTTTTGGGTGGTGATGTTTTGCATTTGAGCAAACCAGATTAGCAGCTATTCCTGAGTAAATGGAGAAATCATCGCTGTCCTCACAAATGACTGTTGATGATAAGTGTAATTTACTAGAGAGAGATTAACTGCAATTAGTCTTCCTGAATTGCCGTAAAGAGTCACAAAAGCTTGCTGAGTAGATTTTCCACCTCCCCACTGGGCAGCTAACAGTATTTTGATGCTGATAATTGCGCTAAATTCATACCTGCCGACATTCAACCAGGAGACTTACAGTATTTTTTAATCCAGTGAAAACACATTTAAAGCAATGTGAATGAAAGCTTTTTAACATGAATATGTAAAAGTGTGTAAGCTCAAAAATGTGACTTTTTAAAATCTTATATATACATATATATATATATATATCGTTCCTCTGCATATATCAACATTCCTTTACTTAATAATTACACATTTGAGGAGTTGTGCTCGTATTGAGTACTTAGAAATGAAAGTGAGGTTAAATCTAATAATCTAATAATGCTGTGTTTTGGCAAACAAAATTGTCAATGCAAATTACAATATTTACGACAATTATATATTGCACATACACTACAACTGTATTTTCATTGGGTTATTTTATTTATTGTTTTCTATATAGTAAATGAGTAGTGGAGTGATCTATCAGACTATACAGAACCACACAAGGAATCATGTAGTAACTTAAAAACTTTTAAGTTAAACAAACCAAAATACTCTGTTAATGCTGAGTATGTTAACTTAATGTTTCTGAGGCTGGCAACTCTGATGAACTTATCCAGAGGAAAGAGGAGGAAACTCTTGCTCTTCCTTTCCTGCAGCGTTCCTGATAAGAGCCAGTTGCATCATGTACTCATCATTGTACTCATATGAAGGTTCATTAACTCGAATTTCATATATAAAGTCTGTAAGGAAGTACTTTATTGTTAATCCAATGTCTGTGGGAGGCGCCGGTAACCAAGGTAAGATGGATAAACACTTCAGAAATGAGGAGCGTTTTCATGTTTTTTTAAAGGTCTTTATGAAAAGATGCACCAATCTACATATATTTACATATAAACTATTAATTACATAATAATCCAATACTTTAGTGTTTCAATATTTTCTTCCACTCCTAATTTATACATACTCCTATATATATATATATATATATATTTGGTGTAAAGTGCAGATAAGAGATGAGATAGTTACAAAAATAGTCTTTTCTCTGTCTCTAATCTGTCCAGTCAGATTCTGTATCTGAACATTAACTCTCGCCTTATCGTTTTCTCCCACGCGTAACCAGCTTGTATAGAAAAGGCACATCTCTCTGTTTTCCCGTCTTTGACAGATGACTGCGGGGAGTAAAAGAAGAGCGATACGGTGTGTTTGTGTAAGTTTGTGTGTATGTGTGGCTCGCGCACGTGCGTGTGATGGACGGTTACTCTCAGACGCCTCCAACATAAACAAGATAAATGGCATTTTCTTTTATTTACTGCACGGTTGCCTCTACTTCATCAAGAGAAGAAGATGGAGAAAGTCTGGCTCTGGCGGTGACAGGGTTGATCCGCTCTGGGTCTGAGCTGCTTCTGCCTGACACCACTATTTCAGGGATGGAGCTGTTGTCTTATTCCGCACTGTTCGGCAGGCGGCACGAGGCGCATGTGAGGAGCGCAGTGTGTGTTACGGACCGTCTGTATGTGTGTATGTGTGTGTGTGTGGGGGCCTTCGTGTTTTTTGCGTTTTTTTTTTTTCTCTCCGGTCTACGGCTCCAATAATGTCAAGTGACAGGCCTGTCAGGGAGTGACATCTCCCCGAGATTGACAGGCTCAGCAAGAGGAGACGAGAGGAGGCTAACGTCCTTCGCTCTCTCCTGCTGCGGCTGGAAATGACTTTTCCCTCGGCCTGCTTGTTCCCGACCTGCTCCTGCACCGTAAGTAAAACTGGCCCGTAGCGCTTAGCCTGCAGCGCGCTGGGCGGTGACATGGCGCTGAGTGTTGACTGGTGACTGGAGGGGTTGGTCCCTGTGGGAATGCCCAGGAACAAGTGCTCTTCTCTGGGGCGGAGAGGATGATGGCCCCGCCTGATGGTGGAGTCAAGCTCCAGAATGCCTCCGCCGTCAATGAGAATGAGGCTAAACCTCCCCCGCTCTCTGATCAATAAGAGACAAGAGGGAGCTGGGGACAATTAACCTCTGGGGCCACAGAGATGAGCTGGAGAAGCAAAAGAGGGAAGAAAAGAAAAACATCAACAATGCGGAGCCATCAGAATGAGGTGACAGAAGGAGAGCAGAGGCCAAAGCCCCCTAAGCAAAGACAATCTTCTAGGAAGTAGGAGAAAGAAAGAGAAAGAGAGAAAGCATAGAAAGATCTATGTTTCCTTTTTTTAAAAAAAAAGGGGGATGAAAAATACATTTCAGGATGACAGCACAGCTTGAAGTTTCACAACAAGAAAAAACTCCAAAACGCCTCTACTGATGGGGAATATTCAAGAGGGGATCGTTTTAGTGTCGCATTAGCAATCAGCAGGAAATACACGAACGCACAGAAATGTAGGGGCGAATATTGCAGAAAGAAATGAATATTAATGAGAGACAGTGTATTTTTGTGTCATCAAAGGGGAAGGTTTGAATTACCATTCCATAATTCCATAATTTTCTTTTGTAGTATATTAGCATATCCATTCAAAATCAAACTAGGAGGGCGCTATAAATAAACTTAGCCTTTTATCAGTAATTTTGAAATAAATCAACTCGAAATGGTTATAATAAGTCGTTCCCACTCCCTCAGAACCCTCGCAGATATTTACACAGAGTGCT
Source organism: Astyanax mexicanus (assembly GCF_023375975.1). Taxonomy (NCBI): domain Eukaryota; kingdom Metazoa; phylum Chordata; class Actinopteri; order Characiformes; family Acestrorhamphidae; genus Astyanax; species Astyanax mexicanus. The sequence continues at coordinate 1,829,034 of NC_064419.1, read as the reverse complement.
AATACAAAGCTCAAGTGCTCATCAAAAGTGCTCTCTCTCTTTTCTCTCTCTCTCTTTTTTGTCTCAGCCTCTTTCTTTCCCTCTCTCTCTTTCTCAAGTACCCACACGAGCACTGCACACATACACATGAATCTGGGGTGTGTGTGAGAGAGGGATTTTAAAAAGCCTAGCTTCTCCGCTTTGTTGGAATCCCATTTATGAGCTCTTCTTTACTGATGTGCTCCGGTATATGATGACCAGCCCCCAAAAAAAGACGACCTTAAACTTTATCCCCTCGGATCCTGTCTGAAAAAGAAGAAAAGAGTGTTCCCAATCGCGTTAACCTGATCCCGGGCGCGTCCCCGGAAGCCGTCACGCAGCACTGCTAAAATCCAGCCCGGTCCTGCATCAGCACAACCCCAGAACCTTAATCCATAATCTCACTGCTTCAGACCAGCCCTCGCTCTCTGACAGACTCATCGATGAGGTCAGAAGTCAGCACCGTGATCCGGCCAGAACACAGTTACTGCCTCCGTTTCCTGGTTTTGGATGTAGAACATCCTTCAGGGGAGGTGATCGACAGCATCAGGTTGTGGGAAAGGTCTTGTGGTGCAGTGCGTCGTTGGCAGCGTGGAAAATGTTGTTGAGGAGGACGCAGCGGAGCCGTTAGGGTCAGTGAAGTGAGAACAGTCCAAGTTAGAACAAAGACTGTTGCCAAGTCTGTTTTATTGGTTTGGATGTGGAGCTTCATGCAGAGATTGAGGTCAACAGCAAGAGGCTGTGGAAAAGGTCTTACCATCCAGTGCTTTGGTGGTAGCCTGGGAAGTATCGCTCAGAAGGACCCATCAGAGCTGTTATACCAGAGTGTTAATGCAGTAATAACAATTGTTTGAACAGAGTTGCTGCCTCCATTACTTTCTTTTAGAGAGAGAACATCCTTCTAGGGAGGTCATCAACAGCATCAGGTTGTGGAAAAGGTCTTATCGTGCAATGCGTTGTTGGCAGCAAGGAAAAGCTGTTATGTCAGAGGCTATTTCTACCAAAAAATGAGAGGTCAATGCCGTGATCCGGTCAGAGCACAGCCTGGTGCTATCTCTGTTTTATTGGTTTGGATGTAGAGAAGAGAAGACTAGAGGTCAGTGAAGTGATTCAGGTCAGAACAAAGATTGTTGCCTTGTCTGTTTTATTGGTTTGGATGTGGAGCTTCATGCAGAGATTGAGGTCAACAGCATGAGGTTGTGGAAAAGGTCTTACCATCCAGTGCTTTGGCGATAGCCTGTGAAGTATCGCTGAGGAGTCCCCATCAGAGCCGTTATACCAGAGTGTTAATGCAGAATAGGCCATAGTACCGTCATGAGCATTGGACTACTTGTGTGTAAACATAGTGTACTAAAGGTACTATTTGAATTTCCAATCCATAAAGAAGTCTTAAGGATGATGATTTATCTTATTAATCATTTGTCAGCCCTAGGATAAACACCGCACTTAACAAAAAAACAGTTTCTGATCTCGTCTAAAAAACTCTTACATAATAAAGGTTTAGAGATCTATAGAGGACCCACGACTGTGCACTATAACAGCTTTGAACATTAAACATTTGAGAATGATAGAGCACATCCACCACGCATAATCAAACCACACTGCTGGATGTTGTTGTTTTAATACCGTGGGGAGCGAGAAAGAACCACTGATGAGACCATATTGAAAATTCAGCACAGTTGCTAATGAGCAATGAGGCGTCACCTCTCAGCTCCCGCTCAATACGCTCAGAGGCATCAGCAAAGTGTCGCCGGTGTCATTACTGCAACGATGCTCCAGCATAACGGCTCTGATGCGTCCTCTTCAACGACAAGCTTTGCGTCGTAAGACCTTTTACACAACTTGATTCTGCGCTTCTAAAACAAGGAAACAAAGGTGCTGTGCTGGGCAACTTTCACAATTAATTTGGTTATTTCGAACAACAGCTCCCATAGACTAACCCGTGCATATTTTCTAAACATTCCTCTGAGGACTACCCTATGTTTACACACAAGTAGTCCAATGCCCATGACGGTACTATGGCCTATTCCTGCTACCAGCAAAATCATAACACTGCTTACTCATAACTTACTACGGGTTTCTTTAACGCTCAAATAAAACCATAAACATTCTACTCTTTTACTATGAAGGTTTATTATTATGTTTTCAGATGCCAAGATAGCAATTTACGAACACAGCTTATCAGTGTCGATATATTCACAAGCTCTTTGCTGTTTAAACAGCGCACAAAGGCATGAAAATAGAGTGTTGGCAGGATGAAGTGAACATGTTGAAGTGCTCTAAAGTCTGGCTCTACTTCGAAAAAGAGTTTCTGAGAGCATCTACAGGTGAAGTAAATGTCTTAAAAATAGTGGCTCATGCAATAAAAAATACTGTTAAATAAATATATAGACTGCATTTTTTGTCACAATTGAGAAAACAGTATCAGAAAAGGAATAACATTGTTTAAAATGATACCCAGCCCTAATTATATACTATAATGTTATTATATGGTAATAATGTTGAGGTCACTGTGACATTCAGTTTTATAACCTTTCTCTAAAATGTCCCTTCACTTTAGGCCATAACTTAACAACACATCACTTATAATACTTATATAATATAAAACTTTGAAATATAGATTATTATTGTTTTACAGAATTAATCAGGGATCCTCACCGAAAAGCAATGGCGCTGCAGTAGAATTTATTTCTAGATAAATATTTCCTTTTTTTTACCGGGTGTTTGTATCAAACGTGCTGGAACAGTGCTGGAACTTTTTTCAGTATGAGCTCAGTCCTCAGAGGAATGTTTAAAAAATATGCGCGGGTTAGTCTGTGGGAGGTGCCGGTAACCAAGGTAAGATGGATAAACACTTCAAAAATGAGGAGCGTTTATTTTAATTTAATTCTTATTGTTTTATGCAGGTTTAAATTCTTGGGGTCATGTTGATCCAGAGAATAAAGGGTTTTGCAAATTTGAGGATAGTAGGAGGGTTAATGATTTTGATGGTTGATGACGTGCTTTCTGCGCTCAGTGGTACTCAGTGCAGCTCTGTGCTGATTCTGGGTGTTGGGGAAAGGAATCAGGCTATGAGGTGTAATGTGCCTCGACACATTTTCTCTCTCTCTCTCTCTCTTTTTCTCTCTCTCCTGCTGCCCTGCTGAAGCTACTACACCTCCTCCACTGCAGCACATACTGCTGACTCCAGTAATATAGTAATCCTTTATCCTTCACACTCTCTCTCACTCTCTCTCTCTCTCTCTCTCTCTCTCTCTCTCTCTCTGTTTCCTCTCTCGTTATCTCTCTAATACTTTCCGCCTTTGTTGTAATGTTCCGTTCCTCTCGTCCTGCTGATTTCACTGAGCTCAGACGGGTTGCCAGTTCTCCATTGATCCAGACTTCCTGCGGGCTGTCCTGCGTCGGACCAAGTGCATTTTCAAAAAGTGGGTTAAAAACATGGCGCCTCCTCTGGGGTGTTCCTCTCCTGCCCGCTGATTCATTATGCTACACCGAGCCTGGGTAAAGACACTGCTGTGCATCCTGTTAGCCGTGCCAGTCTCAAAATGAGCTGTACTGCCACAAGAGCCCGGCGCGGCCCACGTCCTGTCTCTGCTCTTGGCTGGGTGATGCGCCTCACTGGTGTTATTGCTTTATTTGCTTCTTATATAAGCTCTGAACACTGTCACGAAGGACACAGAGATACCAGTGTGGGGTTACTTTATCTTAGGATGTTATAGAAAGCTTGATTACGCCATTAAATGTGATTACTCAATAGGGGTGGGCGATATGGCCTAAAAAAACAATATCACAATAATTCATGGTATTTGCGTAATAACGATACTTTTGGCGATATTACAAAACACTGAATTAAAAATCAATCAATCAATCAACCTTTATTTACAATGCAGGCGAGCAATTACATAAAGAAGGGATTAACATCAACAACAACAACAACAAAAAAACAAAAAATATATAGATAGAATAAAATAAGTGATAGAAAATAAAAAACTGCATTTTAATATGGTATAAGAATTATTTTAAAAAAGGATAATTTCAAAACTATTAAAAATAATCATTTACGAGTAGAAATCACAAAATCATAAGTAAAAAAAAGGTAATAGAACTAATAAAAATTCAACTACAGATGAATAAATAAAAAACTAAACACATAAAAGAGTAAAATATAAATAAGCAATACCTAAAAATAATAAAATAAAAGAAAGAAACTAAAAAGAAATGTCAATAACAAACCAACTGCTAAAACGAACCAACATTTAAAAAACGAAAAAGTTAACTAAAAAAAATAACAATAATCATAAATGAAAAAAAACAAACAAAAAAATACAATCAGCTAAAACAGTGGCATATACATGATTCGATATGGCACACCCCTATTACTCAATTATAATAATTATAAAAAAAATTGATTGCATTTTCTACATGAATCTACATGATCTGTAATCAGATGTAAACATACATCTGTAATCAGTCATTAGTATCAGGCATTTTATAATGTATCCTTTATATTCTTCATCTTTGGATATTATTATTTTATACTATACTATTATACTATTATATATATAGTACTAGTATAATATTATATATATATTCTATTTTAAATACAGTATGTCATTTTTTAAAATAGTATGTAATATTGATTTATTTTATTTATTAGATAAATAGAAGAATTATTAGAATCTTAAAAGAGTTTATTAATATAATGAAACAGTTAAGATGTAAACAAGGATGTTTAGAGATGGAATTTTCAGTACCTGCAAAAGTTTGGATGCACCTTAAATTTAGTGTAATTCAGAAAACTGCATTAAATTGTTAATTGTTAAATTTTAAATGCTTTATAGTAGCACCTCCTGTTTAGATGACAGTTTTGCACATCTTTGCAATAGATAAAAAATACTGATGACGCTGACAATGGAAGTGTCTTTAGAACAGAGTATCAGACATCTCTGATTCACTTTGTTTACACCTTAACGACGGATCTTAAAGGAACCATTCATTTACCATGCATTCATTTATTACTGTGCACATTCATTTATTATTTTGCATTCATTTATTATTGTTTAGTCAAGCCATTGTTAATCGTTTGACCTTTTTAAGAACTGATTACTCGATTAGTCATTACAGTCATCATTAGATTGGATGATTACTAATAGAATTTATAGTGACAGCAGTGAAGAAGTTTCACAGATTGTGGCACAGTGGTGTGTTCTAGACCCTGTTTATTCACCGCAGTATCAGATATGCCAGAGCAGACAGTGATTTCTCATGCCAGAGCTTGTGCGCTCTCTGTTGCAGCTCCCAAATGTCTTTGTTTCCTGTTGTAACACATGACTTGCTTCCATTACGAGTTGAGTAGATGTGCGAGGTTCATACACAGCAGCAAAGAACACTATCAAAGGGGAAAGCAAAATAAACGTAATAAACAACGGGATAAATAACGGGAAAAAAACAATATTCTTCAAGGGACAAATGTCTATAACTAGCTATAAAGTACAATATAGTACAGAGAGCAGTTGAAAACAATTAGGAATCAGGTGACTGTGATCTTTGTGAGAGGTGTTCTGGGAAATGGAGTTTGTTAAGCAAAGTCTTCTGTTGGAGACAGGTGTATGCAGCACAGGAACATCAAAATCGGATAGTTGTGACAGATTTTAGGGTTAGCATTAGATTGGATGATTACTAATAAACTATAAACGGATTTATAGTGACAGCAGTGAAGAAGTATCACAGATTGTGGCACAGTGGTGTGTTCTAGACCCTGTTTATTCACCGCAGTATCAGATATGCCAGAGCAGACAGTGATTTCTCGTGCCAGGGCTTGTGCGCTCTCTGTTGCAGCTCCCGCATGTCTTTGTTTCCTGTTGAAACACATGACTTGCTTCCATTACGAGTTGAGTAGATGTGCGAGGTTCATACATTTACATTACATTTTACATTACACAGCAGCAAAGAACACAATCAGAGGGCAAGGTGAAATAAACGTAATAAACAACGGGATAAATAACGGGAAAAAAACAATATTTCAAGGGACAAGGGACTTCAAGGGACAAATGACTATAACTAGCTATACAGTACAATATAGTACAGAGAGCAGTTGAAAACAATAAGGAATCAGGTGACTGTGATCTGTGTGAGAGGTGTTCTGGGAAATGGAGTCCGTTAAGCATAATCTTCTGTTGGAGACAGGTGTATGCAGGACAGGAGCATCAAAATCAGATAGTTGTGACAGATTTTAGGGTTAGCATTAGATGTTTTAGTTACTAATAAACTATAAACGAATTTATAGTGACAGCAGTGAAGAAGTTTCACAGATTGTGGCACAGTGGTGTGTCCTAGACCCTGTTTATTCACCGCAGTATCAGATATGCCAGAGCAGACAGTGATTTCTCATGCCAGAGCTTGTGCGCTCTCTGTTGCAGCTCCCACATGTCTTTGTTTCCTGTTGAAACACATGGCTTGCCTATTCTCCCTCTTCTCCTCGCTACACTCCGCAGATTCTACCGAGTTTTCCTGAGATGTGTGACACAGATTCTGCTGACAAGCATATTCACTAGTCAGTGTACAGTCTTCTCTCCTTCCTTTTTTATATTCTCTACCTCCGAGCTGCTGCTGCTCCTCCCTCTCTCTCTCTCTGTCTCCAGCACCCCCTGTGCGTATGTGTGGTGAGTGTGAGGGCTTGTGAAGCTTTGTGTTATGACACTTTGCTATTGTTTACTTTTAGAAAATGCGGCAGCCAGTTACAGAATGACCTCCTTAATATTTCACAGCCCTCAGAGTTTCAAAGAACTGGTAGCATCCGTCGAGACTCTCTATTGTACCGAGGCACGAGTGTGATGTTCCTGCCAGAATGTGTTAATATAGAATGAATATTTTAGGAATCTAAAGTACAGTTCATGCCGTCGTTAGCTGATCACAGCGGGGAGGGAAGAAACCATTGAATCTCACTGGTGGAGAAGGGACTGACATTTCCACATAAAACACTGCAACAGCTCAGCCATATTTTATTTATTTACAGCTCCGTTTAGCAAACATTTCCAACTCTAGCCCTCTTTCAATCCTGCTCCTGCGAACATCCTGAATCTGCCAGCAGATTTTAGGTCACCTTTTTAATGCATTCGGCAGATGCTCTTCGCTGAGTGACACCACAAAGCTGTAAAGGAATAATCTTAATAATAGTCTTAATTTGCACGTTCTTGGCGGTGTGAAATAAAGCTCTTGTCTTTAATGTCTCAGGAAATGAGACAATAATGCTCTTTCTTACACCAGTTTCTATTTTCACTATGTGCTCTCTGTTGGTCGGTGTATCACTTAGCGGAGAGACAGAATTGGGTATCGTCACCCTATCGTATCCCTTATCTGACACTCCGATTGTGGCGGCTTTACACCTTCAGGGAGTCCTGTCCAATCCCGTGATGTGCAAGAGTAACACCTTAATAAAACATGAGTTTTTACTGAGCAGTAAAAACAGTATCGTAAGTCTTACACCACATCAGACTTTTTGTTTCTAATTTTTCCCATTTATCCCCAATTTACATGGCCAATTACCCACCCAACTCACTAGGACTCCCTCTATTACTAGTGATGCCCCAATAATAACACACCAGGAGGGTGAAGACTAAAACATGCATTCCTCTGATACATGTGAAGTCAGACACCACTTCTTTTCGAGCTTTACAGCGCTAACGCTCGGAGGAAAGCGCAGCGACTCAGTTCCGATACATCAGCTCACAGATGCCCTGTGCTGCGGACATCACCCTAGGAGTGATGTGGGGAGAGAGTGCCACCTATTGTACCCACCCGGAGGGAGCAGGGCCAATTGTGCTCCCTCTGAGCGCCGGCAGCCTGATGGTAAAGCTGCATGACCAGGGGTTCGAACCTGCGACCTCCCGCTCATAGTGGCAGCGCTTTAGGATGCTGGACCACTCTGCGCCCCGATACACTTAATTTTACATCACTTTAAGGTTGCGGCACTGTTTTGATTCCTTTTTTATGCAATGTATGTTTATGAAATTATGTAGGGTTGTGTAATGGCAAGATCACATACAACACAATACGTATTACATTACTCATTACATTACAATGAAAGGCTCTGTTTAAAAAGGACAGATCAAAACCAGTCTTTTGGCAACAGAAGGCAAATATGCAAAAGAGGGTACAAACTACAAGTAGTTAGACATGCGAGGGTCATACACAGCAGCAAAAAAAAAAAGTCAAAATCATAAACAAGATAATGGAAACCACTTGCTGTTGGGAGAACTGCAAACAATAATCTGCAGGAAAGGAAAAATAACAAAAAATGGATGTACAATATAGTACAGATAGCAGTTGAAAACAATTAGGAATCAGGTGACTGTGACTGAGGCAGTGACATCATTTTTAAGTGATCTCTTATTTTTTTCCAGACCTGTATATATATATAGATATTTTGATATCTCCTTATCAAAATAAGCTTTAAAAGAAGCACTGTAAATGTAAATCCATTTTCACGGACCAAAGCTTGACTTCCAGTGATGCCACAGCCATCCACAAGAGCGCAGCTGGAATCCGAGAGCTGCCCGCCGTGTAGGAAAAATGGTTTAATTTCTCTCCTGTCAATCTGCAGTCCTTGGGCAGTCGGCACTCTGCAGGCGAGCGCAGCTGACCTGTGTTACTGTACGAGCCGCAGATCACCAGCAGAAAGCACCTGCACTTCACAGTTTCTCCACCAGCCAATTGAAAAGTGTGAAGGCGAGCACGGGCTTCCACTGGTTGGCGCAATATGACACGAGGGGGAACCAACAGCAGGCGGGAATTGGTGACTACTAACCTTGGGGAGATAATTGGGCAACAATCCCTAAAAAATAGAAGAGAGAGAATTCACACCTCAGCGGGCAGAATTACAGACATGGCACAAGTGCAGCACCTGCTGAGTCCTTGAGAACTAAAAAAATATTGCCAATGTTCACGCTCTCTTTATCTGTGATTTATCTGCAAGTATGATCTACCGGAGGCCCTGAATAAAATATAACCTTGTTCTGCACCCACAAAGCGTTCAATTAATCCTGCTTCTGATTGTTTGAGGCTCACTACTTATCTTTTTCTACTGGAGAACACTGAGCGGACTCTACTCGTATTCATGGCTTACGGTTTTATACAGAAGCTGAGAATAAAAATAAAAAAAACCTCAGTAATATTCTTTTTTGTTTGCTTTCTTTTCTTTTCATTTTTATTTAAGTGGAACTTTGAATCTGCATAAACCAAGGCTCTGATTCACCTTTGATACAACAAGACATCAAGGATTTTCAGAATTCCGAATTAAGAGTTCAAGGTGTTTAAAAAACTTAAATTGTTCTTTAAGAAAAGATGCTTCAGTGCTTTACACCCAAAATGTTTTTTCACTTTTTGATCTACTTCAAGTCTGGTGGTTCTTCATCACATTGTGTCATTGTTACACTGGATAAATAGTTCAATAGAAAAGCTCTAAAATTACTTGGAGTTAGATCTCTTTACATATTTTTATTCTTCGATTGAAGGTTAAGACATTTTTTTCCTTCTCCTGAAAAGTAAGTGAAGGATAACCAAAAAAGCAAATTTACAGGAAAGAGATAAAACGAAATGAATGTAAAAAGAGTTTATTTCAGGTCATTCTGGAGAATTAAGTATAAGAGGCTGTTTTATGTTAAAATTATTTAGTAAAATACTAGGTTTTCTTTGGGTAGTGATAAAAACATGTTTATTAAAGTGTAACATGGCATGACCAAAGGTTTATAGATTATAAACCCAAGAAAAGCATTGCATTCCAGCATAAAAACCTTATTCCACCTGTGAAACATGGTGGCGGTAGTATCATGGTTTCAGTCAGGTTTGCATACTTTTTCCATTTACGGATATGGAATATTGGATAATTTACAGAACAACGTTTCAAACTTGTTTATAAATAAAGGTCACACTTTACTTGAATGGTCCAGTTGATGGTGCTCATTTGACATTCAAAAAAGCTAAAAGTTGAAAGTAAATGATTCTCTATTGAATGTAACCCAACATCCAACTCTAACTCTACACTTGGGTTCATATTTAAAGTTTAGGTTAGGGTTAGATGTAGGGTTATGTTCTATTTTAAATCATTTAAATTCAACATATGTTTAATTGTTGCATTTAATCGACATTAAGTTGAATGTCAGTTGAGCATCAATGAGGCCATCAAATGGACAATCAAAGGAAAGTATTACCTAAATTAAAAAATGACTAAAAATGCATAAAATAATACAAAAATTCTGAACTTTCAAGCACCACTGTATGTTTTTTTTTCCGTGACAATAACACCATGCTTCACAGGTTCACAGTTCTATAGGCTGAAGAAGGTGACGTGTAAATTAAGTGAAATATTACGACCTCAGTCATTTTCAGCTCTGATTAATTATCCAGGCATTTTTTTTTTTTAATTCCAGCAAAGCAAAATGAATTTACGAGTCGTGTGACGCTTAGAGAGAAGATTATCCACCCGAGCACTGAAAAAAAAATTCTCATACTTGTTTACAGGGCCGGATACAAAGCGTGCTGCTGTGAGGTATGAGCGCTGTTTCGAAGATAACTGGTTGTACTCTGTTTCATGATTCAGAAGCTTAATAGGAGTGATTTTTCAAAGGCCATTATTTTCTTAGGCTCTGCAACCTTCTGGATGCTCCACATGTTTCTTCGCCCCACGGTGCCCATTTATTTAGCTGAACCTGAAAGCAGTAATGAACAGTAATGTGTATTTTGTGAAGCGTTTCGGAGAGAGAAAGAGGCAGCCAGCTGGAGAGGGGAAATCGGGTCAGCTCTCTGAGAGATACGGCATGAAGCTGATGTCCCTGATAAGATTTCCGTCGGTGGCGACACAAAGCCGCCTCGGTGCTATCAGAAGAATTTCTCCACACAAAATGATCAGCCATTAGTGCAGCCTTGGTGAAGAAGAAGGAGAAGAAGAAGAAGAAGATGGAGAAGAAGGACTGCTGTCACACTAATAGTGATATAAACTAGCTTAAAGCCTGTAGATACACTTAAAAGGACCAACTCATAGCATCAGTGCATAACCATCAGATTAATACACTACAATCTACTTTAATTGTTGATCTAATTGATTGTTGGTATATTATGAATCATACAGGACTGGCAAACAATGGCTAAGAAAAAAGTATTTTTAAAAACAAAAACAAAAAAACATTAACCCATCTCTACCTTGTTTTTACATTTATTGTCCATTAAATAAGCTCCACTTAGCATTTAAGAGCATGTTGTACTTCTATAACTATAACTACATACTGTAGTCCTGTATTTGTATCTCTGCATACTTTATTATCCGTAGTTTACCCTGTTATTCACAGAGCTGCTTGTGGGTGCACTGCTCAGAAGCCTTGTGACCAACATTTTTGTCCTTTATTTATTTATAAAAAAATTTTTACCTTATAATCTGTTGCTTATAAGGTATGAATTCTATCAGTCAGGTATTAAAGAGCAGTAAAGCTTCTCCACTGAAGTACAGAGTTATACAGGAGTTTCATCAAAGTTTCTCCAGCACTAAGGCTGGAGCAGTATTAGCATTAGCCGCTAACCGCGCTAAGAGCTAGCTCTTTCGCTGTTCAGAAGTGAGTATATCAGACTGTACTCTGTGTGTTCACCAAGTTAAAACAAGCTACATGGGATGAACCGCTAGCTGAGAGCACCCTGGGTTACCCGAACACTCAGAGTTCCTCAGTGTAGCATTTACTAGCGCTAAGTGCTGCTGCTAACTGCGGCTATCGCTGCTGCTAACCATGCTAAAATACTGGAAATCTAAGTTTACTGTAAATAAACTTTCGTTTGACATGTTTTGTTGACTTAGGCGACTTGAATTAGAAGGCAAAGATGGCGACACTCTTGTTCAATTCAAGTAGGCATCATTAATAGTGTCGCTTAAAATGCACTTTATAAATGGTAAATTGAAGTTAATGCATTTTGCAACAAAAAGATTGTATATGTGTGTTTATGAAACAATATTAATAAACTCTTTATAAACTTTTTATGACATACACTGGTTTAGTTTTGTAAAGATTTGTGAAACACATCCTAAACTCCACCTCCTCCATTTTCAAGCAATATTAAAAAAGGTGTAAAAAATGTTGAATTGCAATATTTCGTTTTGCAATACTGAATCAATCTTTAAAGCGTTTTACTGCATTTACTGCATAATTATTCACATGAAATAATTGTAAAATCGTATAGCATTTTTTTCTCGGATCAGATCTATCTCTGGGTAAGGTCAGGTTAACCAGTTCTTGGCAAATCCTGAATCAAACTTCAGCCCACATTCTCAGTGTTCTTTTCACAAATCCTGAATCTAACTCTCTCTCTCTCTCTCTCTCTTTCTCTGGTTAAATCCGATATTTTTTACTGTTAACTCCTTTTCCTGTCTTTCCTCTGATTCCACAGTGAAGCAGCCGTGGTTACAGACATCTTTGTGGATAAAGACAGTTGGGATCAGGTCTGTTCGGTATAGCTCTTTCTGATCCTGCAGTTCGGTCTCTGCACATACTGGGGCTTTTGTAGATTGTATATTCCATGCAGTCAGCGCTTGTTTATTTCCTCTTTTCTTTGCGTCTGGGTTCATATTTCAGTGTTTTCTCTTGAATGGACAGATCCTCGTTCCTGCGGGGGTCAGTCGAACAGTGACTGCCTCTACTAGAAAAGCCACTGACACTACAGGAGACGTTATTTCTGTCTGTAAAATGTGCACGGGGGGGGGGGGGGGGGGGGAGAATAAAAAATAAAAAAAAAAACAGAAAACAAGAACCTAATTAAATTTCTCTCTCTCTCTCTCCTGATTTGCATATAATTGAGCTCAAGGCAGAAAATGGATTCGCCAAGACAGTTCAGAGGAAGGAATGCATGTGCTGAGCATTTTTAATTCACACGGGGGCATGGAAATTGAGCGAAATCAATATTGGTCCAGAGGTGTGTGTGTGTGTGTGTGTGTGATGTATTTGGAGGTTCAGGCGGTTGGGGCCAGGCTTGTTATAGAGGAATGATTCATCCTGGAAAGGGCTGAAGCTACTGTCACTTAGATGCCAGGTGTTCAAAGACCCCATACCAGGACCTGAGAGCACAGAGGCACGGCATAGTCATCTCTAGAGTACATGTGTGTGTGTGTGTGTGTGTGTGTGTTTGGAATAAAGAGAGAGAGTGCTAGAGGGCGATGTGTGTGTGTGTGTGTGTGTGTAGTTCATGCCGTGTGTGTGTAAGTAGGCAATGTGCTTGTGAACATGGGTACACCAAACTGAACGCAAAAGGAAATAGTACAGTAACTGTAATGTTTGCTTGATCATAAATTAGGATTATCTGCCTTTTACTCAGGTTTTACTGATTCCATTAAATTAGCATTATTCTTTTCCTTTCCCTATTTGAATGTGGTGTTGGAGATGTGGTGTTAGGAGCTGCTTTTATACACCTGTGGAAATGGAAGTAACTAGAACCTGTGTTTCAGTTGGATGGGTGAAGTTTAAGTGCAAGTGTTCAGAGGAATTCGTTTATTAGAAGCATCAGATGTAGATGTATTTAGAGTTGAATTAGGACTTAATTAGCTGAGTATAAAAATCTCAGGAAGTGTTTGGTATTGCACACATGCTCACAATAGGGGGGAATGACCATTTAAATGGCCTGGGCGATATATGTAACGGACAGTATTAAGTATTTTGTGTGCACTGTCCCTTTAACACGGGTACACGTGTGTGCATAGAGAACCAGAGTGAGTGCTGTACCTCATCACGGAGACCACTAGACTAAATATCTTTGTTTTATTTATTTTATTTCTGTAAATAACGTCATAAATGTGTAAATAAGCACATGCAATACTGCCAGAGCAAGTGCAAGTGTCCTATCTGCTCCATGTGCTTTGTGTATCACCTGCCCCAAAGCTTACTACAGGTATCTGGGTCGGAGCTGGAAGTCTGAACCGAGACTCTGTCATTGTGTTGTCTACGTTGAAGCCTCTTAGTTGTTCGGCCAGAAAAAAATAAATAAATAAATCCAATATCTTACAGCCCTAGCCTTAGTTTTTATTGCTCATATTTCGCAGTACTTCGGTTTTTTTTATAATGTTCTAAAAATGTTCTGTCCATCTGATGATAACTACTAGTCATTAATATGTATGAGATCATTAACCTGCCAGACTTGTTGATTGGCTGAAGAAAAGACCATATTGGTTCAAAGACAGCCACGAATGGAAAAATGCCATATAATGCATTATTTTATCATTCTGCACATTTTGCATAGCGTAGCATCATTACTGCTACTACTAAGTTTTGTGAATCGTATCCAGTATGTTTAATCTACATTATAATGAAATTCACATTTGAACATCGATGTGCATCGATTGTTTTCAGTGCCACATTAGACTCTGCCCTCAAGGCTTCACTAAAATGTGTCCAGACTGTCCAGATTTAGCTAAACGACCTCTGCAGCAGAGCTCATATCTCGCAGAGCTGGACCAGCGCAGAGGGGCAGCTGGCGGAAGGCAGTGACAAACTGATTACAGATTGATGTTAAGTGTGATCCAAACAAGTGCAAGTGAAGCCTCAGAGCAGGAGTCTGGGAAAAAAGGAAAAAATCACATGGTGCCAGTTTTATAGTGCTGTTTTAAAGGAAAGAGCTGAAAACAACAATATTTGCACTTTTATTAGTGCACAAGATTTCTAAACCATCTGAGTAAAGCAGACTGTTTCTTCTTAACTGTTTGCCCAGATAGTTAATTTCAGTTCATTTAAGGTGTTTTCACACCTGTACTTTGTTTGTCTTTGTTTGTTTGAATCAGTTAACAAGTTTTTTGTAGTAATTTGCAGTTTTTCACCCTTGTTTTGGCTTGATTCACACATTATACAGATGAGATTGGTAGATCTAAGGGCTTCTTTTTGGATTTTTATTTAATTATATTTTTATAATTATGTACTACTTCATCTTGGTCTATCACTTCAAATCTCATAATAAAATATATATATATATATAGGATTGGGAAAAGTTCAAGCGATATAAATACTTTGCAAGCCACTGTATATTCCACTTATTTCAATGTCATTTTTCATGTAGCAGCAGAAGAGATGGCATTAGTTCAAAGCAGTAGTTGTTATCTAGGTAATTAATCAGGTTAAACTGCACCTGAACAGCCGTTCAGCTCAAACACAAGGAGTATGTTTGATAGTTGGATAGGGTTGGATTGATTGACTGTATTACCATAGGTTAATGTGTAGTTTCAATGTTTTATGGCTGAATTCTTACGTTGTAATGGAAAAATAAAATAATATAAAAGCTAATCAAAGCTAATTTTCTTGAAGACATACGATAAAATATGCCCTAGTTTTACGTCTTAAAATGTTTTAAATTCAAATCGCGATAATAAAGGGCTTAAATTGTCTTAAATTTACTGTAGATATAATTTTTTTAGATGCCACATTTAATTCCAGTGGGAAAAGCACGTACTAACATTAGCTGCGAGTTACTTGGGAAAGAAATAAGGTTAGCGTAGAGCTAGCTAACATTAGCTGCGAGCTAGCTAACGTTAATGGGGAGAGAACTAAGGTTAGCGTGGAGCTAGCTGATATTTGCAGAGAGATAGCTAATGTGTAACGGAGAGAGAACTAAGGTTAGTGGAGTTAACATTAGCGGTGAGCTAGCTAACATACTAACGTTGGAGGCGAGTTAGCTAATGTTACTGGTGAGAGAACAAAGGTTAGCAAATTAAACATTAGTGACAAGCTAGCGAACATACTAACATTAGCGGCAAGTTAACTGTGTTACCAGGGAGAAAACTAGGGTTAGCAGAGAGTTAGCTAACGTTAGCGATGAGCTAGCGAACATGCTAACATGTTCTGCATCACAATGGAACAAAATTGAAAAAGAAAATTGATTACAAATGGGAAATGTTAAGTTTTAGTTTTCAATACAAAAATTTATTTTCTACTTAAGAAGTTATGACTAAATGTTTAGGCCTTAAATTATATTTATTGAGGTCTTAAAAAGGTAAAGTTAACTAGTTAACCAGCAGCTAGGCTACTGAACTTTAGTGCTCCACTGCTATCACATCTTGAAGGATTGTCCCAATTCTTAGGGGGACGATTTCACCCCAAAAAAAGGAGATAGGGGTAAGTTGTAGGGCCAAGGTGTGAAATGGGATTGGGCTCAACTAAGTCTCTGGCCTCACACTACTAAAAACTACTGTTCTACACATCTAATCTTAACATATATCCACCTTAATTTAAGTTGTTGTGAATGTATGGTTGTGTGGCTGATGGCGGTAATGTTTGTTAGTCTGGAACACAAACACAGATGGCGTGGATGTGGTTTACAGACAGGCTGGACAGCATGTCTTTTCTGTAGAACTGATTCTGTTATCAGTAACCTATATTCAGCGCGCGTCTGTTAAAATATGCTTGAATTATGTGGGCAGAGTCTGGAGTCGTGCGATGACTCTCGATGGCATGGTTTAGGTCTTGTTGTGATTATTGTATCTTAGTCATTAATCTAAATAAAGCATTACTGTGTATATTCTAAGCTCATGTCTGCTCCCTCTCTCTCCTCCTCCTCTTCCTCCGTGAGCAGCAGAGCCCCTCCTGCTGCACAGATGGACAAGTCTGATTAAAAATTAATGGCAAAGCCTTGTTGCATGGGGAGAAAAGGAGAGTAGCCCTGACTCTGCCAGGCTGCTTTACTGCCACGGTGCAACATGTGAGCTATCGTCCCTCTGCAAGCAAAAAAGACTTACGCTGCATTTATATAAATACATTTATATATATATATACTGCATATGCTTGTATGTATGCGAGCACAAAACTCATCTCTCAGTTTACTACTTTAATGCACTGTAATACACTTCCCTTCATTTTAATTTTGTGCAAAAGAATGTGTCACAAAAGCCACATGATATATCTTGTATTTTTCAATGCAATTTAGTATAAAGCAGCAAAAGGTGACATTAGTTCATCGCTGTAGTAGTTATCTCTATAATTAATCAGGTGAAACTGCACCTGAACAGCCAATCAATCAATCAACCTTTATTTCCGCTTGGTAATGCTGAAATGGGACTGAAATATAAGTTTAAATTATAAAAACAAGCAAAAAATAAAATATTTAATTAAGAAGAAATAAAATAATAATTCAGTATAAAAGGATATGCAGACAGGCTAAAATAAATTATAAACACAATTATAGAAATAGAGGACTAAAATAACACCACAGTTATAAAAAAATATGTGTTGGAACTAAAATAAATAAGAATAATAAGTAAAAAAAATTAAAGGACAAAATAAAATTAATAAAAATGAATAAAATAAATAAAAGGTTGAAATGAATAAAATAGAAGGGCTAAAAAGTAAAACATAAAAGTAGACAAATAAAAAGACGAAATCATTAAAATACATAAAAAGTTAACAGAAAAAACTCTAAATGCTAAAACAATAATAGGCTGTCTAAAGGTGATATTTAAAGTAGATTTTATTTATTATGTTTTTATTATGTTCATTATGTCATACACAACAGTGGTCATGCATTTCTGTAAATATATATTTATATATATATATATATATATATATGTTTCATTTTATTAATAACAAGCTCACATAAGCATCCTAGTCTAGATAGTCCTTGAGTCCTTCACACATAATTATACTGCTATACTGCATATGTCTGTATGAAAAGAACATGCAAAACTAATCTATCAATTTTCCGTCTGCGCTACACTTCCCTTCATTCATAACTCTTATTTACGGACAGAGCCTTAATTAGAAGTCATTGAATATCTCGATTCGCACGCTAATCAGAGCAGGCGATTCCCGCCTTTCACTCAGCTTCACTCTGAGTGTTTTGAGGTTAAAACGCAATATTAAAGTGCTTTTTACAGATAAGGTAATTAAGCACTGTAAGGGTAATTATTACGACTATACCTGACACTCTCTCTCGCTTTAATTCAGAAAAATATAAAATATCGCTCGCAGTTTGATGATGAATCTTCTCCAAGAAATGACTTTACTTCATGAAATGAGAGATTCTCTGGAGATTTAATTAAACCCTTAAATTATGTAAATTCTGAGGAAACTGACTGTTTAAATATAAGCAGGGAACTTAATTTTCCTTTTCTTTCATTTTTTATTTTTTTGATGCCTTTGAATTTTACATTATTTGCCCGGAGATGTGTATTCTCTCAACCCAATAGCCAAGAGCCATGCTCCAGCGTCTCTCTCGCGCTGGAGTGTGAGAGTGCTCTAATTGGGTAAGCACAGGGATCAGCGCATGAGGTGTAAATTTATTCCATAAAGTTTCATCATTATACGAGAGCGAGCCTCAGCATATGGCTGGAGAGACGTATTAGTGATTCTGGATTAAACAGGAAATAATGACACGTATTTGACAAGGCATATAATGGCCCATTTTTATCAAGCTTCAAGTTCAGCGTGGTGAAGTGCTGCCAGAAATATGAGGAATGACATATTAAAGTGCAGCGTTTTTCATATGACGTGTCTGTTATATAGAAAATGTAATGTGTGAAAATAATGAAAAATGTACAGAGCTTTCAAACCTTAAATAATGCAAAGAAACAAAGTTGATATTGGGTTAAAAACAGCAATGATAGTGGTAGAATTAATCACAGTTTTTAATCACAGCTTTCATGCATCTTGGCATGCTTTCCATAAGTCTTTCACACTGATTTTGGGCGACCTCATTCTACTCCTAGCGCACAAATTCAAGCACTTCAGCTCTGTTTAATGACTTGTGATCATAAAACGTACATCTTACATGATTACATGAGGTTTTTCAATGGGGTTCAGAAGATTGTCTTTTTTTTTTTAATGTCAGTCTGCAACCGCAGAATGACATCAAGTGACCTACAAAAAGAATGGCAGAAATAGCAGTGATTCATATAGAAAAAATGAAATGTGATGTGCTCTTCTTGTTATACAGTGGCTTAATGTGATCAGGTGTGTTCTTTAATAATTTATATGATGTAGCTCATCTGTGCATCATCTGTTTTCTGAGCCAAGCTTTTATGTTCTGCTATAGGCGCTATAGGAGTTCTCAAAATCATACAAAATCATCCAGTCAAACATGATAAACTCAGTGAAATTAAACAGATTTTACAGTCTTACACAGAAAATACAAATGCACTTATTATAGAGCAGAATAATATTGTTCAGCTCGAACCACCAGCTAAAAATAAACGTTTTCAAACAGAAACTCAAGTTACTTTTAATTAGATTCAGTTTTTCTTAATCAGAATTATGTCTTGTTTTCTTAAGTGTAAAAAAATAAATATAACCACATATTTATTGCATGCTTATTAATGTAGATAAAGACCTACAGTAAGTAATTACTGTCACTGTGATGATCACAACCTTTTAGTTCTCTAAAAACATTTAATACAAAAATGAATTAGTTTGCAATGGAAGGCCTAGAAAATACGTAATTTACTGAGGTGCGTTTCCCAATAATGATTCATAATCTCAGCGTTTTAAAAATGACTTTAAGAGTAAATTAACAGTGGATTTGTTAATGGTTTTCCAAAAAAAAACACCTCTATTTGGTTGAGGCAACAAATGACCTCAAATGATTTGAGTAGTATTAACTTATAAGGGTTTACAATCTACCTTTAAAATAGAGAGGCTATTTGCTGCACCAAGGCTAATTTCTACTTTCTACATTCTACTTTATATTTCAGCCTGTTTAAATGAACTGGATTCTTTAATGACCTCGTATTTCGTGTCTTATCTAATATCATTAAGCTGCTACGCTTCAGAGCCCAAGCTTTCAGCTTCCATTTAGCTGAGCAGGCCTTGTAGGACATCAGTTAGATGAAAGGTCCTGAGATTACCTTTTTTATCGCCGTCAATAAGCCCTCCAGATTATTGGTTCATAATTAATGCTTTGAATTAGACTCAAGGTAGGGTTGGTGAAGTAGGTTTTAGTAAAGCTACTTTACTTTTAATTCTATTAAACCGGGAGCGTGCGTCTGATTCGCTTCGTTTTCCGAGAAGCTTTTAATTCTCTTATAATGATAAGATAATGACTGTAATAATCGTGCTGAAACTGGACGCTTTACCGAAGATGCACTGCTTGTACTGTGCCAAAAGCTTTAGGTCATCAGCTAAGAAGAAAGAAGGGAAAAACAGAAGAACGTCTTCTGTTTTATAAAATCATAAACGACCGGAATTCAGAGGACTGCTTTAGTTCATAAACACTAAAAACTAATATTAAAGGCCATATTGAGTTAAAAACAGCAATGCTGTTTCAAGTTTTAAGAGATCAGAAATCAGAAAAATCTTTGTAGAATCATCCTTATTTTTAATCACAGCTTTCATGCATCTTGGCATGCTCTCCATAAGTCTATCACACTGATTTTGGGTGACCTCATTCTACTCCTGGCGAACAAATTCAAGCAAATTCAAGTCCAAAGTCTTGAGGTCATCAGCTAAGAAGAAAAAACGGAAAAAACTGAAGAACGTCTTCTGTTTTATTAAATCATAAAACGACTGGAATTCAGAGGACTGCTTTAGTTCATAAACACTAAAAACTACGAATATTAAAGGCCAAAAGGTGTGTGTTTGATTTCGCTGGGTTCTATGTATGTCGGCTCTCGAGGATGGCAGGAAGAAGCAGCCTGTCAGCGGAAGCAATCAATGCTCAGAACAGCAGATATCAAACTGGCTTTGTGTAAACAGCCCTGGCTGAGAGAGGACAGAGCGACGTGACTTTTCATTAACTTCACATGAAGCTTCAGAACTTCTGAGTAGCACTTCTGTGCAGAAAAATCCAGAAAGGCAGGGTTTGGATAAAACTTCTCTTTTGGACTTCTCTTTTAGTTCAGTATTTTTATGCCGCATCCCAAAATGACGGCGTCTGCAGCAGCACGCTCTCTGTCGTTCATCCCCGTTATTAATTTCCATGCCTGAATGTGTAATAAATAATTTACAGCCGGAGCGGGACCACGAGTTAATGGTGCGAGTTTCCACATACAAGGAAAGTCTTAAAGTTCAGAAATACCCATTTGTAACTGCAACACTCCCAGCATAGCAGTAAATGTCTGTAGACTGAATATATGATGTAATTACTCTCTAAAGTTGTATCATATCATATTTTTTGGACTTCAGAGATCCTGCAAGTTGCTTTTTGCTCTTTTGGTGCTGTATATTGAACTGCACAAAGTGTTATCCTACATATATATATATATTAACACTGACTAGTTAAACATTGTAAAGCAATATTGCAGGTTTATTAAGGAAGTACAATAATCCACAGGCAAACAGACAAAACAGACAAGGGGCATCCAAAAGTCATGGTCGAGGTACACTGAGAAGTATATTTCATTATGGTTGGCTCAATAGTATCTTGCATCAATTTAATGAAAAAATACAGCAACGAACATCTTGCCATGTTCTCCTCCACCAGTCTTACACACTGCTTTTGGAGAACTTTATGCCAAGGTTAAATCAGTTGGGTAAATAAACCGCAGATAGAGATTATGCTTCAAAATGAATGAGAATACAGACAAGACGTCGCATAGATAGTCCAGAGTAGCGTTCGTGGCTTATTTACTGAGATAATGACTTAGAGAAACCAGGTGTGCATTGCACTAATACTGAAGTGAGAGCGACCTCTTGAGGATAGGAGGCGCAACATCAGGGTTACCGGTAACAATTAGCTTGAGGTCAAATTAGATTCTTCTAACAGTTCACGTGCTACCTTAACGATTTTAGATCGAAGTGAAATCAAATTGGATTAATGTTTACTTTAACTCTTAAAATCTATGGGCTCTAACGTATAACCTGTGCAAGGCGTTTCATGATGCTCGTTGCTATCTCACATCCTGTCAATACTCTATTTTCATGCCTTATCCCTGTGCTGTTAAAGTTAAGGACATATTGAGGAATATATCTACACTGATGAGCATGGTGGTCTGCTGGAAGTGAGGTGTGTTCAGGTAAATTTCTGGCGTGTTTATAATTTTGGCAGTGGTGCGCCACTGACTGATTAAAACCCTGACAACAGTCAACACACCCATGATTGTTTAAGAGAATTATAGTACATGCCTTTTGCGTTTAAAGCATGCTTTTTGTGCCCTAACGATACTATTTGATGCTATTTTACTAACATGGGCGCAAGGCGTGAAAATTTTCCTTTCACAGGGAGTACAATAAGGCAGTAGTTCTTTAAGAAATGTAAGTTAATCTGTAATATATTGGATCTGCTGCCTCCAATGAATGTGTGAATGAGTCACCATCACAAAGCTGCAAATGTGCTCAGGATGCTGTGAAGAAAAAGTTCTTTAGCCCCGAACTTGCTCTTGTTAGTAATTCTACAATTAATGCTAATAATGACTCAGTTCTTCCTGGCATCTCTGAAGCATCTGCTAAGCACAATATGTTGTTTTTGAAGCGAGGAGCTCACGAGCAAGCAAATCCGGCCTCCATCAGATGCATCGCTATCACCTGACA
Source organism: Astyanax mexicanus (assembly GCF_023375975.1). Lineage (NCBI taxonomy): Eukaryota > Metazoa > Chordata > Actinopteri > Characiformes > Acestrorhamphidae > Astyanax > Astyanax mexicanus. The sequence goes on along the minus strand of NC_064419.1, from coordinate 1,806,550 downwards.
CCTTCCCCTCTATTCAGTCGAGCGCGTGCTACTGTATACATCCACTTTAGAGCACAGCCAAGTCACGATTATACCCAGCAAAACTCGGCCATATTGATTTTCTGTCCTGTTTTGTAACACACACAAACACGGGCTCACGCCACTGCATGGTCTTCAAAGGGAATTTATATGTAGGCAAGTACATTAGTTTCCTGTCAGACGGGCAACCTGCTCTTCATGAAGCCAGGGTAAGAAATATTAGGCGTGAAAACTTACTGGAATTGGAGTCTGCAATAGAAGTATTGATTTTAGAGCAGGACTTGTACTTTGTAGTGCTGCTTTACTCGCCTTTAAACAGGAGTCGACCTCCTATTAATTGCAGGATTCACTCTGGAGAGCTGTGGAGAGGAGCAGTACGGCCACCCACTGCTTTATTGGATTGGGATCAAATAGTTATATAATGATACAATCACACAATGTACCATGACAGTTTGGACATGTCTGTTTTACTTTAGCTCCTTATAATCTAGTGCACCGTATGTATGAAATCTACCAGCAGTAAGAGAGCCACTCTACTAAAGTTTCAGCATTATACTTGCGTTTTAGTAAAGTTTCTCCAGCACCAAGACTGGAGCAGTGTTAGCATTAGCCGGTAACCCAAGCGCTAGCTCTTTCGCCATTCAGAGGGGATACTGTAAATCTGACTGTTAATAGTCTGCGTGTTTAACATGTTAAAACAAGCTACGTGGAACAATCCGCTAGCTGGAACACTCAAAGTTACTCAGTTTAGCTCTCTCAGACTACATTAGCCGCTAACCACAGCTAGCGCTGGTGGAAATCTGGAAATTTAAGCTTACTGTAGATAAACAGAAGTGCTTTACTCACCCAAATACACAGTGTTCAGGAGATATGAGAAATATGAGTAGACTAACATTCAGCACTTGTTTACAATAGATGTTTTAGCTCCATATTCCACAGAAAAGCACATTTAGGGTGGTCTTAGTCAAGTCCAAAACTTGGAGCCGGTTCATTTGTGGTGAGACCATAATCTGACCTTAAACTGACCCGAATACTCCGCAATTTGAGTTTAGGTTTAAAGCAGGTCCACGTTCTCACTTTCAAGTGAGAGACCTGTGAGCTTCGGATTGATCTACACAACTTTGAGAACAGACCCTCTTTTGCACAGTACAGATCCTTTGAAGTTCGTTTGTTCTCGACCCCGGTGAGGGTGCTACCCCTTAAGCATAGCGGACTAATCGGCCAGTGTGGTGGTCTCTGAAAGTTTAACTTTCAAATTGCTCAAATACAGGGGTTGGACAATGAAACTGAAACACCTGTCATCATTTTAACGTGGGATTTTAGGATTCATGGCTAAATTGGAGCAGCCTGGTGTTCAATCTTCATTAATTGCACATTGCACCAGTAAGAGCAGAGTGTGAAGGTTCAATTAGTAGGGTAAGAGCACAGTTCTGCTCTAAATATTACAATGAACACAACATTATGGGTGACATACCAGAGTTCAAAAGAGGACAAATTGTTGGTGCACGTCTTGCTGCAGCATCTGTGACCAAGACAGCAAGTCTTTGTGATGCATCAAGAGCCACGGTATCCAGGGTAATGTCAGCATACCACCAAGAAGCACCAACCACATCCAACAGGATTAACTGTGGACGCTGTAAGAGGAAGCTGTCTGAAAGGGATGTTCGGGTGCTAACCCGGATTGTATCCAAAAAAACATGAAACCACGGCTGATCAAATCACGCAGAATTCAATGTGCTAATTAAGATCATGTAACAATGATGCTAAAAATGATTAGTATTCAGCAATGTTGCATCATTTTAGTGAGGACGGAAATATACAGTATTCTGTGAGAAGGTAGACTTCCAATGACTCAAGGGCTGCTGATGCATCCAAATACGAAATATCACAACCAAACTTTTTACAGTTTTATTGAGAAACCTTCGCCTGCACTTTGCACTTGCGCTTTTATTTTAAACTTCTTTAAACCCAGTCCAGTCATGTCTTACCTGACCTCGCTGCTGTTTTTCAGGTTTGAAGCGGATCAACATCCTCACCATTCAAGCTAACTACGAGCTGAGGATTGACCTGGAGGACTTTGAGAACAGCACTTCCTTCGCGCAGTACGGATCCTTCGGAGTGGGTTTGTTCTCCATCGATCCCGACGAGGACGGCTACCCGTTAAGCGTGGCGGACTACTCGGGCACGGCCGGTACGGTGCACTCCCTCACTCCCTCTTTGTCCAGGAACTTTAGTATTCAGCTGCTGTGCTGAGTGCTCCATATACCAGACTGCATCTATTAGATTTATGGGCAGGAGGAACCCTCTCGGAGATGCATTATGTCCTATTGCTTTATGAATTCTGTATTCTAAAGACACACTGTCCAGCACAACAGCAATCTCCACAGCTTTCTTTCCTCCAGAGCAAAGACTCAGACTATAGGCTAAACCAAGGGGGAAAAAAAAACAAGAGACCAATCCCAAATTCCAAATAAAAATGTAGTCATTTAGAGCATTAATTTGCAATGAGAAAATGAAAAGTTATCAGATTAAATACAAAGATGCAGAGCTTTCAGAACTCAAATAATGCAAAGAAAATAAATTGATATTCATAAAGTTTTAAGTGTTCAGAAATCAATATTTGGTGGAAGAATCCCGGTGGTTTTTAATCACAGTTTTCTTCATGCATCTTGGCATCATGTTCTTCTCCACCAGTCTTACACACTGCTTTTGGATAACTTTTTGGTAAAATCAAAGTAACTCATAGTTTTTAAGTGGTCTCTTAATTTTTTCTACAATATCGCTCAGTCCTATTACACACTGTATATCAGCCTGGTGATTATATTGGGGGCTAAAATGGAACTGGGAAATAATACAAATATAAAACAGTCAGAGGCTTTAAACAACAGCATTTTTTTATTGCTTTTCTACCGCTGGAAAATTTTAGCATCATGCCCAGGGGAGATATATTAAAGTCTAAACAGTTTGCGGTTTAGTATGTGAATATACTGAAATTCAGTGGATACTGGCGTAGCGTCTGTATATTTTGGATTACAGCAGAGTTTGAGGCCATTTGTTTCTGGAAAGAAAGAATTGATATTTTTACATTTAGAAGAGTTTGTGTTTTAATTCTGAAACCCAAGAATAGAAAGTAGAATATAAATCCATATATTAATTTAAAGCCCCCAGTCCTACAGTCAATACTCACACAGTAAGGTAGATATATTTCCTCTGCGCAGCGTGAACACACGGGGCTGTGGGTTATCTCGTTCTGTGGTGAGGCACAGAGAGCGGCGATTCTCTATGCTTCACCTGTGCTGCAGCCTGGGCCTTTTTTTAACATTAATTGGGTCTCTGCACTCGATCAGTCCCGGGTTCTGCTCCCCTGCCGCTGGCCTCCTCACCGGAACCGGGTCCACAGCTGACCTTCGGATGTGCCAGAAAGGGCACGGATAATGAAGCGACCCAATGCATCTGTGGCATTCCAATAAAGCGGACAGTTTGCTTATTATGGGATACATAAACAAACACTCCTATTAACATAAATCAGAGGGAGAATGCTGCTTCTGGTCTGGCCTAATTAGCTAGGATGCCTTTAACTTCCTGCCTCACAACATCCAGAGCATTAATTCCTTTTCTTATAAAGTAAAAAAAAAATATGTGTTTGTTTTGTTTGTTTGCATTTTCCTTTATTATTTCAGAGTAATCAAAACATATGTCATATTCCTTTTCCCCATTATTAGCATTGGGTTCAAATCAGAGTGTAGGTGCTTTATAGATAAGATTATTTATTTATTTTACTTTACATTTTTATCCCATTTACCCAACCCACTCATTAGGACTAGTGATGTACCCCACAACAGAAAGGTGAAGACTAGCACATGCCTCCTGCGACACACGTAAAGTCAGACTCCGCCTCTTTTCCTTGCAGCGACTCGATACATCAGCTCACAGACGCTAGTACCTTGTGCTGATCAACGTCACCCTAGGAGCGATAAGGGAAAAGAGAGAGCACCATCTACTGTACTGTACCCACGCAGAGAGCAAGGCCAACTGTGCTCTCTCAGGGCTCCGGCAGCTGATGGCAAGCTCGGAGCCCAGTATTCTAGCCAAGAGTTCTAATTATTACTTATATTATTATTATTATTATACTACTAGTTCTACAAGTATTTGTACTTTATTACTTAACACATCTGCATTCAAGCTTACAGGCTCTTCACCTCTGCAGACTCATGTTGCCTCTCAGTGTGTTCCAGTGTTCCAGTCACTTGGGAACTGGAATTTTTTAATGAATTGTTGTGATGAAATGGCAGCAAGCCATGCATTTAGTAATCCGTCTGAGTAAAGCTTTCTGATCAGTACAGGGAGAATGAAGCACACTGAGGTCGTTTATTAGCGGCGATTAGCAGTCCTGCACTGACTCTGCATCAGTGCATGCAGCACCACTACCGCAGCCTGAGCCCGGACTGAGTCATCTATCAAGATCTAGTCCCAGATCATTAAAGTTATTAAAGTTTCATGCTCCAAACATTTTAACAGACGCTAAAAGCTAAATCTGAACATAAGCATCGCTATTTATGTCAGGATGATAATTAAGGTGGAAAGAAAAGAGCCTTTTTTCTTTTCCTTTTAGCTTATACAACCAAAAACCCTGCTCACAGTCCAACAGGCCTCTTTAGAAAGCTGCATTTCTTATCTTAAATAATTGTGTCTTTTTATTAATGTTTGTAAATGTCTTTTCCAGCCCTATGATAATGTTTGTTGGATCTTATATTGTATTCCTATATTTTTATACAGTAAATTCATATAGGAAAAACTATTTAACGATGTTTCGCTGTAAAATTGCAGAATACAATGCATCTTGGGATGTGCTATAAAAGCAACTGCCACTTGCATATCGTCGCTGTCCAATGAAAAACACTTATCTCCGTATTTGTCGATTTTTAGTTTACTACATAATTTGAACAAACAAACTGTCTCTTACACTGTGTCAAAATTTCTTGATGAACGGACCAATAGAAACGCTTCAAAATGACCTGAAATAAACTTGTTTTTACATTGACTTCCATTGAAAGCTTACAAGGTTTTTTCTCTCTCCTGTAAAGTTGCTGTTTTGGAGATGTGAAGTGTTTTTCATTGGACAGCGACGATATATACCAATAATATTCAAGTTAAGAGTTAGTGCTTAGATTCAACCCTAAGTTAGGTCTGTTCAAATCATTTGAGGTCATTTGCTGCCTCAAATGAATAAATTAATCTTAGGGTTAAACAGATAAACCACAAATACTTTACACTCAAAATGTGGTGAACCTGAAACTTAACTTTTAGTTTAAAAAAAAAACTTAGTTTTTAAATTTATAGTAACTAATGTACAACCACTTTATCTTACTTGTTTAGGTTTATTGCAATGATTACATTAATTTAGGCATAATAACTAAAGGTTTTAATCTATTTAAGATTTCAGTAAATATTACTTAAACAATGTGAAACAACAAATCATCTCAAATTAGTACATTTGAGTAAATTCAATTACAGTGTACTTGACGCTCAAAATGTGGTGAACCTGAAAAGTAACTATTGAAATATGTCTAGCTTAATTGTTTACGTTTATTGCAATTATTACATTGAGTTGCTTTCTCTCTGCATATTTATATTGTAGTATTTATAGCCAAAAATTATAAAATAAAAGGAAAATCAAAATAAACAATGACATCAAAGTTAAGTTGAACTCACGTAGACTCTTAACGTAGCCCAGGGGGGAATCACTACACACAGTGATGGTGAGCGTCAGAAACCAGTATGCAAATAGATTGCGCCAGAAGCCAATAGAAAAGCTTATAGAAAATTATAAGATTTTCAACTCAAAGATCTCTGTTTGAATGTATAATATGTGCTCAGAAATGTTCAGTTCACTCAAAATAGTTGAGGAATGTTTAGAAATATCCAATTTTATCTAAAAAACAGACTTAATTTATTTGAGTTCAAACTATTTATGGGTTTACAGTGCAGGATATTACCCACAGTGCTGTGTTAAAATAAAAGGCAGACTGAGGTCATGTTGGGGCGAGAAAGCTCTGCAACCTCGACAACTTAAATAATAGTCTGTCCAACAAACGGACGGCCGCCGCTCCGGAGAGCCCGACCATCACCGAAATGAGAAAAGAGAAATTCCGACAGGAGGTGGAGGTTAGAGACCTATCAGCGCTGTGATCCGCCGCCTGTGCCAGGAAGTAGCTTAACGTATGGAGCATGGTGTTATTTACTGCCGTTCCCAGCAGGCCTCTGTTGTTGTTTGGAAGGATGTACCTGCATAGGTAATTATGAGAGGACCATCCAGACATTAGCAACTGCCTGAAGCATCAGAAAGATGCAGCAGATTAGTTGAAATGCCTCCGTTGGGTGTGAACATATATATTATATTAATTCCACTAGATTGACTCTCTTAAACCTCCTGTAATTTGCCCATTATTCTATAATGTCAGGACAGATATTAAATGCCTTTTGTCTGCATGAGCCCGAGCCATTTGTTGAACATCGCACATCGTTTTCTGCTGCGACAGGATCATAATTCTATCCTGAGAAAACACACGAGTACAAGTGCTCAGGATCATTAATAGTTAAATACTCGATCAGGGAGGAACTGAAGTGTGCAGAAGCTAGCTGAGAGATACAGAACACTGTAAACCTGGATAAATTACATTTACTCGTTGCCTCAATTTGTTTAAGTAATGTTTACTAAAATCTAATAATAATAGTAATAATACACTAAAGTTTTAGTTTTTACACCTAAATTAGGCCTTTATTTATGTTTTTTATGTCAACTGTTTTCCTCAATATTTCTACTCTGAAACATGTGGTCAGGAGCGAAAAACTGATTTTTATAAAAATGCTTTTTCTGCAAAAAAAAAACGATAACAAGCAGTTAATTACAAAATAATAGCATTCAAGTTTACCTAGTGTAGAGGAATGACTACACACTGATGGTGAATGTCTGAAACTGTGGATTTGCAACCAGTATGCAAATCAGTTATTCCAAAAGCCAATAGCAAAGAAGTGATCAATGGCAACAGACTAAACTCAGTTATTATATGTTGATTCAACTCAAATAGCTATGTTTTAATGTACGTATATGTGGCCAAAAATAACGGAAAATAGTTGAGTATTGTTGGGAAATATCCAATTTTACATAAAATAGACTTGACTATAACTATAATTCTCTTTTCCAGGATTTATATACTAAAGCTCCACACTATATAGAATTAAATCTGCACTTTCAGAATAGTTAAAAATGTAACTCCTTCCGAGAGTTCCTTAAAAACTCAGATTTGTAATTGTTTCGCCAACATTGAAAAGAGTTTTAAAAAAAAATAAAAGATGATTAATCAATTCATATGTCAATTTATTATTAAATTATTATTCAAGGGAGGTTAGCTTGTGTTTTAAGTTCACTTCTGCTTGTTCACTTCCAGTGTATTTTTTCCATTTTCTTTATAAAATTTAATTGGATACCCAATGGAAGATAGCCCTGGTGGGCAAGGCAAGACCACACACTGATGGTAAGTTAGAATTGGGGAGGAGGGGAACGCCCATTATACAAAAATTAGGTTATTTGGACGGAGTTTTACTTAATCTCTGTGAAGTTGGGCAGTGTTTATTGGGTTTATTTGGGTTAACACTGAAATGTTCAACTCTGTTAAATCTGAATTATTGAATCCAAGTTAAGATTACACTTTAACAGTTAAAAAATCAAAAGTCTCAGCTGTTTAACTCTGAAATTTCAACTCTCCAGTTTTAGCTGTGATGCCGTTTCCCATTTTCCTTTATAACTCAATCCCAGCAATCATCTCCAATGCTTCAACTTTTCCTCTTTACCCTCAGCTCTGGTATTAATGACAGTTTTGTTGCCGCACGCCACTGTTTTCTCCGCCATTAGGACGGCCGGAAAAAGAGGACCGGAATTATACTCCGTCGTTTGATAATTTTGTAACAATGCTTGTCCGAGTGCAGGCATGAATAATTCTGCTCTGATGTGGTAATGTATTCATGGCGAGCCTGTTTATGCATTCCTGTGCATGCCTAATGACTCGTATTGCTTTCATGGGTAGGTGGGTCCGTCCCAAGATGTTTGATTTGAATTTGTGTGGCGTACCTTTGTGCAAACATGCTTTACCCAGCCTTTCAGGTGCTACTGCAGCTTTGAAGGCTGTTCTGCTGAGAGAAAATGTTTTGGTAAAATGATTGACTCGGTGTATGAGTAGAATATTCTGGTATCAATTTGTACATGATCAAAGATTTGTTATGCTTTGAAATGCGCTGCCTCGCAAATACCCACCTACAGTGGAGTTTGCTCCTGAGGGAGCCTGACGGAGGATTCCACCCAAATACGGCGAGCCGAGAAGAAGCCGGAAAGATCTGAACCGTATTTTCTATAACGCAGAGCTCCTGCGTCTCGAAAACGCTTTGCCCAGAGCAACTTATGGACGGCCTCCCGCATCCCCCTAAGGTTAGCCGTCTTGCTCGAGGGCAATAGCCAATCACTCAGGCGCTCTGTTGCACCTTCACAGATGTTTCTGTAACAGAAAGATTTTTGGAAATGTGAAAAAATCATTTTAGACTCAGGGTCGAATTGCTAGGCAGTATATCCCATCACTGGAATACCAACATTGTTGTCTCACAGTATTGATTTTTCTGTTATCTGTGTATTTTTTCTCTGAGTTAGAGGAGAGTTTGAGTGTTTCTAGGATGATAGATGCTACTTTTAGACGATCATATAAAGTGAAGCTCCTTAATTAAGACAGATCATCTTTAAAGTGTAACTAAACCCCCTGATTTTAGCTGACTCCACCCTCAGCTCGAATTAAAAAAAGACTGGGTGATGTATGGGTTTAGAGGTGAAGCAGGAGGGAGCTTTTTGATTTGGCTGACCATTGTGCTTCTTATAGTGCTGAGGTCATATATGCAGATGGTTGGACGTTGTCAGCAGAGGTGCATTAAAATTTAAAAGGGCTATGAGTGGAGTAGTTTGGGAGGGTCACTGGGTGATGTATGGGTTTAGAGGCGGGAAAGTAGGGAGAGCTAATTGTGCTGACCATTGTGCTTCTCATAGTGGTGAGACGCAAATGATTATATCTGTTGATGATCAGCAGGAGGGGCGGTGTTATTGATTGACTAATTTGCATATTGTGATGTGTCTGCGTACCAAAGTACATGGAAACATCATCATCAGGCACTGTAGAGGCGGAAATTACCACAATAAAAGCGTTTTCTAAAGGTTAGGAAATGTTTATAAAACAATTATTTTAGGCAGGACTGGTATGTTTCATTATGTCAAAGCAGCACATTTGAGCTATTAATGTAAAAAATACGATTTAGGGTTTAAATGTAGTATTGGCAAAGTAAAAAATATTTTTTTATCATTGGTAGTGACCTTATACCAATATAGATTATCGATTTTCAATATCAATACATCAGAATATTAGAATCACTATATATGATGATAAATGCATAGCTCTAATTTTATGTATGAAGATGTATTTTATGTAATGGTTTACCGCCTGGTCATAGTGTTGTAGGCTATAAGAGCAAGTTACTATCTCTTTTGCCAATATGAGGGACTGAATGCTGAATGAAATGAAAATAATAATAAATAATAATTTTCAATTATAGTTAGTTTAAAATGCCATAGTGTCTAAAATGCCATGAATTGCATTACTTTTTTATTACAGATATACAATATATACACAATATTTTATTTTTTCTTAAGAGAACACCACACCCACACCTAGTATTGTAATACTTAATATAAAAGTATTATCTGGACCAGATAAACATGAACTTACTGGTAGTGAGCTGTGGAACAATAGAACTATATTTTATCTGTTCCCAATACGTTTTTTATTAGGAGATTAGGATGAATGGTAGTCATTCAACATTTTAAACTTATTAACTTACTCTTGTTGAGGCATGCAATCAAATCTTCATAGTGATTATGCTCCTAAATCTAGAGTTACTAAATAATAGGGTACAAAATCAGGGTAAACTCTTTTTAATACTCTTTTTTTTTTTTTTTTAGAAGAAGAAGAAACAATGAATGAGCAGGTGGCCCTATGCTTTTGTTCGTATACTGTATATATAGTGTTTATCAGGTTTCTAGGACAGTGTTTCAGCATGATCTGATAACGTAATGCATCTGGATTTTGTTTAACATCCGTTTTTATCCGTTTCCAGCGCTAAGGGACTGTTATACAGCGGAGGTACTGTGAGATGCACAGCATGTCAGTCCCATATTTCAGATGGATGACACTGAATCCCTCTCATTACCTCTACAGTTAATGCAATCCCTTTTCACACTCCAGCATTCAATTGTTTTACTGGTGCCATCATTTCGGCCATTCATCACCCCTCAGAGCAGCGTGATGAATTCACGAGGCACCTGCAGCGGATTTATGACGTGTAACTCTGCTTTACGGCATGACATAACTATATCAATAGGATCTCCTCGGTTGGAATAAAAGGGCGAGCTCGATCCACGCCGCCGCAGAATGGAGAATCGGCGCCGGTGGAGTGCAGAGCCCGGCGCTGCTGTAGCTCCGGCAATAACGGCTGATCTCATCAGCAGGGCCGGGGCTCGGATGAGCCTGGCAGCGGGCGGGCAGCGGAGAGCTGGGATTAGATTAGCCTGAGCTCTCACACCAACATTACATTCACAAGCTCTGCAGTCCATCACACCATTTAAAACGGGCGCATTAACCCCGCTGCTCCCTCCATCTCACTTCTTCTCCTCTCCTGGCCTGATGCATTGTCTTCCTGCTCTCCTCAGTCTTTCCTTCCTTTGTGCTGTCAGGAGTAAACCTCTGAGACAGAAACATTAGAGGAGACGAAAGCGCTGTTTTAATAGAGCTATAGTTTTAATGGAGCTACATTTCTATTGCATTGTGTGTAGCTCAAAAGACTTGTGTTTGGGACTGGACTGCTTTATTCGACCCCTGCCTGTTTTTTCAGTTTAAACCCTGGATACACTAAACTAAGTCCTAACAGAGTAGAAGCAGACTGGCTATCTCATGATATCCCACTAATTTGTGCAGATTTCTTGCTGACTGAAAGATTGGCATCACACACTAAACAGCTTGGCATCACAGACTACACAACTGAGGTTACTGCTGAACTGAACTCACACAAACACACACGCTCTGTCTCGTTCCTAAGAGACACAGTGATCCTGGAGGAACATGGAGACGATTCCTGCTGTTTTCACTTCTGTTTGCACTGAAACAGTCGAGAGGAAAAGACCCCAGTCTATTTACAGAGTATCTGCTATCTCTCTTCATTTGCTGGACATATGCCTTAATAGGCTGTTCTACTACTACTACTAATACTACTAATCTACTACTACTACTTATCTACTAATCTACTACTACTGTTACTTATATACTAATCTACTACTACTGTTACTTATCTACTAATCTACTACTACTACTACTTATCTACTAATCTACTACTACTGTTACTTATATACTAATCTACTACTACTACTGTTACTTATCTACTAATCTACTACTACTGTTACTTATATACTAATCTACTACTACTACTGTTACTTATCTACTAATCTACTACTACTGTTACTTATATACTAATCCACTACTACTACTACTTATCTACTAATCTACTACTACTGTTACTTATATACTAATCTACTACTACTACTACTAATCCAATAATCTACTACTGCTTATAATCTACTACTACTACTAATACTACTAATCCACTACTACTACTACTACTTATCTACTAATCTACTACTACTGTTACTTATATACTAATCTACTACTACTAATACTAATCCAATAATCTACTACTGCTTATAATCTACTACTACTACTATTTATCTACTAATCTACTACTGCTAGTACTGCTACTTATCTACTAATCTACTATTACTACTACTTATCTACTAATCTACTACTACTACTTCTGCTTATCTACTAATCTACTACTACTACTAATTTACTACTGCTACTACTTATCTACTAATCTACTACTACTACTACTACTTATCTAATAATCTACTACTACTACTTATCTAATAATCTACTACTACTACTTATCTACTAATCCACTACTACTGTTACTTATCTATGTATCTACTACTACTAATCAACTAATGTACTACTGCTACTACTAATCAACTAATGTCCTACTACTACTACTAATCAACTAATCTACTACTACTACTACTTATCTACTAATCTACTACTACTTAGTTACCAATCTTCTATGGTTCTTCTGAAAACTCCATTTCCCTGCATTCTCAGCCCATGAACTACAATGACTCAGCTGAACATGTGACTCTGCAGCGATCAGCCTCGCCCACCTTCTGATTGCTCGTTTCCCACACCTATTAGTATTAGTATATATAGTCCTCTGTTTCCTCTGTTCCCTGCAGAGTATTATCTCGTTTTCTCACCTTGTCGTGGCCCTGGTGACAATCAAATGGACCATCCAAGTAAAGTGTTACCAATCTTTTTGGAGATTTAACTGTGTTTTATCGTTTGCAGACACTTCTAAAAGCAGATTATCAGTGTTTTAGCAGATTGTGCGCAACAGAAACACAGAGGCAGTGGGGATTATGTGTGGTTTGACATGCTGAATTATACCCAGCTCTGTTTTCTCAGAGTCATTTAGTCACGTAATAGAATGTAATGGAGCTAATGATTCAGCGTTTTTTTCTTCTTCTTTTTTTTCTGTCTATCGGTGTTCATTAATTGTTCTTGTCTTCTCTGCATAGTGTCACTGTCTCACACCCTAATCATCTCTCTCTCTCTCTCTCTCTCTCTCTCTCTGTGACATTTCAGGAGACTCTCTGCTGAAACACAATGGCATGCAGTTCACCACGAAGGACAAAGACAACGATCACTCGGAGAACAACTGTGCCTCCTTCTACCACGGCGCCTGGTGGTACCGCAACTGCCACACCTCCAACCTGAACGGACAGTACCTGCGCGGCCAGCACACGTCCTACGCCGACGGCATCGAGTGGTCCTCCTGGACTGGGTGGCAGTACTCGCTCAAGTTCACCGAGATGAAGATCAGGCCCACCCGGGAGGAGAATAAATGAGGGGACCCGCGGGACGGACTAAACCACAGCGACCACAGAAACCACAGCAACCATGCAACGAACCACGAGAGCGAGGAGAGCCGGCCTGTAGGTGCCGGCCTGTAGGTGTTAGAGACACTATAAACTACGGAAAAAGTGTGAGAACTGTGTGATGTAGTATCTTCTATCTTCCCCTTCCCATTTTGCGTGGCTCTGTTTTTAAGCCCTCGTTCCTAAAAAGTTCCCGACCCTTCCTGTCCCATCTCATAGTGCATAGTGTTATAGTGCTGAAGCGCATTAGGCAACAACCGTTTTGCTCTTGCTCTCCTGGTCAACTCTTTGAATTGCTATTATTATTATTATTATGATTATTATCATTATTATTATGAAAAAAAAAAGTGTTGATAAAAATGCAGAAAAAAAATCCGTAGCTGTTGCATTTAGCGAGGATTATGTGTAGCCTTTTTTTTATGTTTCAGAAGACAAACGACGAGTTAAACGAAGAATTATCCCTCTAACCCACAGAGATCCAGACAGAGATCCAGGGTTGTCTTCAGGGCAGAAGAAGACAAGCCTCTGTTTCGTTTTCTTCCGTTTCTCTTTCGTTCGTTTTTTATTCTGTCATCGTTCTGGGTTTACGCTTTGTTAAGTAGCCGGGTGTGTCAGGTTCGCGCCGCTGTATCCGACCCCTGCTTTGGTAACTATGAGATAACTGACTGCCCCATGTCGAGTAAAAGGCGTAATTGACCTGCAGGGAAGCAGAAAAGGAAGACAGTCGCTCCGGCGGCTCTCAGAGCGATGGGCCCCAATCAGAACAATTTTTCACTCTGACAACTCAATGGCACCATAAAGCGTACAGCACAGCTACCGCCAGGCTTATCGGTGGAGCGGTGAGGTGCTCCATGGGTACAGTGCCCCTATTCTCACAGAGCAGTTTGTTTCATTATGTTGTTCAGGAATTCTCTCACACCGACCCGGGCCGGCGGTCAGGTGGTGGCGCTATTGTAGCATTTTATGGAAAAAAAAAACGTTATTTATTTTATAAGAAACAGCTTCATTCTGTTCTGATTTACAGAAATCATTGGTCTGAAATAGATGTGCTCGGGCTGCAGATCCTGTCAGTACCAGACTCATTTAGGACCAGTTTCTCCAGACGTTAAATATTAGAGCCAATTCATTTTAGTCCAGGCTTGGATTAATCTGGATTAATCTGTGTGTTTACTGAACCTTCCAAACGTTCACTTTCACTGTAAAGGAAAGTGTTCATCATCTCCAACTCTCAACTCAACAAATCTCAATAATTGTAGATTCCATAATCCATATACATAAATTCACCAGTTCAGAGGTGAGTGTTTCCTTCCATTCATTCAGCTGTTTGGATCCAGGGGAGGGGGAGGACAGATTAGAGCAGATTCAGAGCAGATTCAGAGCAGATTCAGAGCAGTCAGATGGGGGTTCACCATAAAGCAGTTCAGTTCCAGAAAGTAGAGCCTGACGAATATGGAAAGTTTATGGCTTATGTCACCAAATCAGATTTTTTAAGAGACTAACTAATTCAGATAAGTGATAATATCAGCTGATATCAATTTTATGGACTGCTCTTATTAGTCAGCTCATCAAACCAACAACCTTGTCAAAGCAACCAAGCAAAAACTGTACAAATGTACATATATTAAATATATTAATTATATTAACTTATAAGAACTGTAGATACAACTGCAGAAATAGCCATTAAAGAGTCACTAACCACCTTGATTTTAGCTGATTCCACCACCCTCTGCTCAAAGTAGTTTGGGAGGGGCACTGGGTATGTGTGATGTATGGGTTTAGGAGCGGAACAGGAACAAGAGCTGATTGGCTAAGCTGCATATTGTGTACCATAATAAGTACAAAGAAACATCATCCACACCTATAGCACAGTTGAACCTGAGGTTCAGGGTTATATATAGTTTAGGGTTTAGTGACTCTTTAATATCTGATTCAAACGGTGTAATCCTCATCACTGCCAATATATCTTCTACGCATCCTTTACGTTGGCATTACGATGGATGTCTAGCATGTTTGGTTCCACTGGAGGGCAGTTCAAAGTCAAAAGTTTATGACATTAACACGTAACACACATGGTGACAATTATATAAAAGTGTGTACAGAGTTTTTGTATTTTAGTGAAGCTGCACCCAAAGTTTTACACCAAATACCAAAAAAATTAAAGTGTGTGTTAAAGTCGATATCAGCCGATATTAAAGACAGAAGTATTGGTCAGGCTCTACTGTAATGTTTCCTGGGCTGGTAGGGGCGTGTGCAATGTTTCTTAAACTCTTAAATGCAAACTACCTATAATTTATAAATATATATAAATATATAAATAAAGTCTTTATCTCTAACAAAGCAAGTTTACAGCACAGAGCCAGTTCATGTGTAAATAACTCATGATAAACCATAATCAGTTTCTTAGTAATTCACTTTTTATGGATTCATGTTCATACTTTGATACTTGCTGATCAACATGAATCAGATTAATAGAACTGGTTTATACAGAATGTGAATCGGGAATTGGATCAATTGGAAAGCTTCAGCCTGCACACACACTCACACACTCTCACACACACACACACACACACACACACACACACACAGTATGGTGTCACAGTCTCCAAGTGTGGAAATGTGTCCGTCTGTTCTGTTATTTTATCTGTTATCTGTTAAAATGATGATATTTGATGTTATTGTACAAAAAAAGAAAAATTGATTGTTGTTTTGAGATGGAAGGTGTCTGCACTTAAAAAAAAAAGCAAAACAAAGCAGTGTTTTCATAGCAACGTGTCACCTTTATATTTTTACTGAAAAAAAAAAAAAATGTGTAAGAAGTGAGAATGGCACAGTTTTCCCCTCACGCTGGAAATGAACAGCCGTCGCAATTTTAGTGGTGTTATTTTTGCAAATACTGAAAGCTAAAGAGGAAAAGTGTGATGACTCCTGGTGAAAGGCCAGTATTTACGTGTCGAAAAGCTAACTCACTGTCAGCGGAGCTCGGAATTACAGCACCATGAATAACTGTCAATGGCCCTTCAAAAGTAATGCACTCAGGCAAGCTGACGTTTATTATTTTATTTTTTCTTTTCCACGATTATGTGACACATTAACTCCCTCAATAAGCCGAGCCCGATGCTTCCGCCAGCAGCCAGCGCCTGAGAGATGAAGTGATTTTTATAGGGGATGATGTCCTATAGACGGAAAGGGTTTGACAGCTAAAATATTCCCCTCAGACGAGAGTGGAGGGCTTTTTGTTCCAGCATGCAGCGACAAGGCTAATGCCATTACCTGCACCATTTCACCGGCTCCACAATGAGGGGAAAGCTTTTCACACAGCGCTCTGCGTACGTCTCCTCCTTCCCTGCTATTCCACTGCTTAAAAATGTCAGAGACTACTGTTCAGAAGTTTGGAAAGACTTTTTATAACAGTTCTTTTTTACTTATATATACATATCTGGAAAAAATATGTATATTTATAGATTTATGTTTGATTAAAATGAACATTATTGTGTTATTTCAAATAAAAATATCGTCATTTAGAGCATTTATTTATTTGCAGAAAATTAGAAATGGCTGAAATAACCAAAAAAAGATGCAGAAGATGGATGATCACAAGCCATCAAACCAAACCAAGCTGAACTGCATAAAGTTATTCAAAAGCAGTGTGTAAGACTGGTGGAGGAGGAGAACATGATGCCAAGATTATTTCTGAACTCTTAAAATTACTTTATGAATATGAACTTGTTTTCTTTTTTTTTTTTGCATCGTTTCTTGTTATTTCAGCCATTTCTCATTTTCTGTAAATAAATTCTCTAAATGAGAATATTTTTATGTGGAATTTGGGAGAAATGTTGTCTGTAGTTTATAGAATAAAACAACAATGTTCATTTTACTCAAATATAAACCTATAAATAGCAAAAAATCAGAGAAACAAATTTAGAAACTGTTTTTTTTTACAGCGCTGAATGTGTTAAAAGGGTTAAGTTATGTAATACTTGTAAAAAGCTGTTGGGAGTCTTGCCCAAGAGTTTTTATATATATTGGTGTAGTGTAGCAGGTAATCATACCATAGTCTTTTTAGAGGTATGTTAGGGTTGTTATCCATTACACTACAACATCTAAATGTCATAATGCTCTTCTCAGCTTCTGCACAGTAAAGTTGTCAGTGTTAAATTAACAGTTTGTTTAAATTCTACTGTGTGGAAATCTGTAAAAGTTGTTAATCAGTGTTTCCAAACTTTTGAACGGTGCTTTGGGTGCTTTATTTTAATACGAGCACAAAGAAATACTTATCTGAAAGGCGAAGGCCTCAGGACGCTCACTATAAGGGGATCTCTGAAACTGTACCTGCCTCCTGTTCACCTATAGGCCTTGTCCACTCATCCACTCAACCTGTATGAGCAAAATCCCATCCTTCACCTTCTCCATCTGACAGCATCTCTCACCCTCAACCTTCTCAACCCCCTCAAAACCCTCAAAACCCCCAAAACCCTCAACACTTACAGACTCTATGACCAAGTACAGCAGGAGGGATTCAGAATTCTGTAAATGGGAAAAGATTGAGGATCAGATCAGCGCTTTTCTCTCTTTTAAAGGAAATTCAGTCTTTCAGCATTCGGCATGCTCCGTCCTATACAGGCTCTCTTATTCCAGCTGGACCTTATTTCTCGTCTCGTAGGCCTCGCTCCATCCTTCCTTCCTTTCTCTGTTTCTGTTTTCCCTCTTTTTCTTTTCTGTGTCTCAATGTTCTGAGTGACATTTAATAAACCTTCAGAATTTCTAAACTATCTGGTGTGAATAAAGAGCTGTTTTGCTGTTTTATTAAAGGCAATGAGACGAAACTCGGAGATGTGCATCTGGATGGAATTAAAACTACTGGAGGACCACAGAGTTCAGAGAAAAACAGTAGATAATTCAGCCTGTAAAAACACGTACGTGGTCGTTCTGGACGGGAATAAAATTACAGAGGATAAAAAAAAAACATAAATAAGAAAGAATTACCCCAGAACCCCCTGAGAACAAAACTATTGGAAGCACCTTTATTTTAAGAGTGTATAAAAGGTTTTTTAAGTCACATTTTTGTCATGTCTCAAGATTTAATCAACTTACTTTAGTTGCATTATTAAATTGTTTTTTAGAATCATTTTTAGAAACATTTTAGAATCATCTAGTTCTAAAATCATTCTAGGTCAAAAAGTTGCATTTTGACACTTTTACTCAAATGTACTTAAGTTACACTTTGACATTTATTATCATATTAGACAAAGACGTCTGAGAAAAACACGTACATGGTCGTTCTGGACGGGAATAAAATCACAGAGGATAAAAACCCCCCATAAAAGAGATGAGAAACTAATCCCATCTGGACAGGGCTTATGCATCAGTCTTTCTTCCATTCTCTGTTTCTGTTTTCCCTGCTTTCCTTTTCTTTGGTTCAACCTATGAAACGTGTCTCAATGTTCTGAGTGACATTTAATAAACCTTCAGAATTTCTAAACTATCTGGTTTGAGTAAATAGCTATTTTATTAAAGGCGAGGAGACAAAACTCAGAGATGTGGATCAGAACGGGATTAAAATTACCGGATGACCACGATTACAGGAGTTCAGAGAAAAACAGTAGATAATTCAGCTTGTATTTTTTTTATCTCAGAGGACGTCTGAGAAAAAGACGTACATGGTTGTTCTGGACGGGAATAAAATCACAGAGAATAAAAAGAGAGAGAAAATTACAGGAGGATCTCCTTAGAAAATAATCCTGTCCGGACAGGGCTAATGCATTTCTCTTTCTTCCTTCCTTCCTTTCTCTCTTTCTATTTTCCCTTCTTTCCTTTTCTTTGGTTCAACCTATGAAACGTGTCTCAATGTTCTGAGTGACATTTAATAAACCTTCAGAATTTCTAAACTATCTCTCTTTAATGCGTGTGGTGTGTTTGGGAGGCGGAGGTAAAGCGTATCACCGTGTGGTAATTACTCCTCCGCGGTCAGCCGGCACACAGTGGCTGCGGGTCAACTCATTAGTAAGTAATTGACTAGATGGACCGGGCATAGATCATTAGCCGAAGCCTCTTCTGTGTGGACGTCGTGGGAGCATCACTTTTTATGCTTTTTATTCTTTTTAACTCGGGATCTCGCGGGGAACGGTCCAGAGAAAAGAAAAAAAACAGGGCCTGGGGTTTCTTCAGAGAGCCGTAGGGTACTCTGCACTCGCGTCTTTCAGGTGAGCGCTGATCGAAACTGCACAGCGCCTGACATTAAAGATGACAGAAAGAGAAACGAGGGAGTTTTCGCCGTTTCGTCGCTGTGTGAGGATGGATGGGGACCGATGAGGCTCATTAAAAATCTGTAGGCATCAAACATTCATAGCTATGAAAGCAGCTTGAAGTCAGTGTGACTGTCTCGTAACAAATGACGAGCCATATTTCAACATGACAGAGGAGCACTCAGAGGACAAATATAAAATAGGACAAACTTTACTGTTTTTGACATTTTTACGTCGAAATTCTGAAAGGACAGCGCTCGGAAAGAGAGAAACAGCAGCACGCAGTAAAGGGCAGCTTTTGAATCACAAAACTGCAGCGAGCGCCTCTGGAAAGCCCCTTAGATTTCTCAGACGTTTGGATGATATCAGGTTAAATGTCCCCTTATATCATAACCATTTACTGTAAAATTTACGGTAAAAAAAAGAAAGAAATGAACTCAACTGACAGAAGCCCATCATCACAGTTGATCACAATGACAGCTGCTGCTGCTGCTGCTGTTAGTTCTGTGTGGGTTTATATTTGGATTAACATCCATCCATCCATGGGATACACAAAAAGAAAGGATATTTATTCCTCTTTTTATCCACTTCTCACTGCTCAGTTACTGCTTTAAGCATATTGAGGATATCAACATTACGGAAAACAGAATTAATTCCGTTTAATTTGATGAATTGCAGTAGATTTTAAATGCTGTCCTCACTGCATTTCAGTCCCTTTCAGAATGAGTCGTTTAAGGGCTCTGTCACTTTTATGCAAATAAGCTATTACTCCCTAATTGTATAACTTAAATTTAGACACATCAATCAAAATAACTTGACTTGTGACTTTCTTGTGCTTATTTTGGGTTAAAATTACTTAAAATAAGATGAACATTTTAAGTGAGACTGATTGGGGGCTTGAGGAATCTCACACAAAAAGAATTTTTGCCTTGATATGAGATATCAGATTTCACTTTTTTGCATTTCTGCACTCATTAAGACATATATAACATATAACATCTTGATCAAGAGAATATTATTAGAATTTATTGCAAGAAGAGACATTATACACTGCAAATAGTCTTGCCCGGGGGCTCACACAGAGCAGGAATTGAACCCCAGTCTCCAGCATGGTGTGATAGCTCACTAGTGGTGTGGCAGTGGTGTTTTTATCCGTTGTGCCACAATATCGCCACTATAAGTTTAGAAATATAAGCGTGTGTATTTAGTAAGTGTATTTAAGGTGGAAAGCTTTTATTAAACCCGTAACATTAAACCCACACAGACAGCGTTTTAACAGCACAGCATATTTTAAATGGCAGCGGCAGAATCTGGGGAAATCCTGAGATCTGAATAACATGAATATCTATTCATTAAAAGCGCAGATCTTCCCCAGTTCTGAGAGTTATCACACACACACACACACACACACACTGCACACATCATCAAAACTCTGCAGGACTCATTAAGACTAATTATCATGTCCTGCTAATCAGTTCCTGCACACAGAGTTCAGGAAATGAGCTTTAATGGAGATTATAGTAGTGTGCAGTATTATAAAACACTTATGACCAACGTTTAACTGTAGTATAAAGACGATAGACGAGTGAACAGCTGCCTGAAAAACTCAGAGAGAAATCAGATACAGATGGAGAAGCAAACTGTTAACGATCAGAATCTGCAGCAAAAATGAGAACTGAGAGGAAGAAGAGGAGGAGGAGGAGGACGGGTGGAAGATGGAGAAAAGTGTGTTAAAGAAGGAAGTATAAAATATAATAGATATAGAAGAGAAGAAAAGACAAAAGAAGAGGAGGAACGAAATCAGGAAGGAGGAAAACCACCAGAAGTAAGATGAGAAAGAAAGAAAAGAAAAAAATGCAGAAGGAGATGAATAAAGAAAGAGGAGAAAAGGAGGAGAAAATGTTAAAAATAGTTAAAGACAATAGAAAGAGCAGGAGAAAAAAAGGAGTACAAAATAAGGATGGAAAAGAAACGTGTAGGAGGATAAGAATGACTTTAAATCACTGTTATTCAGGGTTTGTAGAAATTCAGGGTGCTTGAAATTCTGGAAAATGCTTGAATTTTACTGTTCTGTTTTTTCCAGGCCTGAGAGGTGCTGGAATTTTGGAGAAAGTGCTTAAAAAATCCTGAAATTCTAACTATATTTTACTTTACAATAAATAACTAAATCTGACTAAATACGTTTACTTAAAGAAAAAAACATTAAATATCATCTAGTTCAATAATTTTGAGTATATTTTGAGTATATGTATGGATGAGTATAAATTCTCTCAACTTTGACTACCCATAATTTGACATATACTACAGTAACTCCATCAGCTCAATCAAATGAATAGAGTAAACATACAGTGAAGAACTTTGGTATTTAAATGGTCTGAAACTGATGCAAATAAATCTTTAATTCCTGCTATTTACTTACTTACAAGTATTTTTCCTCAGTAGTATAGTCACTGTGAAGTGTGGAGAATAGCTTTGATTATCTCTGAATTGCAGTTTTAAGATATCACCATTATTATTAAAAAAGTGTTAGAATTTTACCTTGTAAAAAGTGAATGATCTCTGGTTATTACATTGGTTATTACATGATTGTTAATGTGTAATTACACAGCTATTAGAAACACTTACTATAAAGTGGGACTGAACAAACTTTTTTTAAAAAGAGGGCAAGAAGAAACAGAGAAGTAGATAAAGAGGAAGGAAAAGGAAGGAGAGGAGGAAGTCACAACAAGAAGGAGCTGAATAAAGAACAGACAAAGAAGAGGAGAAATAATCCAATTAAACAACATAAAACAAGAAGAGAAACAAACTAAGAAGGAGGTGGAAGAATAGTAAAAATGTTAACTTCTGTAGAAGTGAAAGTTTCAACTCAACTGGGTAATTATTTAAACTATTGTTTGTGGTATCCTGACTCTGGATTAGGGCTGGGCGATCTGGTAAATATAGTATATCATGATATTTAAAGAGACTTTTTTTTTAACAATACACAGTATTTATTACTGCACATGTCAACCTGGAGCAGAAGTTACAGATCCTTAAATTTGACATATTTAGCAAAGCTCACTTTTTTGCGTACATATTGTACAGACAAAAACTCCTCCAGCAGACTTTGTCTGACTGAGGGATCTGTACCTCTACCTGACACAGGGGAAAATAGACTGGGGGAACCGACTACACACTGATGGTGAGCAAATAAAAGGGGGAAGACAAGCAGAGTACTCAGACTGCAATCAGTATAACTCAACTTATAACTAGCTAATCCCAAATTTCTATAATTTTTAAGTTGTGTTTATTTAAGTTAATCAGTTTAATATGTAGGGCAGTTCTATTTTACAGTGTGAGATAATAAAGAAAACAAGTAAAGAAGGTGATGATGATGAAGGAGGAGGAGGAGGAGATGTAGAGAAGGAGCAGAAGAGTAGGAATGTGAAGGACAAAATGGAAAAGGAAATGAAAGAAGAAGAAGGAGAGAGGAGGAAGAGCAGTAAAATGGTTAATATCAGTGTAAGACGGGGGGCCGGGGGGCGTTTCAGTATCAGGTCGGGGGGATTAATGACTGGAGCTGAAGCGTTCACATCAATGGGAGCATTCTTCACCACAGATCAATTACTGTGTAATAGGAGAGCTGGGCCAGACCCGCCTGTTTTTCATTAAACTGCAATCACAGAATTACTGCAGCGGGAGGAGTCAGAGCGAGAGGTGAGGAGAGTCCTCCTAAATCTCCATGCAGAGACATGCAGACCTGGTGATGGATCCGTCCAGTGGGTCTGAGCCTCTGCAGCCCTGCTGCTTAACCGCTCTGCAGGTTATCAATCGATCGATCGATCGGCTCGGGCAGGAGACCAGAGAGATATCTGACGACTCATCCCTGCCCTGAGCCAGCGGCCACTCTGCTGTTAATGTACACCGTAAAATATTTATATATATATTTATTGGCTCAACTTAACTCAATTAAGTTGTAAATATATAAAATTTTAAGTTTATTCAACTTAACTGAGTCAAAGCTTGATGATAACTTGATAAATTCTGTGGGCTTAAATAATTGAGTCTATTTAGTGTGTATATATAAAAATATAGCTAATATAAGCCAACATACTGTGATACTAGGAACACAGAATAATGGTAACTTACAGCTCTTATAGCCTATAAACACTGAGGCCTGGAAATCAACACATACATCACACTAAAGCACGACAAGGATAAAGTATAAGTAGCTTTGGGCAACAGATAACATAAAGATGGTTAGGTTGAGAAAATCTGACAGTACAAAGCATTAGGATTAGCCAGCAGACTTTGTCTGACTGAGGGATCTGTACCTTTTGTCCGAGGCAAGTCAGCAGATGAGGGAGATGTAACTACAGTACTTTCAAAACTGTATGAACCAACACTGTAGAAAGAGCATTGACACATGTTTATTATAGGAAAAGTCGGTTAAAATCAAATGTTTTCATTGGCTCAAAGATCAGTTTTCAGGTTGAAGTTCTCTGAACTCTGAATTTTATTGAGTTGTTCTTTCCAGTAAGTTCACTCAACCTGATAATATTAGTCTCCTGACTAAAACACACAATCACGTTTTAGAGTGTAGAGCTCTGATAGGAGGTATCAGAGAGGTCCGGTCGTGAGGGAAGCGTCCGGACGCAGGAGATGCGAGGAGCTGAGGGATGAGCAGGTGATCTGCTGAGTGTCGGATATTTAAAGTGGTCCGGCGGATCCAGATTTACTCCTGATTGAACGGCCGACCTCCTGCTGAACCGGTGCTGCGAGCGCTGCCTCTCAGCGTATTACATTAACACCTGCCTCCCACACACCCTGCGCTCGCACTGAACATGACAGGTTAACAGGAAGCGCTCCCATCACGTTCAGCTCCCCCTCGCTAACCAGACAACTCGCCGATGAGAAAGAGGAGGACGGTAAGCAGAGCGAAAAAAGTGGTAGAGAGAGGTAGAGAATTTCTCTATGGAGTGTCACTAGTGGACTCCCCAGTTGAAAAGGTTCACTAAGTGCCTCATTTATTACTTGAAAGTACTGTAGTTACATCTCCCTCATCTGCTGACTTGCCTCTGACAAAAGGTACAGATCCCTCAGTCAGGTGAAGTCCGCTGGCTAATCCTAATGCTTTGTACTGTCAGATTTCCTCAACCTGAAGACTAAAATGGCATATTCTTCAGCTGATCTAGAGGGTGGGAATCATTTCTGATTCAAAAAAAGTTCAACTGATTCACTGAAAATTTGATTCCACTGTGGTTAAAAAGTTTCACTAAGTGATAATATTATTATGTATTACTCATTATTTAAAAGTACTGGAGTTACATCTCCCTCATCTGCTGACTTGCCTTGGATAGTAGTTACAGATCCCTCAGTCAGACAAAGTCTGCTGGCTAATCCTAATGCTTTGTACTGTCAGATTATCTCAATCAGAAGACTAAAATGTATCATATTTCTTCAGCTGGTCTTGTTGGTGAGGCTCTGGTGGGGGTTGACCGGTGAGGGGTGGTGCCAGGGTGGTTCTATGCATGTTTTTTTATTGCGACATCACAATAAGGAAAGAGCCTAAAAATGGCTCGGAAACATATAATTTCTTATTCTAAAATATTTCAACTGATTCACAGAAAGCAGATGGATTTTTTTTTTTTTTGCACTTTGAGTGTTTACAGAGGCAGTTGAGTTCCACTTTGGAGAGGTAGAGAATTTCTCTCTGTAATGATGAAGGAAATGAAAAACAGTAAGCGCGTCACCGGTGGACTCCCCGTTTCCACCATGGTTGAAAAAGTTTCACTAAGTGCCCTCTAGACTGGCAAAAAGGAACAGAGTGCTCTATTGGCTGCACTTTTTCGTGTGTAAAAAAGGGAACAAGTGCGCACTAAATGCACACTACACTCCAAAAAACTCAATCTTAGCAAGTGAATTTATCTAAATCTTCTCTGATAAGATTTTTTAGCTGTTTTAAACCAAGTTTTGTAAGTGTAAAATTATTTAACAGTAGTTTATTACAGGAACACTGACCTTAATCAATCTCACTTAGAATTTAAAGGAGACAGATTACACCTCTTTTTACCTCGTTAAGGTAAAATATATTTATTGGTTTAACTCAGTCAAGTTATCATTTTGCTTTGACTCAGTTAGGTATAAATATATACACTTTTAAGTTAGATGATGACTTAAATCAGTTAAGTTTATTATGTTCAACTTAAATGTATTCCACTAATGTATACTCAGGATAAGTTAACTTTGGGCAACAGACAAAACAAAGATGGTAAGTAACGGGAGGCCACGCCCAATATGCAAATATATGGTGTCAGGAGCCTATTGGAAAGCTGTATGGAAACCTCCACACCTCCTTGTTAGAATCCGGAGAGCCCGCCATCACTGTACTGATAATAACATAGACATATATATATATATATATATGGTACAGGCTGCTATGCTATGAGTCTATGTATATATATATGTCTTTGTTATTATCAGTACAGTGATGGCGGCGCTCGGAGCTGAAGCTAGTAGTGTTATGGGATGTAAACAGTGGTTTTTAATAAGATTCTTCTGCACTTTTAAAGTTATTAATGCCTCGTTTTAAATGTCAGGGCTCTCCTCTTGGATTCTAGTAAGGAGGTGTAGAGCTACTTTGAGGGGGATAACAGTGTAAAAAGTGATTTATCAGGGTAAATTATGCCCCGTATCTCCCAGTCTGAAGGGTGTTTTGGATAAACTGTTCAAATGTCTGGATCTCTGAACGCTGTGGGAGAACGGAGGTGTGCTATTCATCAAAGGTAAGAACTTTTTATCAAGTTTTACTACGGCAAAAGTCCCTTTTTATCACCAGAGTTCTCCTTTAAGTGGTTTTTATTCTCAGTTATAGTTTTAATATCCCCTAAACAAGTCTGGAGCTGTTACGCGGGAGACGGAGGGATGGAGGAGGAGGACGTAAGTGCAAAGATATTTATTATAAATAAACAAGATAACTTAAATCAAAACAAACAAAACACGGGTTACGCAAAACAAGACTTGGATAATAACAAACTAAGAAACACAGACTAAGAAACTAGGACTAGGAAACATACGGGCAGCAAGGATACATACAGACTAAGGATATAGGATATAGGATACAAAATACAGGATACAAAATACAAAAGACTCGACACAGCACGTACAAACAGAGGGGCTTATATACAGGAGGAGAGTGAGAAACACCTGGGCTAGGATGACGAGGGGGCAGGGTTACAAACAAGACACAGGTGAGAACACTAATGGTTAGGGCGGGACTAGGGCGGAAACAGGTACAAAAACACAACACAAGCACATGGCAGGGAACACATGACAGGTAAACAGAGGGGCAGGAGCACTAGGGAACAAATGAGGGAGAAACATAACACAGACATGGGCTAAGGTGTAACATAACCCCCCTTCAACAGCGCCACTACCAGGGGCGCCGAGAGAGAGGGAACAAAGGAAGGGAACAGACGGGACTAACGACCGAACAGGGGCTGAGACTGGACACGAAACGGGGACAGGACCTGGAACGGAGACGGGACAGGGGACTGGACAGGGAATGGAAACTGGACAGGAGACGTAGACCGGACAGGGAACTTGACATGGGACGGGGACAGGACACATGGCTGAACAGGGGACCGGACAGGAGACAGAGACTGGACAGGGGACCGAACAGGAGACGGAGACTGGACAGGGGACCGAACAGGAGACGGAGACTGGACAGGGGACCGAACAGGAGACGGAGACTGGACAGGGAACGGAGACTGGGACTGGACACGGGGCTGAGACTGGACAGGGGGCTGGACAAAACTGGACAGGGGAACTGGAACAAATACATGGACAGGGACGGACACAAACACAGTGACAGGGACGGGAACAGGAAAACCACCGGGGACAGGAACGGGAACAAACACAGACACGGGGACCAGGACAGGGAGAGACATGGGTACAAACACAGCCCTGGGGGCAAAGTCAGAAGGCCTCGGGGCAGGCCGGGAATCACGGGGCTTGGGACCAAGCATTGATCTGGGAGTAGGCTTGGGGGTGTACAAAGTTCTGGGAGCAGGTACCGGGTCAGGGGCAGTGGGTACCACATGGGTGGCAGGCACTGCTGGTGCTGGAGCTGAGGCTGTAGCAGCGGGTGCTGCTGGTGCTTGAGCTGGAGCTGAGGCTGGAGCAGCGGGAGCTGCTGGTGCTTGAGCTGGAGCAGCGGGAGCTGCTGGTGCTTGAGCTGGAGCTGAGGCTGGAGCAGCGGGAGCTGCTGGTGCTTGAGCTGGGGCAGCGGGTGCTGCTGGTGCTTGAGCTGGGGCAGCGGGTGCTGCTGGTGCTTGAGCTGGGGCAGCGGGTGCTGCTGGTGCTTGAGCTGGGGCAGCGGGTGCTGCTGGTGCTTGAGCTGGGGCAGCGGGTGCTGCTGGTGCTTGAGCTGGGGCAGCGGGTGCTGCTGGTGCTTGAGCTGGGGCAGCGGGTGCTGCTGGTGCTTGAGCTGGGGCAGCGGGTGCTGCTGGTGCTTGAGCTGGGGCAGCGGGTGCTGCCGGTGCTTGAGCTGGGGCAGCGGGTGCTGCCGGTGCTTGAGCTGGAGCTGAGGCTGGTGCGGCGGGTGCAGCTTGAGCAGGCGCGGCGGGTGCAGCTTGAGCAGGCGCGGCGGGTGCAGCTTGAGCAGGCGCGGCAGGTGCAGCTTGAGCAGGCGCGGCGGGTGCAGCTTGAGCAGGCGCGGCGGGTGCAGCTTGAGCAGGCGCGGCGGGTGCAGCTTGAGCAGGCGCGGCGGGTGCAGCTTGAGCAGGCGCGGCGGGTGCAGCTTGAGCAGGCGCGGCGGGTGCAGCTTGAGCAGGCGCGGCGATCCTAGGAGCTCGTGATCTGGGAGCAGGCACAGGAGCAGAGGCGGGTAGCCCAGGCACGTGAACTGGGGTGGCAGCGGGCACAGAGTCAGAGGCGGCCGGAGCCGCGGGCACAGAGTCAGAGGCGGCCGGAGCCGCGGGCACAGAGTCAGAGGCGGCCGGAGCCGCGGGCACAGAGTCAGAGGCGGCCGGAGCCGCGGGCACAGAGTCAGAGGCGGCCGGAGCCGCGGGCACTGGGTCAGAGGCGGCCGGGGCCGCGGGAACTGGGTCAGAGGCGGCCGGGGCCGCGAGCAGCGCTGATCCAGAGGTGGCCGGAGCCGCGAGCAGCGCTGAAACAGAGGCGGTGGGTCCTGCTGGCGTGAGCGCGGCAGGCACCGCGGGTACAAAGTCAGAGGCGGCCGGAGCCGCGAGCAGCGCTGATCCAGAGGCGGCCGGAGCCGCGAGCAGCGCTGAAACAGAGGCGGTGGGTCCTGCTGGCGAAGAAGCCGCTTCAGCGGGAGCTGAGAGTGCGGCTGCCGCCAAGATCCGGACTGGAGCCGCAGATTCAGTAGTGGGCGTGGTTGTAAACACCGGACCGGAGCTTGCTTCCGGAGCCGGAGTCGACGATCTGGAAGTCGGCCGGGCTGGTGAGCTGGAAGCCGGCCGGGCTAGAGAGCTGGAAGCCTGCCGAGCTGGAGTGCTGGAAGTCAGCCGCGCTGGAGAGCTGGACGCCGGCCGAGCTGGAGTGCTGAAAGTCAGCCGCGCTGGAGAGCTGGAAGCCGGCCGCGCTGGAGAGCTGGAAGCCGGCCGAGCTGGAGTGCTGGAAGCCGGCCGAGCTGGAGTGCTGGAAGTCGGCCGGGCTGGAGAGTGCGGTGGAGCTAACATGCTAGTTAGCTTAGCTGGAGCTGGGCCGACACTCTCCACCCCACGGAGAGGCGCCGGGAGCGGTTCATCCCCCCGAATTAGCTCCGCGAGGAACCGGAGATACGCCAGGTCCGCCTTCCTCGTGGCATTCCACTTTGCTACGTCCATTTTCGGTCGAGTCTTATGTTACGCGGGAGACGGAGGGATGGAGGAGGAGGACGTAAGTGCAAAGATATTTATTATAAATAAACAAGATAACTTAAATCAAAACAAACAAAACACGGGTTACGCAAAACAAGACTTGGATAATAACAAACTAAGAAACACAGACTAAGAAACTAGGACTAGGAAACATACGGGCAGCAAGGATACATACAGACTAAGGATATAGGATATAGGATACAAAATACAGGATACAAAATACAAAAGACTCGACACAGCACGTACAAACAGAGGGGCTTATATACAGGAGGAGAGTGAGAAACACCTGGGCTAGGATGACGAGGGGGCAGGGTTACAAACAAGACACAGGTGAGAACACTAATGGTTAGGGCGGGACTAGGGCGGAAACAGGTACAAAAACACAACACAAGCACATGGCAGGGAACACATGACAGGTAAACAGAGGGGCAGGAGCACTAGGGAACAAATGAGGGAGAAACATAACACAGACATGGGCTAAGGTGTAACAGGAGCTCTGCCACCAGTTTCATTGTGGTGAAACCACAGCTTATGATGCACTGTAGGCATTTTATTTTGTTGTACAAATAAAGAAGAAAGTGCGGGAAAATAAGAGCTTTAAAGAGCAAGAAAAGGTCAGACAGACGATTACGGCCTCAATAACAATGAGCCTGTAAAGAGTATGAGGTTCACCTGAGGAGAACCCCGCAGCTCCACAGATGATTTCTGCAGCGTTTATCTACAGTTGCATCACTGCTGGCTGTATTATTCACTTTCTTCTGAGAAATCGTCGAGAGAAATGAGCACTGCTGGGATTTCTGACTGCTCTCCAGAGTCGGGGAAGAGCGTTTTTCTGCGTTTTGCAGCTTTTATCTCTCTTCTGATGGGTTTGAGCAGAGTCTCACATGCAGAAAACATACAGATAGATCTGTTATCAGCAACCGGAAAAGGAAAGATTACTATAGTTTTTGCTTTTTTGTCATACTTACATTTCTGATTACATTCTGATAATCAAGCAAACATTAGAATCCGTTTTTAAAGGATAATTTCATTTATTATAGGGAAAAAGAAACTATCCAAACCAACGTGGTCCAATTTAAACACTGGTGAACCTTCCCTAACATAATTACTCCAAAAGGGCATGGACGACTCATCTAGGAGGTCCCAACAGAACCCAGAACAGCATCTAAATGCCTCATTTGCTTCAGTTAAGCTCAGTGTTATGATTCAACCTGGACTTAAATGACTTGCTGTAATTAATGAAACCATGAAAAATTTATCTCTACCAGACCTGAATCCTGAAGGAGAACATCCAGCCATCTGTCTGCAACCTTAAGCTCAAGCATACATGGATTCTGCAGCAGGACAAGGACCCAAAGCAAACCAGAAAGTCCAGAATGGTTTAAAAATATCTAAATAAAGGTTTTGGAGTGGCCTAGATAAAGTTTGATTGGGATGTTTTCCATCTTAAACAGATTTTAAGCAGCTGAATTAAAACAATTCTGCAAGGATAGGGTCGCAAAAATCTTTATAATTATAATTTAAAAACTGCTTTTTATATTTACTCAGGTTAATAAGGTTTACTCTGCTTGTATTTGTCAGATATTATTCCTGAGAAACAATAAATGAGTTATTTTACTGTAATTTTACAGGTAAAAGGGACGGTTTGTTCCCTTTTCTCCGTTTGATTAATAATATTCTCAGGTTTTTGTACAGGTTGTACACTAATATAGTTCAGGTGGGATATGACTGTAGGGGTGTTGACTCAGTCTGAGGTGGTCTGATCATCACCATCACCTCACCCCCCACCCCATCTCTCTCACACACACACACACTCAGCTCTAACATTTCAGAATGTCATTTATCTCTTACACACATACTGTACAGATACACCCAGCAGCAGAACCACAGCATTACTCAGAACACAGGAACAGCAGCAGCAGCAGCAGGTACATTTACACAGGGGCTTTCCACAGAGAGAGAGAGAGAGAGAGAGAGAGAGAGAGAGAGAGAGAGAGAGAGAGAGAGAGAGAGAAAGAAAGAAAGTTTTAAATAAAAAGCTATTACAATACAAATACAAATAACACTGACAGTTTTTTAGAAGACAATACTGCAAAAAAACGTTTAATATCAATTATAAATTAGTTTTTCCCTCATCTGGCACAAAATCAAAAGCCCCTTTTGCCCTTTTCGGTTGCCAAATATTTGGTGCATCCATAAAAGAAAGAGATAGAGATAAAAATAAAGAGATTGCAATAGTAGAGAGAAGTATAAATGAATAAAACAACAAGAGATAGAAAGTCCATAAACAAAATATAAAAAAGAGAAATGGGAAGAAAGAATGCAGATAGAAATACATAAATAAAGATACACAGAAAGTAAAAGCATGTCAATAAGAAAGAGAAATATAGATAAATAAGCGATAGAAAGTCAGAAAGACAGACAAAGAGCAACAAATATAAATAGCAAAAGAGAAAGAAACAGAAGGATAGAACGATAGATAGACAGAAAGAGAGAGTAACAAAAGAAAGTAACAAAAAGAAAGACAAGAAAGACAAGAGTTCTGATGCATAGAAAGACAGATAAAAAAGAAAGTTAAAGTTATAAAGACAGATCTGGAAAAAAAAGAGTGAAGGAAGAAAGAAAGAAAAAAGAAAGAAAGTAAAATGAATACAAATAGAGAGTAAAAGCATACCAGTGAAAATAAGACAGAAAAAGAAAGAAGAAAAATATAGAGAAAAAAAAGAGAAAAAGTCAGAAAGACAGAATTTGAATAAAATTAAAACATGGTAAAGCAATAAAGAAACAGATATAATGAGAGAAGGATGGATAGACAGAAAAAGAGTGAGAAAGACACAAAAAGAAAGGAGAGAAAAAAATATATATATATTTTGAGTTTTGATATCTAGAATGACAGATCAAAGAGAAAGTTTGAAAAATGTATAGACAGGTAGGGAAAAAGAAAACGAAAGAAAGAAGGAAGGAAGGAAATAAAAAATAGACAAAGAGATACGTATGTGTGTGTGTGTGTGTGTGTGTGTGTGTGTGTGGTGTGTGTGTGTGTGTGTGTGTGTGTTTGTGTGTGTGTGTGTGTGTGTGTGTGTGTGTGTGTGTGTGTGTGCTGAAGCACTGTGTGTTTCCGGGTGATGAAGGGGAACCCCAGCTGAATCCACCTCCTCCTCTGCGCTCGTCTTTATATGTGTTAGTCTCTGTTCCTCCGTGTGTGTGACGGAGAGTGTGTGTTTGTGTCGGAGAGTGTGTGTGTGTGTGTCTGGGAGCTCCAGACGCTCTCGTGGAGTGTGTCGGTGTGTAGCCGGCTCCATGGCGTCCTGCCCCGGGGAGAACGAGTTCCCCTGCGGGTTTCCTCAGAGCATCTGCGACGACCTGCCCCCCGTACACTTCCTCTGCAGCAGCTGCAACAACGTGCTGAACGAAGCCCACCAGACCCAGTGCGGACACCGGTACTGCCGAGCCTGCGTCATGTGGCTCCTCAGGTCAGCATACACACCTATACGCTCATCAGGTCATCATACACACCTGTACACTCCTCAGGTCAGCATACACACCTATACACTCATCAGGTCATCATACACAATTATACACTCATCAGATCAGCATACACACCTATACGCTCTTTAGGTGAACATACACACCTATACACTCATCAGATCACCATACACACCTATAAACTTATCAGATCAGCATACACACCTATACGCTCATCCGGTCAGCTTACAGACTTATACACTCATCAGGTCATCATACACACCTATACACTCATCAGATCATCATACACACCTATACACTCATCAGATCAGCATATACACCTATACACTTATCAGATCAGCATACACACCTATACACTCTTTAGGTGAACATACACACCTATACACACATCAGGTCATTATACACATATAGACTCATCAGATCATCATACACACCTATACACTTATCAGATCAGCATACACACCTATACGCTCATCAGATCAGCATATACACCTATACACTTATCAGATCAGCATACACACCTATACACTTATCAGATCAGCATACACACCTATACACTCATCAGATCAGCATATACACCTATACACTTATCAGATCAGCATACACACCTATACGCTCATCCGGTCAGCTTACAGACTTATACACTCATCAGGTCATCATACACACCTATACACTCATCAGAGCATCATACACACCTATACACTCATCAGATCAGCATATACACCTTTACACTTATCAGGTCAGCATACACACCTATACACTCTTTAGGTGAACATACACACCTATACACACATCAGGTCATTATACACACATATAGACTCATCAGGTCAGCATACACACCTATACACTCATAAACACATTAATACATACACTCATTAGATCAGCATACACACACATAAACAGCAGCCCACTTTTAATTTCATGGTCTGTTGTTTATTTTTTCTTCAGTTTTGTTCTTCTTGTTCTTTTTAGTTGCAATTGCTCGTTTGATTAATCAGTTAATTAATAAAAAATATATATATTTTATTTTTGTTCTGAAAGACAGGAAACAGACCACCGAGTTATTCTTTTTTTTGTCTTAATATTTGCATTTTTATTAATGATATAATTCAGGAATGTTCAAAAGTTTTTTTTCATGTTTATAATCAAAAGCTATTTTTTTATTCATTTGTTTATTACTCCTTTATTTTATTTGATATATTACAATATAAAATGTATTTTATATTGTGGTTCCATTATTTTTTGTTAGAGAAGTTAAATCTTTTTCTGATTTTGTCATTTTTTTTATAAAACAGAAATAATAAGGATCTGATTTGTACGAAGTGTAAAGAAGATCCCGGCAGTGAGAGTGACTCCAGCATGATGCTCACTCTGGACCACGTGCGTAATCCCTTCTTATTACATCTATATAATGATAACACAGTGTGTAAGTGTGTGTGTGTGTGTGTGTGTGTGTGTGTGTATTTTTTTGTGTTTTGTGGATCTGATCTGGGAAACCCATGAAAGCCCCTCCAGTCAAATATGTATTAAAACAGAAGTGACGCACAGATGACCTCACGAAAAAAATGACCGTTCATCAAAATTTCCTATTGACAACCTTCAGCTATGACATCACAGCCGTGCACACTCGGCTCCTGTGCGCACTATTCACACCCACACACACACACACACACACACACTCAGCGAGGACTCGAGCGAGCGGAGGGGGAAATTCTGTGTGTGAAGCACGGGGGAGTGTTTAGTAAAGAGCGTGATAACACTCTGGCTTTGTTTACCGAACTCAGAGTATGATGACTTAGGCCTGGTCTCGGGTCGACATGGAAATTTTAACATAAAAGTCCCTTTTAACCCTTAAAGCTGGATTCCTGGACAGGTTTTAACTCTAAGTTGGATTTATCGTGTATTTTTGTGTCGATGACTTACAGCGTGACAAACAATGACCTCCTGAGTTACAGTATATGAATAAATATAAATAAATTAAATGTAATTAAATGTGTAAAATACTGCACTTTTATTTATTTAGATTTCTGATACCACTTTAAAATAAGACTACCTTTATAAAGGGTTTATAAATGGTTTACAATTAGTTTATTAATGGTTACTAATTACATTGTAAATGCATTAAAAATCATTAATAATCAGATATAACACATATGTAGAAATGTTCCAAAGGTTCATTACTGATTTTGACCTTGTTACCATAGCAACCCATGCAGATATCTGTTGCTTATGCGATGGTTCGATATGCAAATCTGATCTGATAACTTGCAAATAAGAGTACGCACAGTAGTGGTGGGAAATATGGCCTTAAAATAATAATAAAATAATAATATCACAATATTCCTGGAGATATGACAAAAAATATGTAATTGTTTGCCTGATTTGTTAAAAAAAAAACTGTAACATATCAAGACTGTGATTTTATCTAATTTTAACTGCAAACATAACAACAGAATTGTCACAATATCTGCCCTTTAAATCACAGAACAGATACATCACTGTCACAATATATAAGATAATACAAGATAAGACAATATATAAAAATATACATATTATTTATTCTGGAAATTCTTTGAGATTTGAAGTGAAAATACCTAGTAGATACTGTAAATACATTAAATAAATTCATCATCATGGTCAGTGTTCTGAGATGCTTAAATATTGTCACTCAGATATGTAAAATTAATGTAATATTGGATAATTTCCCTCGAAAAAAATACTGATCAATAGCAAGTATAATATTTTTGTCTCATTTGTGTAACTGGGTTTCCTTTTAACTTTATCTACCCCTAGGACTGATTATGTTTTTGGATTTTAGTTTTAAATTTATGCAAAAATATAAAAGAAATATTTTAAATTGTGTAAATATCGTCGCTGTCCAATAAAAAAAAAACCCAGCAACTTTACAGGAGAGAGAAAAAACTTCGTTAACTTTTAATGGAAAACAATTTAAAAAGAGTTTATTTCAGGTCATTTTGAAGAAGAGTTCCTATTGGTCCGTTCATCAAGAAAATTTGTCACAGTCTAAGGAACAGTTTGTCTGTTTAAATCATGTATTAAACTAAAAATCGACAAAAATGAAGATGTGTTTTTTTTTATTGAACAGCGTTGTTTATTAGAGTAGATTTTTGGGGATTTTCCACAAACTGACTTGACTTTTAGTAGCTGTGAAACACATTTATTCAAACAATATTTCACCAACTGAATGCTGCTTAATCTTTCAGTTTACTCTCATTTAGCTGTAATTGTGTTGAGTGTAGAAATGATTCACGCCTGAATCGAGTTAATCCGCGTCAGTAAATAAAGGTATAAAGGTAAAAAAAAATGACTCACATTTTCTCTAAAAGAGAGAGAAAGAAGGTGTGTGTTTAGAAGAACGTACAGGTAATAAACACTAATCTGACCTTTAGTCTAGAAGTTTGACCTTGGTTTAAGACAGACCCGGATTTAATCATATTATTATTATTGTCATGAGTCACGAGATCATGGCAGGAAAGTTCATAATTTCCCCTCTTTGCAGTTCTTCAGTGATAACGCCATCAATAAAGAGATTCAGGAGCTGAGGGTGCACTGCGTCAACCAGGGCTGCGGCTGGAGGAGCACCCTGAAGGACTTTGAGGTACTTTCCTAAAACACAGTTACTCTAAACTGCTCTCCAAGGGAAAAAACAAGGGACATTTCCAATGGCTTTAATGTCACATGACAGAATCTGGAAAATAAAAAAAATATATACAGTTTAAAACCTTAAATTCATTATTTTTTTTATTATTTTAATTGTTCTGCTTTGTAGATTAACAATAAAGTCATTAAAACTATGAAGAAAAGCATAAAAATGTAGGTATTCACCTCAAAAAATGCTTTCAGTTAACAGCTGTGCTGAACTTCCCTTGTAAAAGCAAGGCAAGGCAAGTTTATTTATATAGCACCTTTCATACACAATGGTCTTTCATACACAAAGTGCTTTACAAATTAGAAAAAGGCAAGAAAAGTCCAATTACAAATACAAACATGTAACAATAAAAATGGAAATAAAAGAATAGATTAAGAATAAAGCATAAAGATTAAAACAAAGATAAGTCAAACATGTAAAAGAATAACTGTAATTTAAGAAAATAGTTTAAGAACATAGCGAAAAGTGCATTTTCTATTTAATATACTTCGTGAAAATACACATTAATTATAAGAGACACTTCAGTCTGTCTCAAGTCACAAATAAAATTATTGCAATTTAGAGCATTTTATTTGCAAAAAAAAAGAAAGTGAGAAATGTCTGAAACAACAACAACAAAAAAAGATGCAGAGCTTTTAAACTTTAAATAATGCAAATGTTTAAACAAAAAGTTTAAAAGTTTCAAGTGTTCAGAAATCATAACATTTGGTGGAATGACGCTGTTTTTTTTTAATCACAGTTTTTTTTATTCATGCATCTTGGCATCATGCATCATGTTCTTCTCCTCCACCAGTCTTACACACTGCTTTTGGATAACTTTATGCTGCTTTACTCCTGGTGCAAAAATTCAAGCAGTTCAGTTTTTCAGGTGTTTAATGGCTTGTGATCATCCATCTTCCTCTTGATTATATTCCAGTGTTTTTTTTAATTAGATAAAATCAAAGAAGCTCATCATTTTTAAGTGGTGATATCAGATCTGCTCTGTCCAGGTTTCCTGCTTGCTGATGGAGGGAGTTGTAGACTGATGGGATGTTAATAACACATCGTTCTGAGTGATTGTTTGACCCCGTCTGTGAGATCATGACATTTCTCACATTCTGACATTTCTAAACGTCAATAAATAAATGTGGTGTTTCTCCTAAAACGCCGCTGCCCGAGACGTCTGCCTCCTCTGAGACGGTTCTGATGTGATGTAATCGGCTATTTGGGGCCGTAGAAACTCACCGATTTTTCTGCCATGCATTTTTCATGGTCTGCTGGCCTAAATTACTACAGCAGAATAGTTTATAGGATATTTTGTGGTCAGTTGGTTTTATAATCAGACCTCCAGACTACTTCAAAGTAGGACAATAACTCCATCTTTTTAGATAAAACATAAATTAGATTTTTTGGTTGATTCTAGACTATATTTGAGATCACTATTGAGATTTTAAGTGATAGACCAACACAGAGTGTGTGGTACTTGTGAAGTGAAACGAAAATTATGCTTGGTTTTCAAACTTTAATCAAATAAAAATCTAAAAAGTGTGAAAGAAGTATTTAACCCCCTTTACTCTGAAACCCTTATCAAAATGCAGTCTAATGGTTTGTTAGTGAACGCTAGTTAAAGGTCTGTTAAGGATTATGGCTGAAAAGACCAAAATAGAAGGAATAAAATAAGAGTAAATGAGTTGGCAGTGAGTTGAAAAGATGGAGAAGACTTAAAAAGAGAGCTTAAAAAGACCACAAGACCCAAACCAAGCTGGCTACTTTTCTCAAGAACATGTAAGAGAACTGGCTAGCTAATTTAGTCAGGTAATTTATCACAACGACTAGGTTAGCTTACTAGGGTAGTTATTAAACTTGTCTTGCACTGGATTGTGTGGATTCAGCCTCCTCAACTTGGCAACCCGAGTGAGCTTTGCGTCTAGGGAGGGGTGGGCGGAGCAGACAACTATTGTTATACGGCCACTGAATATTGAATATATTTGTATTTAATAAAAATAACATTATTGGTTACAACTTTTGCACTTTTTAACAAAATCTAGGATCACCAGAGTCAGTGTGAGTACGCTCTGATCCCCTGCAACATCGGCTGTGGTCTGATGGTGCTGAGGAAGACTCTGGCCATTCACCTGGAGAAAGGATGTCCCAACAACAAGACCACATGCCAGGTGTGCTGCTCCGCTCTGACCCCTGCTGAACTGCAGGTAAGATAAGTGAGCTGATCTGTGAAAATTAATAAAAAATAATGCTGCATATCGTCACTGTCGCCTTTTTAATTCACTACATCATTTAAACACAACAGCTATTATATCCATTACATTATGTCGAATACGATGATAAATGGACCAATAGAAATGGTAATATAAAATGACTAAAAAATAAATCTTACCATATTTTCACATAATTTTTAAAAACAGTGTTTCGCTCTCCTTTTACCACAATTAATCTTTGCCTGAGCCTTTTTATCATGTGTTTGACTTAAACGAATCACGAAGACTACATTCCCATTCACCTGAGTACTAGATTACACTCACCTGTTATTCATTAGCTCCCAATGTGCTGTCTACTGCCTCTCTCTCTTTCTATTTCTATATATATATGCGTATTTATGTGTATATGTGCATGTACGTACATATAATTATAAAATTAATTAATTTATACTCTTTTTAATATGCCATTCCATATATCTGTCTTTGTTAAAAAGCATAATATAAAGTATTCTAGCATGAAAGCAGGTATTTTAACGTATGACAGTGTCCTGAAAAACTGGTAGAGTTGTGATTATTATAGGTGTATTCAACACCTTCCTCAGTGTAAATGAATGAAGCAGCACTTTAAATGAGCCATAATGCTCAAAGGGGCACAATTGCTGTTTCTACGTTTGTTTTGCACAAAATATAAAACTGAAGTCCTCATATGTGGACATCATTTTTCTCAGAAACTACACTATGTAAAAATATAATTCTTCGTTTTTACACTTATCAGGTCCCAATTAGCCCAAAGAGTAAGTAAAGAGAAATAAAAAATGCATGCCATGCAAGAGTTCGGGTCTTAGGAGGTTAAACCAATGTAAAAACAGTCAAGAAATGATGGCAAAAAGTCCCAAAAAGTGTTAACTCTCATACTCTTACAGGAATATAAAAACTGATCTGATTAATATTGAATATATCCAGGTTTTGAAGCCTGTTTTTTCCAGTATTTCGCAGAGTTTGGGGGGCAGTTTGCCCTTGGTGAAACCCCCCTGTGGTTCTGTCTAAGCCCCGGTCCCCAGCGTGCTCTCCAGACCCATATTCCCTCCATCGCCGTCCCCACTGCACCACCAGCGCTCGGGGACGGGGATTAGAGAGCCGAGAGGAGGAGGGGGAGGGCAGAAAAACTGTTTAAAACCTCAGAACTCCAATATGGTCGTCTAATCCACACATAAAGAAGCTTCCAGACTCTCAGCAGCGACTAAAGGCATCTCTGGAAGCATCTTCAGACTGTCGGGGAGTTACAGTATCTCTGCCAGACCACCTCATGCACTTTAATATACTTCAGATTAATATACTTCAGATTAATATACTTCAGATTAAAGGAGTGGGGTTTTATTTTTTACAAAGAAATATAAGATTAAAGTGTAAAATAAGACCATAAATGAGCTATACTGTTAGTCCAAACGTTCTGCACAATGATTTTTATTAAGTTGCACCCATCGCTGATGCATATGTTCAAAAATAAGTATATACAGTATATAATGTAGTTTATAATTACTGTATAAAGTTAATGTGATTGATGTTTTTTTATTATATCAATTGCTTTGCATAATTGCTTCAAGGCAGAGTTTAAAAAATGTGAGGCATAGTTTGAGAGGGGCACTGGGTGATGTATGGGTTTAGGGGTTGCGCAGGAGGGAAAACCGATGAGAGCTGATTGGCTGACCTGCAGCAGCAACAGTGTACCTCTGATAGCAATGAGACACAGATGATTGGACGTCAGCAGGGGGGGCGGGATTATTGATTGTCTGATTTGCATATTGTGATGCATCTGCGTACCAAAGTACATGGAAACAGCATCCTCACAAACAGGCAGAAATTACCACAGTAAAAGCATTTAGGGAAGGTTTAGGAAATGTTTATAATAAATTTAAGCAAAACTGGTGTGTTTCATGCGGTATGTAGTTATTTAGAGAGAGAGAATAAAAATGTAATTGTTAATTTTTCATCAGGGCATACAGTGTTTTTGTCCTCTTCCATACAGTTGATATGGTTTATTAAAGCTTGAACGAACAATGTTGAAACACTTTATTATTATTACATATTAACTTTGATTCACTTTACAAAATCAACATCAAATTCAAGGTTGAAATGCCAGCTGGGTGGTTTATTTGTGTCTTTGTATTTTTGTATTTTTTCCACACAGAAGCACTCTTGTTCTAATGGAACTGAGAAGGATCTGTCAAAAGCAGAGAAACGAAAGAAGGTAAATTTAATAAATCAATTTAAAACGTCTTATTAAACCCTGAAACCTTCACTGACTGCAGAAGATCAAATCAGTTCATTTTGTTTTACTTCTGGAAGATGTAATTTAACATTTCTGTGCTTCTGAAATAATTTGTGTGTGTTTAAAGTTGAGAGTGTGAATGGGCGCCGAGTGGTCCAGCGGTCTAAGGCGCTGCCACTATGAGCAGGAGGTCGCAGGTTCGAAACCCAGCTCATGCAGCTTTGCCATCAAGCTGCCGGCACTCAGAGGGAGCACAATTGGCCCTGCTCCCTCCGGGTGGGTAGATGGCGCTCTCTCCCCACATCACTCCTAGGGTAATGTCTGCAGCACAAGGTGTCTGTGAGCTGATGTACCGGAGCCGAGACGCTGTGCTTTCCTCCAAGCGTGCCGGCTGCTCGGCAATGCTACAGCATCAGCAGCAGCTCGAAAAGAAGTGGAGTCTGGCTTCACATGTGTCGGAGGAGGCATGTGTTGGTCTTCACCCTCCTGGTGTGTTGTGGCATTACTGGTGATAGGGGGAGTCCTAATGAGTGGGTTGGGTAATTGGCCGTGTAAATTGGGGAGAAAAATGGGAAAAATTTGAAATAAAATTATAGAAAGAAAAAAAAAAAAAAAGAATAAAAAAAAAGTTGAGAGTGTAACATATTTCTCTCTCTTTTTAAAGGA
Source organism: Astyanax mexicanus (assembly GCF_023375975.1). NCBI lineage: Eukaryota > Metazoa > Chordata > Actinopteri > Characiformes > Acestrorhamphidae > Astyanax > Astyanax mexicanus. Next base: position 1,765,015 of record NC_064419.1, on the reverse strand, counting down.
CAGTAAGCAGGAAAGCCCAAAGCGGAAAGAGACGTGTGTCTTTTCTGAAATCGGATGCACGTTTAAGGTAACTTTCTAATAATTAAAGTATGTTAAGTGTAATAAACAATACATAACCACTGTTTATTACTGATTTGTTAATCTAAAGAGTTTTAATTTGAGTTCAAATGCCAAGGAAAAGACAAAACAGCAAATAACGCTCTTTATGACTGTACATATCTAACTTTTGATCCATAAACTCTACAATATATTGCAGTATTAATATTTTGTTTTTTAGATATTAAAATAGGTAGATTACAGTACAAAAAGAACAAAAGATAACCATCACAGTGTATATAATTAATTGAAGTTAATTAGTCAACAAAATGGACTATGACAAATACATTAAAAGAGAAATATACAGTAGTTTGCAAAAGCTGGTAAAGACAAGCCTTAAAACTTTCAGTTGTAACTGAAGCAAAAGGTCTCTCTTCTAAGCACTGATATTCTAAGCAGGGGCTGAATACTTTTGCACATCACACTTTTTTTTTGGATATTTTATTTTGAAAACCATGTATCATTTTCTTTCTACTTCAAATTATGTAAACTAATTATGTATACTAATTAAACACAAGTTTGTGGTTGTAATATGACAAAATGTGAAAAAGTTCAGGGGGTATGAATACTTTTGCAAGCCACTGTATGTAAATATATTAAAATAAATATTTTACTGAAAAAGCATATCCAAAAGCATGTTTCACATCATGTTTAATAAAAATGAAAACATATTTATAAGTAGTGAGCAAGAAATTAAAAAATATATTAATTAAAAATAAATGAGTATTTACTTTTAATTTAATTTTGCTGTAGGTTTTATTAGTATTTGTAATTTTAGGAAATAGTTAAGAACTAATAAAGACCTTTACTGCATTAATTACTGTATAAAATTTAATATATTCCATTTTTATATAGCTAAATATAACTTATACCTCAAATTCTGCACTCTGATTGGTCGTCACAGTGTCTCTTGTTTTTTTTTCACAGGGTAACCCGGATAAGGTCCGTGAGCACGAGGTCAGCAGCACCAGCGCTCACCTGCATCTCCTGGTGGAGGTCGTCAGGAACGTCCAGATGTCGGTCCCGCCCCCACCTGAGAGAACTGTCCAATACCCTGCTCTGGATCTGCACCTCCAAAACCAGGACATGACCCCCCTTCCAGACATGTAATATACATAATTAGCCAATCAGAGTGTAGAGTTTGAGGTATACGTTGTATTTAGTTATATTTAAAATGGAATATATTCAATTATATACAGTAATTAATGCAGTAAAGGTCATAATTAGTTCTTTGTTATTACCTAAAATTACAAATAGTAATAAAACCTACATCAAAATTATATTAAGTACATATTTATTCATTTATTTTTAATTATTAAGTAAAAACATACATGTAGAGTATTCAACTAAAGAGAGTACACCCATCAGATTCATGCAACATTTTGGTACGACCCTAAATGTCTGAGTACAACATCCTCAGAGAGTTCTTTGCCATGAGGTGCCATGTTAAATATCTAGTGGCCAGTATGGGAGAATACACTGACTACTTTATATTATATCAAAGTGTCATATCTTCAGTGTTTTCCCATTGAAATATTTACAAAAATGATAAGTTTCTTTGATTTTATCAAATTGAAAAACCTTCAAACCCATCAAACCACCAAACTGAACTGCTTAAAGTTATCCAAAAGCAGTGTGTAAAACTGGTGGAGGAGAACATGATGCCAAGATGCATGAAAAAAACTGTGATTAAAAACCAGGGTTATTCCACCAAATATAAATTTCTGAACTCTTAAAACTTTATGAATATGAACTTGTTTTCTTTGCATTATTTGAGGTCAGAAAAGATGTCTGTAGTTTATAGAATAAAACAACAATGTTCATTTTACTCAAACATAAACCTGATTATGATTCAGAAACTGAAGTGGTTTCCTATTTTTTTCCAAAGATATATATATATATATATTATCTTGTTTGCCCCCTCAGCACTCTGAATGGCGGCGAGTTGGAGACGGACAGCGGGGACACGGGAGCCAACGATAAAGCCCTGAGTCTACACGACGACCAGGCCGAGCTGGAGGTGGGTCAGCAGCTCCACGCCCTCCAGCAGAGGCTTCAAATCATGGAGAACATCATCACAGCTCTGAACCGAGAGGTGGAGAAGACCCAGCTGACCGTGGTGGTGCTGGAGAGAGACAACCACAACAACATGAACCTCATCCAGCACCTAGAGGCTGTGGTAGGTCCAGTTCCAGTTCATACTAACATTTAATACATAAAACACGGCTTTAGATAAATTATAAAAGTGGATTACTGAAAAAAAAACTAATGTTTCTGCAGTATTAGTGAATATAATGGACATAATGGATATAGTGTCTCCAAAAGTGCCCAAAACAACAATCCGAGTACAATCCGGGTTAGCACCCGAACATCCCTTTCAGACAGCTTCCTCTTACAGCGTCCACAGTTAATCCTGTTGGATGTGGTTGGTGCTTCTTGGTGGTACGCTGACATTACCCTGGATACCGTGGCTCTTGATGCATCACAAAGACTTGCTGTCTTGGTCACAGATGCTCCAGCAAGACGTGCACCAACAATTTGTCCTCTTTTGAACTCTGGTATGTCTCCCATAATGTTGTGTGCATTGTAATATTTAGAGCAGAACTGTGCTCTTACCCTGATAATTGAACCTTCACACTCTTCATGCTCTTATTGGTGCAATGTACAATTAATGCTAAGGTCTTTCTTGGTTGCTGGGCAGTAGCTATAGTGTCCCAGGTGGTTGTCTCGCTGTTGCTAAGTGGATGCTGTGGTACCCAGTGTTTTTTATTGGTTGCAAATACGCTGTGTTTTGATTGGATGCCTGATTGCTTGTATTGTTGCGCATTTATATAACAATCAATGAAAAAGAGTCAGAATAAATAAGGCATATATTTATGGCCTTTTTTCCCCTTTGCTTTTGAGTACACTGTTAAAAATTAGACTCTCACAAACTTACAAATGCTGTACCTTATTTTAGTTTGTTTAATTTAAATATATAAAAAAATGTCCTTTACTTTAGTACTTTAGTCTTCTGTGACGTACAGGCTGGGAATTTGAGTCCAGGCCTTTTAATATAACTATAGCAAACAGTGAACAGCGTTTCAAAATTGTTTCATGGATAATATTAATCATATCCTGTTACAAAGCAGATTTTCACAGGTTTTCTATGGTACAGGGCTCAGGCCGGTATTTACTTGTACCTGGTTGATGTGGTAAAAGTGAAAGTCTGTCAAATCTGCAAGTTTCAGCACAAATTCAGGCAGGAAGTAGCTCTAACTCTGTGGTGAATGAGGAAAACCTCAAGCGCAGCATTCAGATCTTCACGATTTTATGATGTTTTTTCAAAGAGAAGCTGCTTCTGACAGCTGTAATTACATTACTCAGTACTCATTACTACAGTAATGAATGCTCCCTGCATTCATTACAAATAAACAACTTAATGTTGTTACGCAATTGCTGTATTTCTATTTGTGTCTGATTTATTTAGAAATTAAATGCACTTATAGACACAAACTAGGCCTGAATACATGATATTGTTTTCACTTTAAGACAATTAAATGTCACTGCCATAATGATTATATACCATGCATAACAAAGCTCATTTTAAATTAATCACAGTTTGGGAAATATATGATGATAATATACTTTATTCTTCACCTACTGCACCCACAATGGACATCATGTATTTTTTTTTTGTATTTGTTATTTAGTATTGTTGCACGTAACATTTAAAAGCTGTTTGTTGTAAATGAGAATAGACCATGAACCAGCCAATGAACAAGTTTATAAACCAATGAAACAGTAACGTGGCCACACCCACTTCAAAAACACTGGGAAAACAGTAGTGCTAGAACCATTGTAGCAAAACAACAGCTAATTTTAATAATTATCATGTTTTATTTTGTACTATTTAGTCATGGTGTATGAAATAAAACATTCAATATAAAAATGTAAAATATTCCACAGACTTTTTAATTATATAATTTAAGTTCATATAGAGTCCTAATATAGTTCTATATAGATTTTATAGTAGAATTTTACAGACAGAAAACAGCATTACATACTTATAATTTATTTTTATAGATCCCCCCCCCCCCCTGAAGATAATTCAGGTCTGAAAGAGTTAATACTTGTAAAGGCAATTTCCAGTTGTAACACTGAACTGTAAAAATGGTCAGAAACGGGTTAACACTTTATTTTAAGGAACACAAATTAGGCTCTTATTCATGTCTTATTATTTGCTTAATAAAGCCTTAATTATACATTTGTAAATAATTTATTCGCTACTTATTAGTAGGCTTTATTCTGTGTTATTAAGTGTTTTTGCTGCCTAATTAGGGGTCTGATATCTGTAAATGTTTAATAATGGCTGTATTAGTTCTTATAGTGCACAATAACCAGTTACAGTATGATAGCACCCTGTTTTTAGCAGATTATTAAGCTATTAGCTAACTCTTCATGATGTTATCAGTGTTATTAAAATTGGCAGCAGTTTGAGTTTATCTATGTAGGTTTGGTAAGGTTATGGCTGTGTTGGAGTTTATTATAAAGAGTTAATAAGGGGTTAATAAACCACTAATAGACCAAAAAGTGCACCATATTCTAAAGTGAGCTTCTGTTAATCACTAATTACACACCAAAAAGAACTGAATATATATTTAATCAATCACAGACCCCTAATTAAGCACCAATAACACTTAATTAATAACATAATACAGAGTAAAGCCTAATAATAAGTAGTGAATAAATCATTTACAAATGTATAATTAAGGCCTATATTAAGCAAATAATAAGACGTTAATAAGCACCTAATTTTTTTTCATTAAAATAAAGTGTCATTTGATATAAGAGCAGAATAGAGTCTGTTCTGGTTGTTTATTGGTTTATGAGCAGTGAATACTCATAGTCTACATATATATATATATATATAATATAATTTAAAAAAACTTAAATCACAGGATAATATGATCTCGACCTGCACAGGATCCATAAAACAGTTAGTGCCTTATTGTCTCTTACTGAAAATCCATTAAGGACATCATAACAGTCAGTGAAGTGCTTCTGGTTTATTACCTGCACAGCGTTATTCGGGAGGTATTGACGGATTTTACTCTGTGCTTTTTTGCAGTGCAGCCATATGAAGCTGTATTCTGATACTCGGGCTGAATTATAACCAGTACCGGGGTGTTTTTGCGGTGAGCAGACCCTGCAGTGTGTAACCCGTCTCTGCTCTGCTGCAGCGCCAGCAAAGCATTTCTGTGTAAACATCCTTGATATTTATACGAAATATCTTCAAATATCCTGTCAGTCCTGTCAGGCTGCAGCAGTGGAGCCGCATTCGTAATGTCAAGCAGGGCCAGAGAGTAAAGCTCTATCTGCTGTTTGTTTTCTTTTCAGAAAAAAAAAAAACTTCTGACTTCAAACACATTTATTACGGAGTGGGAATCACAGGGCATCTTACGATACGATATTATCACAATACGACAGTGATTATATCACAATACTGTGCTTCTAAGATACTTGATATATTGTGAAACAATTATCTACTATTCTTTTTAGAGCATCTGTGTTACTCAATACAGGATAAAATACTCATAAATAATCAAATACCAGGAATTAATAGATTTATTGGCCGGACTGTTTTAACAGAACAAGAAAATCAAGCTTCCATACTATGACTGGTTATGAATTGAGTGCAACACAGGAACAGTACAGCAAGTACAGCAACACTGTTATCAGAATCCCCCTCAAGGGGGCGCATCCCACTAGTTACTGACAGTAGCATACAACCAGACTGGAACATGTTCAGCAGTATCCATGCACAAAAGCTTTAACATCACTGTACAACAGTACAACAATTAACAGTAAAACAGATAAAGCTACTGACTAACTGACATTAGTTTCCTTTTTAAATAATGTAAACAACACACTTTATTTTTTTTTGGTAATATTTGATTAACTTTATATGTCCTTATTCATTTTAAGTTTATTTGATTGAACTATATGGATATATTTGTAGCCTCACTCCAAATTTGACAATCAATATTCTCCACTGCAGGGTTTTTAAACCTATTCATTTGATTATAGCGCAGTAACTTTAGTAAGTTAAATTAAAGGTGGTGAGCTTTAGGGAATTTAGAGCATCAATGTTTCAATAAAAATATCCATATTTGATACGATCCAGCAGGCTAAAGCACTGCCACTTTGATCGGGAGACAGCTGGTTCGAGTCCTGTTCATGCAGCTTGCCATCAGCTGCCGGAGCCTTGAGAGAGCACAATTGGTCTTGCTCTCTCTCTCTGGGCGGGTACAGTACAGTAGATGTTGCTCTTTCCCCTCATCACTCCTAGGGTGATGTGGATCAGCACAAGGCTGCGTCTGTGAGCTGATGTATCAGAACAGAGTCACTGCGCTTTCCTCCGAGCGTTAGCGCTGTGATGCTACTCGGCAATGCTATATCAATCCTCCACCTATAAGAATTGGTACAACCCTTCAAGTGTTTTTTTTTTTTTTTTTTTAGTTAATTGGATTTATTAGCTATATAGATTTTATAGTAGAATCTATATTAGAGTCTTTATCTCTGTGCATTACAGACATCCATCACTGGAGTCTGAAAGGGTAAAGTGCCTTCATGAATGAAGAAAATGTATTATGTATGAAATTTGTATTAAGCACATTTTAGTAAAATAAATTTTTTTTAAATAAATAGAAAGAAAAACTAAGTTCTCCTAAAAGTAAAAAATTGTTAACACATGGCTAATTGACTTTGCTCTTATGAAGTGTATTGCAACCTTACTCTTCTCTGGAAAAGTTATATATCCCAAACAGGCTTGACTTCAACACTAGTATAAATGTATTTTTATTTTCAATTTCAAGGAAAAATGACTAATAAAACTACAAATAATAAATTAATGATTTTTTTTTAAATACCAGCACTGTAAACCCAGAAGTTGTTTGAACTCAAATAAATTAAGTCTGTTTTACACAAAATTGGAGATTTCTAAACAATACTCAACTTTTTTGAGTTGTGGGCACATATATACATTAAAACTGAGATCTTTGAGTTGAACCAACTTATAATAACTGAGTTTAGTCTGTTGCCATTAACAGCTTCTTTTCCATTGGCTTCTGTCACAATCTATTTGCATACTGGGTGTGTCCAACAGTTACTGACACTCACCATCAGTGTGTAGTGATTCACCCGGGGCTACCTTAGGTAAACTTGTAGATCACAGATTATTATTAAATACTTGCTCTCTGTGTTGTAGGCTGTAGAACAAGCCTCATTTACTGAGCTGCAGTAACTCTGCAGTGTTTTTGCTGTGCTCTCAGTACTTTTAGTTGTTTACTGTTTTCTTTCATCTACTTTTCTATGTGTATTTAAAACAAATAGTTGAATGAAACCAGAAAGAAGACTAAATACAAGTTCAGGAAAATATTAATTTAAAATATGTTTGTGTATGTATTTGTTAAGTTCACTGTACTTAAAAAATATTTTACATGAACTTAAAATTTATTAGGTAATCGGTTACGACAAAAGTTTTGAGTTCAGTCAACTTATCGGGTTTTACAGTGAGCTGGTAGCGTATACATGGTAATAAAAGGGTATAAATTGTTAGCTGAATATTCTTTTTTTTATCACTCAATAAATGAGATCGGCTTTTCCCTGACTGTGAATTCAGGATACAGGAAATGATAAAGTTCATCCTTTAGAGAATAACTTAACGACCATAAAGGAATATTTGATAAAGTGTGTTTATTCGTGAGTCAGATTTTCCTGACTACATTTTCATGTCTAACAGGGTGTTAAATAAATGCAGTCTCTCATAGAATAATTGGTTATATTCTTTATTTGTGATTTAAATCAGTGCAGCAGCCGCAGGGTGTGAGTTTATTTCTCCTTCAGGGGTTCAAAAGCAGTCAGCTGATAAAAACACATCATTATCACTTCATTCAGCCGCCTGTTATCTCTGATAGGTAGGGTTCCTGTGTGCGATTGAGTCTCAATACTTGTATTTTTATGGTTGTAAATCGGCGGAAATAAACAGATAAAGAGAGCAGAGCTGTTTACGGTGAGACAGAGAGACAAGAGAGACAGAGAGACAATCAAACAGACAGAACTGTAAAAAATAAAACTTACATTTTTTTCCTCCTTAATCTGATTTTTTTTAAGTCAGCTAAACAAAAAATAATCAATCAATCAATCAATCAATCAACCTTTATTTTCACTCAGGAAAAACATTAAGGGGTGACCCTCATTTACAATGTTGCAGAGCATTTATAACATCAAAGGGATTGAACACATTTAATAATAATTTAGAAATAATAACAAAATAAAATAGCAAAAAATAATTTAAAAAAGTACAAATTTTAAATCAAAATTTAATAAAAAAAATATATGTAAAACAGAAAATTCAAAAATACCATAAAAAGTGACGCATAAAAAGTAAAAAAAAGTAAAAAAAAATATATATATATAAAATAAGTAAAAAGATAATAGTAAAAGTAAAGTAAAATGTTAAAAATTATAAAAAGTGATTGAATGAATAACAGGACTAAGAACAAGAATGAAAAAAAAATAAAAATAAAAATAAAAGTAATAATAAATAAATAAAATAAATAAAAATATATAAAATAATAAAAAATCTGCTGTTTTTTTTACACTGGTACTTTAATTTTACTATTATTATCTTTATAAATTCTTTATTTTTTATGTGTCAATTTTTATGCTCTATTTATAATTTCCTGTTTTTTCACCATATTTTAGTAATCGATTTTAAACATAGATTAAATTTTTTGATTTATTTTATGTATTATTTTTTATTATTTTCTTAATAAATGCTTATTTAAAAAAATATAGGTTTTAGAAAATTTTTATCCCATTTTCTCTCCCAATTTACACGGCCCATTACCCAACCCACTCATTAGGACCCCTATTAATAGTGATGCTCCAACACATCAGGAGGGTGAAGAAGACTAGCACACGCCTCCTCCGATACATGTGAAATCAGGCTCCGCCTCTTTTTGAACCTTTTTACCAAGTAGCATCACAACGCTAACGTTTAGAGGAAAGAATAGTGCAGCGACTCGGTTCTGATACATCAGCTCACAGATGCAGCCTTGTGATGTGCTGATCCACATCACACTTTTGGAGTGATGAGAGGAAAGAGAGAGCGCCATCTACTATACTCTACCCACCCAGAAAGAGAGCAAGGATAATTGTGCTCTCTCAGGGCTCCGGCAGCTGATGGCAAGCTATTGCAGTTAGTTTGGCTTCCTCAAGTCTGGAAACTACATTTCTCTAATAGGCTCAGAGTTATGAAATTCAGATCTCAGTGATGTTTTTTTCACCGTCAACAAGAAGAACGATGGATCTGAGGACGTACGGTTCTGTTTTGCAGCATCTCAAGGCCGTTTCTGTTTCGGGAGCGGTGCGCCCCCCCCACTGCGAGGGTCTTTATAAACGAGGCGTTTTGCGCTGCTGTGTTGCAGGTAGCGGAGCAGCAGCAGAGACTGATCAGGAAAGACCTGCAGATCTCCTCCTTACAGCAGAGCATCAGCGCTCAGCAGGACGTCTCCTACGACGGCACCTTCCTCTGGAGGATCTGTGATGTCAGTCAGAAGCTGAAAGAAGCTGCCACAGGACAGAAGAGCAGCCAATACTCTCCAGGTACACACACACACACACACACACACACACACACCTGTACACACACACACACACACGCATATATAGAGAGCTGTCAGTGCTATACAGCACATACAGAATACACTCTAAAAAACAGAGGTACGATATGAGTACTTTTTTGTACTCGAAGGTACACTCTTTATAATTGTATCCTCAATGGTACAATATTGGTCTTTACAGGGTCAGATTTGTTCCCTCTGAAGTACAAAGTCATTTCTAACAGCAATAAGTACAGATTTGTACCATTTAACCAGCCAAAAGGTACATTCAGTATTCTGTATCACTGTACTAATGAACAGTATATATTTAATTTGCACATTTTTTATTTGAAAGCCAGACAATTTTGTATCATCAAGTTTTTGAGCCATATTCAGTTGATGATAATGTTTATAATCTTTATGATCTTTACTGGCACAAAAACCATGGGTACAAAAAAGGACTTTCACTGAAAGGTACTTTTTTGAACCTTAATATAAGGTACAGCCCCAGCGGCAAGCTTTATACTCTTTTAAGTACAAATCTGTACTTATATTTCTTAGAGTGTACTAATACATTTAATTTAGTCTTCTCTACTAAAAAATGCATTAAATTATACTATGCATTATTATGCTATAGTGCATAAAGATAGTATAGTACTAAAGCGTTAAAGTGTTCTTGTAGCCACATTATTATTAATCAGTATATTTAAAGAGTGATACAATGGAACAACTTTTAAGTACTTATATTATACTTTAATTACAGTATAAAAATAGTACAAAAAAGGTCTTCCTTAAATGCTGCTAAGTGTACTTAACTGTACTAAAATTAAACAATTTTAAATACACTTAAGTGACATTTAAACATTTAAATATACTACTTCATGTGCAGTATGTAAACCCATATTTTAAATATGCTTAAGTACAATTTAATACATTTAATGAGTATTGATACAACTACATCACTATTTATTATACACAAGGTATATTACAGTATATGTACTAAAAATTAATGTTAAATATATGTGATCTACATGATCACGTGATTTACATTACTGTACAAATATGCTTCTTGTCCCTGTCTTTTGTAAGTAAGCACACTACCAGTATTCTTAATTGGGTATAAAAATATATTTTAATATACTTTACTACAATTTTTAGCTTGTTACAAATTTACTTTTAATTTATTTAAATGTAGTAATAATTTAATTTACTTTCTAAAAAGTAACATGATGTATTGTACTTTAAGTGAACTACTGTAACAGATGTTTTTAACACACTTTGATAAAATGTACAAAAGTATATTTGGAAATAAGTATTTTAGAAGTATATTGAATTACGTTAAACTGAAAGTGTACCTCATAGTAGTCTATTTTTTTTTTTTACAAATACACTATATTGTACTTTTTAAAAAGTAAGATCAAAGTTTATATTCAAACATTTGATAAAAGCATGATATTAATGTACTTTTAATATATTTATTTTGTAAATTTGGTAGTTTACTTTGTTTAAACGATGATGATACAGTAAAGTGAATTGTTTTATATAAAATATTGTATGCTTGAGAATTGATCATTCGATACATTGTTTTTTCCAGCATTTTATACATCCAGATACGGCTTTAAAGTCTGCATGCGGCTGTACATGTACGGAGATGGAGTGGGGAAAGGAACGCACATCTCTCTTTTCTTTGTTATTATGAAAGGAGATTATGATCCTCTGCTTTCGTGGCCCTTTAAACAAAAGGTAAGACCTTCTGAAATACCACCAACCACTGTATAAATAACACATTCAATTATAACTCAATCCTCTTAATGCAGGGGTGTCCAAACTACGGCCCGTGGGCCATCTGCGGCCCGTTTCCTTTTTTGGAGCGGCCCGCGAGGTATTTTAGAAATAGAATGAAAGTTGGCCCGCTGTTAAGCAGGTTTTTATAATGTGAGATTCAAAGTTTGAACGCTAGGTGTCAGAAACGGGCCAAAGAGTCTAAAAGCGGAGAGGGTGTGCAGTTGTAGCGCAGAAAAACGGGCCAAAGAGTCTAAAAGCGGAGAGGGTGTTCAGTTGTAGCGCAGAAAAACAGGCCAAAGAGTCTAAAAGCGGAGAGAGTGTGCATTTCTAGTGCAGAAAAACGGGCCAAAGAGTCTAAAAGCGGAGAGGGCGTTCAGTTGTAGCGCAGAAAAACGGGCCAAAGAGTCTAAAAGCGGAGAGAGTGTGCGTTTCTAGTGCAGAAAAACGGGGCAAAGAGTCTAAAAGTGGAGAGAGTATTCAGTTGTAGCGCAGAAAAACGGGCCAAAGAGTCTAAAAGTTGCCGTAATTAAGGAGTTTAATATTAAGAGACATCATGAAATGAAACATCAATTTGAAAAATGTTAGTTTACACAACACTGTCAAAGATAGATAAAGATCAAGTAAAATGGTGTGTAAATGAAAGTAATCAGGAAAATGTATTATTTAAAGCGGTATATTTCATTATTTGTTTTATTACAGAGTCTGTGGCCCGTGACTTCAAATATATTTCTCCTTCTGGCCCCAACAAAAAAAGTTTGGACACCCCTGTCTTAATGTGTCTTCCATAAAGACAGCTACAATAATATATTAACAACACTTAACTTTCAGAGTTATTTCTGTTCTTTTGCTGTACAGTAACAGTCAAAAGTTTTGAAACACCTTCTGATTCAGTGTTTTTCTCTTCGACTTAGTAATACTGAAATCAGTGCTATAGGTTTAGACTCATGCAGATTGTCAGTAGTCTAAAGTGTGCATGGGGTTTTTTATGGTTAAATTAGCTGGCTGGGTAGGATGCAGAGATCCCACCTCTCACTGAAGTTCATGGAGTACCCCGCACTTTAATAGGGGCTCCCTGATACCCGTGAATTATATAATATCCTGGAAATCATTTTTTTATAAGAGAAAATGAGATAAAAGTATAATTGAGAGTATCTTGATTGGCCTTTCTTCATGTGTAGTTGTGTAGACCAATGAGGTTTCTGCCTGGGTGGGGTTTTGGAGTTAAAATTATTGCAATGTGTTAAAGAGTGGAAAATAAAGACACAGTGCAACTTTGCAATTCAAAATATATATATATATATAATATATATATATATATAAAACACTCTCACCTCAAAAGTACACTACAGTCTATACTATAGCATGACATTGATAAAGTTTTAAAAGTTTAGAATTCAATATTTGGTGGCATCATGTTCTCCTCCTCCACCAGTCTTACACACTGCTTTTGGATAACTTTATGCTGCTTTACTCCTGGTGCAAAAAATCAAGCAGTTCAGTTTGGTGGTTTGATGGTTTGTGATCATCCATCTTCCTCTTGATTATATTCCAGAGGTTTTTAATTTGGTAAAATCAAAGAAACTCATCATTTTTAAGTGCTTTCTTAATTTTTTAACACATTAAAGTTTTAAAACAGCTTTTTACAGGTTGTTTAGTGAAGTCTTGCTCTAACCCTGCAGGTGACGTTCTTCCTGATTGATCAGAATCAGAGGGAACACGTGGTGGATGCGTTTCGTCCTGATCTCCGCTCTGCGTCTTTCCAGCGTCCCGTCTCTGAGATGAACGTGGCCAGCGGCTGCCCGCTCTTCTTCCCTCTGTCTAAGCTGCGTTCGCCCAAGCACGCCTACGTGAAGGACGACACGCTCTTCATCAAGTGTGTGGTGGATCCGTCCTACTGAGCGGAAAAGGACTAACTGCATCAACACTGTTTAAAACTAACGATTTAAACCCAGATTGGAATTTCTTACTTCAATATTTATTGATTTTAATAGCTCAGCTATTTTGAGGCAGTCTTAAAATAGTTAATTGCCTTTACTATAATAAGGTACGGGTATATATATGTTTTTTTTATACATATATTTTTTATATCTTTAATATTTATTTTTTTATGAAACTGAATGTACATTTGATGCCAAAAACATGCAAAAAAAAAGTGATTGTAGCAAATGACACACATTTTCAACACATTTTCAATAACAAATAAAATCTGATGAATAAATGGCACGCTCTAAAATGTGATTTTGTGTTTTAAACAGGAGAACTACAGTAATATTATAATATTTTAATACAAATCAATAAAATGATTTTAGAGAACTTAAACCTGAAAACTTAAAAATGCTTATTGAACCACTTTTGAACTTTTAGTATATTAAACGTTTCAATGCTCTTTTTTACAGTGTTGTTTTATACAGCCTTCCCATAGGCTCCTGGCTCCTCCATATATTTGCATATTGGGTGTGGCCTTTTCCTTACTTACCATCTTTGTGTTGTCTGTTGCTCAAAGCTGCCTTATCCTAGTTGTGCATTAGTAATGCAGTAAAGTAAGTGTTGATTGCCAGGCCTCGGTGTTTTAGGCTGTATAATAGTTTATTTATCTACATTTTTTAAGCCCAAAATACTTGAAGAAAAAAACAGTTGAGTTTACAGAACTGTTGTTGTGTGAATGAAACTTAAGTTAAGTTAAATAAACTTAAAATTGTATATATTTACAACTTAACTGAGTCAAAGCTAAATGACTAAATGAATAACTTGACTAAGTTAAGTTGAGCCAATGAATATTTTTTTACAGTGCAGCATTTGACTCAATAATGCACAAAAAAAAAATAATATTACAGCTTGGTTTGGCTCCTGCGCTTTCGCAGATCTCCACAAAGCGGACTTTATCTGTAAACAGGCACTGATTGGATCGTTCCAAGAACTCCTACTCACATTGTCTCTATAACATAAAGCCTCCAGCATTGAATTGTGGAGCAGAGGACTTTTAATTAACAGTTTTCTCTAATATGTTGGTTTTCCATTCAACACTTCTTTCAACGTGTTAGTTGTACAATACCTGTGTTGAATTTTTCCTCATATTAGTCTGTGACTCACTCTGGCCTAGTTTTTTCAATGCAATTTAAATTAAATAATGCAAAATGTGCCATAAAGAGAAACAAAGACCCAAGACCCCCTTTATTTGGTGAAAAGTAGGACTTGTTTCCAGAAAAATGCCTGAAAAATACTTTGTAATAAAGAGAGGTGTACTAAGTATTGTTTTATTTTTACTTAAAGATCTCCTTCTGCTAAAATCCACTTTTTCTTGTTCTTGTTTGTGAAATACTTTAGGTCTCTCTGAGTTGTTTATGATGCTGCATATGAAACATATGTTTCTCAGGCTCCCTTGTCTGCAGTAGCTAAGAAAAATAAAATCCTTAAGAATATAGAAAAAATATAATTATTAATAAAAAAAAAATAAAATAAGATTTTAGTTACTTTCATATATGAAACACTCCTCTAACGTGACTTCTGTTCATTTGTAGTTTACAGTAACACTACAGAAAGACCACAAATTAACTTTGTACATATATTAAAAGGTATGTTTCTGTATAGTGTTATAAATTCGTGCTCCATGTGCCCCCTTTTGACTTTCAGCACCTGCCCCTCCAAAGGTCTCTGCACGGCCCTGCGTATCAATGTTTCGTTCACATTACACACAGAAACAGATCACTTACATTTGTAAATGTGAACCAACAAGATAGATAAATCCAATCTGAGCAAAAAAATCAGTTTTGAGCAGAGGTGGAAAGTAACTAATTAGATTTACTCACATTACTGTAATTGAGTAGATTTTATGAGTAATTTGTAATTTTTTGTTATAGTTTTGAAAATAGGTAATTTTACTTTTACTCAAGTACATTTTGACACAAGTAATTTATTTTGCTACATTGGAAAATTCCCCATTACTGAGTAAATAATAAAAAGCTGGGAAAAAAACAAATCGTCTGAATTAAAAAAAAATTTTTTAAAGAGTTTTGTTCTCCATGGTAGCGCAGCTAAACGTCTCCATGCAGTGTTTATTTTGGTTAGCGGGAGAGATGCTGTGTAAATCAGCTGGGGTCTGTGTGCGTGACTCGGGGGAACCGGTGTTCTGTCGAGTTATGCTACCCATCCATATGTGCTTCTTTACGGCACTGCGCATGCACCGACCAAAGTTTTTCATAATAATTCCTTATGTTTTTATTAGAACCATTAAAAATTCTGCTTGGATGTTAAAAAAAAACGTGTAAAATAGCAGTTAAAGCATATGAATGGCAAGTTAAAAAATAATAATTACCTGTACAACTATAAAAATACAGTTTATAGTCACCTATATGACCATAACCTTTTAACTTTTTAACAGTAAAAAAAATGGATCATAGAAACCTGTGCCACTTGTTCTTGAATATGTTTTATGGGATGGTCTAAACAAATACTGCCCAAATTATTTCATTTAATAATTATTTAATTTATGATTTGTACTTTTTTACATCAAATAAATAAAAGTAACTATGTAACTTTTACTCAAAGTAAATTTTAAATTGAGTACTTTTTTACTTTTACTCAAGTAGATTTTTAGATGGGTACTTTTACTTTTACTTGAGTACAATTTTAGCAAAGTAAAGGTACTTTTACTTAATTACAATTATTCAGTACTTTTCCACCTCTGGTTTTGAGCAATGTGGCTTGTAATGTGAACTTTGCTGCAGTTGTGAGCCAGCATGAAGTTACACTTCATAGTGAGAAAATCAATTATTTTGTGTAATATTTACAATATAACCCATCAATCTTCTTTTTTACAGTGTGTAAAGCAGAATAATAATGTGGAAAGTTGATAAATATTCAAGAGAAAGGAAAAGGTGAATCCTGACACACGCTGCAGCTTATGGCCACGAAGACTTAACAACTAGACCTGCTATTTTTCACGTCCACTTTGGCCTATTGCCTGATGTTGCTGAGTAAACAAGAAAATGACCACAAATGACTAAATGGGATTGGTCAGTGTGACCTGGCAGAAAGGGCAGACTGGTTCTGCCCTCATTCTCAGTAATGTCACCCAAATGTCTCCCAGCAGGGGAAGGATTTGAGTTTATTGCTCAGTAATGACGGATTCTGCAGATACCCTACAAACTCAACACATGATCGAGCTGCACTGAAAGCTGTAAAATGTGTTATAATGAGTTAATAACATAGATATAAGTCACTGAAAAAGTTAACAGCTGTGTCTTTTTATTTAAAGTCTAATAAAAATGTATTATTTCCACACTGAAAAACATGAAAAACACATGTTGACACAACTCAGTTAAGGCGTCATCTTGCTTTTTCTCAGTTAAGTTAGATAGTCACTCGTTATTTTACACATTGTGGGCTTTAAAGAACTTACATACAATATTTATATGTATGTATATGTAGCTAAACTCTGTTCTTTTAAAGTAATAAAATATATAATTTATTTTATTTTATTTCTTAACCTTTAAAAATACTTTTAATGACTTTTATTGTGTTAATTTTCGCCTCTGTAGCGCCCTCTCAGGTTTAACTGTGCTATAGGTGAGGATGATGTTTCCGTGTACTTTGGTATGCAGACGCATCACAATGATTTGCAAATTAGTCGATTAATAATAATCAATAATACCAATACTTTAAAATGACCTGAAATAAACTCTTTTTACATTGATTTCCATTGAAAGTTTTGAAGGATTTTTCTCTCTTTTGTAAAGTTGCTGTTTTGAAAATACTTGTTTTTCATTGGACAGCGACGATATTTATGCTAAATAAAACAGTTTGTCTATTTTGTAGACAGTAACTTACCAATACATTGATTTTGTATAAAAACAGCAAACGAAAATAAAGTTATTTAACAACAAACATCCTACACCAAAATTAAAAGTGCAGGATATTTTTGAGCTTGTATTAGCTAGTAATTCTGTTCAAATGTGAAATTAAAATATTGTATTCATGTATTACACATAGAGTTTTCTGTTTTAAGTGTTTATTATATCTTTTATTGTTGCTTATTATTATTAAGCTTATTATAAAGCTTTTGACAGAGTGGGCAGTGTGCCAAGTCCTGCTGGAAAATGAAGTCCGCATCTCCATAAAAGTTCTCAGCAGATGGAAGCATGATGCTCTTCAAAAAAAAAGCAGTGTGTAAGACTGGTGGAGGAGAACATGATGCCAAGATGCATTAAAAAAAAGTCAGGGTTATTCCACTAAGTATTGATTTCTGAACAAAATTAATAATAATGAATAATATATAAAAAATATATTTTTTATTTTTTTATTTTTATTTTTTGGAATTTGGGAGAAACCTATAAATAGCAAAATCAGAGAAACTGATTCAGAAACTGAAGTGCTCTCTTGATTTTTCGCAGAGCTGCATATTTATATATATATATATATATATATATATATATATATATATATATATATATATATATATATATGTGTATAAATATATACTGTAGTATGTGGAAGGGGAGGGGCTGCTGCTGCTGCTGATGGTGCTGAGCTTGAAACCTAAATGATTCGCGGGAAAAGGTGAAAAAATGGCGACTTGCAGAGGCTCGGTTTAAGCGGAGCAGAGCAGCTCAGGACTGAAAAACTCACTTTATTCCGCGAATGGAAGCGCTTACAGCGGGCTAAACACTCCGGGAACAACTTCCACCCTCCTGAGGAGAGGAGAAATCAGCACGGTAATGAAGGAAAAGAGCGAGAAACTCGTTTATTTACTCTAAACACACACTGTTTAATAACTTACAGCCTGATAACTTACTGTAACTGTTACACTAACTCACTACTGTATTCAACGCTGTTTATCCTAACTTTTATACTTTAGATAAACCCATACCTGTGTCTTTAGTGTAGTTAGAGGCGCGTTTTCTCTTTTATTAATGTTTAAAATGAGTGTTAGCGCGTTTTCCAGCGTTATTATTCAGTTATTCACAGCTAAAGGTAGATTTGAACCAGGGAGGGAAAATCAGTTTAGCTGCTTTAGCTCTAAATATCGTTTTTACGGGAAATACACACTTATCTAAGCGTTTTTGAGCTTTATTAGCTCGCTAAGTTTATTTTTTAGTGTGTTTTTAGTATGTCAGTTAGTTAGAAAGTGCAAGCTGGAGTTTATTAAGTTAGTAGATTTGTCAGTGGTCCTGAAAGTGAAAATCCGCTCCGGGATTTCGTTCCAACTGCCGGGGCAGCGCCGCTCCAGTTCCAGTTGGAACGAAATCCCGGAGCGGATTTTCACTTTCAGGACCCGGATGACTCCTTAACCTCTATTTATCACTATTCATAAAAAATACATCTCTGGAAAAAATAAAGAGAATCTTCAATTTCTGTATTAGTTTCTCTAATTTTGCTTTTTATAGATATATATTTGACTAAAACGATCATTGTTGTTTTATTCTATAAACTAAAAACAATATTTCTCCCAAATTCCAAATATATTCCAAAAATATCATATCATTTAGAGCATTTATTTGCAGAAAATGAGAAATGGCTGAAATAACAAAAAAGATGTTCATAGAAGTTCATATTGATAAGAATTTTATTTTTAAAAAATAACCCTGTTTTTTAATCACAGTTTTTTTTCATGAATCTTGGCATCACGTTTTCCTCCACCAGTCTTACACACTGATTTTGGATAACTGTATGCTTTACACTCCTGGTGCAAAGATTCAAGCAGGGAGTGTGATTGCAGTTCAACAGTTGGTTCAAAGGGTGGTTCTGTGGTATTATCAATGGTCAGAAACGTTTGGATAAATGTTGGAATGTAAATACATGTGAGTAGCAGAGCTGTGTCCAGAAACGTTTGACTGAATGATGTAGATGCATACAGATACAGTTGGGTAATAGAGCTGTGTGTAAAACGTTTGGGTAAATGTTGGAATGCATGTATAAGTGGGGAATAAAAACGTTTGGATAAATGTTAGAGTCCAAAAACATTTGCAGAAATGTTGGAATGCAAACAGAGTTGTGTCCAGAAACATTTGGTTAAATGGGGAAATGCAAATACATATCGGTTTGAGTCCCAAACATTTGGCTAAATGTTGGAATGCTAAAACATTTAGACAGTTTAGCTGTTTTAACAAATCTTTGGCTATTTCTTAAGGTTTGAAAATTAGGCTAAATGTTGAAATGCAAATGCATTCGGCTAATAGACCTGTGTCCAAAATGTTTGGAAAAATGTTGGAATAATATCTGGGGTTAGCAGAGGGCTACAGGTCGATATACTTCGAAAAGAGCTAGTGTTTAGCGTGTTTAGCCGCTAATGCTAATACTGCTGGAGAACTAAACTGAAACTCCTGTATAACGCTGCATTTTCCTGCTACTTAATAGCTTACTAGTATTTAATAATATATGTAGATTTTTATTTTTTTATTGGTTCATAAAGTATAAAGCTATACTGTTATTTCTTTGATTGTGCAGATTTTATTATAATATATAATTAGTTTTGGTTTAGAGACAAAGTTTACAGACAAATGTCAATGCATTCCTATTGGAGTGCTTTGTTTGGTGTGCTTACTGTATGATTACTGTCATATAATACATATATAATATATAAGAATAATAGTAAGAATAATTAAACTGGGGTTGGTGTGGTACAGTGGATAACACCACTGCCCACCAGTGAGCTACCATGTGGGAGATTGGGGTTCAATTCCAGGTCTGGGTGACTGAATGCTGCGCTACGCCAATAATAATAATATATTAGTCCTTGGGCTAGACTCCTAACACTACGTTGGCCAAACTCTATAATAGGAAAACCACTTTAAAAAAGAGTGTCAGCTACATACCATAAATGTACATGTAATAGTAATGCTATAGTAAAGTGTATAACTGCATAAGGACATTAGTGTGATTGTCCACTGTTCCACCAAGAGTTAACGTTAGCCGACGTCGTTACTACTCTGCGTCTTCGCTGCTTTTGGTTTCACTCATTTCTTGGCGGATTCTGAGTCATCCAACAGTCCCTGCAGCTCCACAGAGCAGGTACTTTTTCTTTCAGCCCTTTCTTTACTTGCAAAGTGAATCAAAACTGACAGAGTGGACCGTTTGTGGCTGAATTTACATTTGTGGTTTAGAGAACAGCACTTCCTTTTGGTACCCCGTTTATATGTAGGCCTGATGGGTTAGCTAACAAAAGTTGCAGAGTAGGTAAATCTGATGCTTCAGCTCATATATGCACCTCAGAAACTTCTGCAGAAACATCTCTGCTGACATAAAACAGCTGATGTATTTGTGTTAGAGAAGATAAATGTGCTGTATCAGCAGAATTCTGATTAAATCTGAATAAATGTGAATGATGCTGACCCCCTGGACCAGAGCTGTAGTCTAATGTTCTGCCGGTTCTGTCTCCTCAGGGACTGTAGGCGTGTGAGGTAAGTATGTTGGAGGGAGCCTACCGGGACAGCTACCTGGCTGTGGGTCCGGACGAGCTAGACGCCAAACGGCTGCTGCCCAAACTTGAGACAGTTTGCAGTGATCTCGAGAGCAAGCTCACCGTCGGGCAGTACGTCCTCTGCCGTTGGTCTGACGGCCTCTATTACCTGGGGAGGATTCAGAGGGTGAGTCATGAGACTTTTTAATTTTTATTAAGGAGGAGACCAATCGTTGCATCAGTTCTAGGACAAAAAGTCCTGCCCTTGCTAAACAAAAAACCCATTTAGCTTGGAGCTTGTGCTCCTTATCACCTCGATAAGGAGATCTGCGTATGTGCAGCAGCCTCACTAAGCCGAAAATCATGTTTCTGTGCATTACAGATCCTATCGGAACTATCAATAAATGTCTATTTTCATCAATAAAGGTCTATTTTCATACATAAGGTGCACTGGATTATAAGGCACATTGTGCAACACTAGTAAGGAACAGGGGTGTCACCATGTTTTTGCTTCTAATTTAGCAGGTCTCGCCACTGACCTGTAAAGCTAAGCTAAGTAAACAAGTAAAAAAAAAAACAGTACAGTACGCTTAGATTTACAGATTTTCACTTTAGCTTGTTTTAACACGATAAACAATCAGACTACTGTCCGATATACTTAGCATTTAGCCGCTAATGCTAATACTGCTGCAGAACTAAACTGAAACTCCTGTATAACGCTGCATTTTCATGCTACTTAATACCTTACTAGTATAAGGTGCACCGGATTATACGGTGAACTAATGATTTTGGGGAAAATGAAAGGATTTAAGTGCACCTTATAGTGTGAAAAATACAGTATTTAAATTTTTTAAATGGTTGGAACAGAGATTTTGGACCCTTTTGGTTTAATGAATTAAAGGGGATGTTTTTACAAAATTTCTACAGGACCTTTTTTTTATCAGGATGTAAACATAGTGAGTCAAAGTGGATTCTAGTGAAGTGCACTGTTCTAGAAAAGCTTGAAAATGTGAGTCAGAATAAGTCACTGTATTTGGATTGGAGTCAGAAGTCTGGACATGCCCCTTAAAGAAACATTGCACAACATTCTAACAGTATATGCCGTATATGTTCATGAAAACATTTCCTGATGCTGTTTTATAGTTGCTTTATAATGCAAATCCGGGATAAAATGCCTTTTAACGAGGCAAAATAAAGAAAACATTTCCTTTTGATTTACTACTATTATATTACTATTATAATATGCTATTACTAGGCCTGTCACCATGTAGGTGTGTTTTGGGCATAGTGTAAAGAAACCAATCAGTGTGCTGTCAGTCATCGTTCCCTTTAAGAGTCGGGTGAGCTCTGACTTTGGCGCGTTCGTATCTTAACAGCGCGGCGCTTTTGTGCGTAAAAAATATTTCACACTTCTACTCTTTAGTGATAAAACATCTGCATCCAGACTCCAATTACAAAAAACGGAGGACCAGTGAGTTTTTAGGCTTTTTTCTCGGTCACATGACATCACGTAGTTCAGTAGCTCCTCCATTTCCACTCGCTGCTGTGTTTTTACGTTGATATCCGTGGAAACACGCACCCAAAGTGTAATTATGGTGCGGCAGTGGACAAATAGCTATTTTATTAAACGTGAGGAGACGAAACTCAGAGATGTGCGTCCGGACGGGACTAAAATTACCGGAGGACCACGATTATAGGAGTTTAGCAAAAAACAGTAGATAATTCAGCCTGTAATTTTTTATCTCAGAGGTCGCCTGAGAACATTAAAAAACACGTACATGATCGCTCTGGACGGGAATAAAAAAAAAAAAAAAACATAAACGATTAAATTACCCCAGAACTCCCTGAGATACTAAGATAGCTTAAGATAAGAATGATCATTACGATGCGCCTTGTGCATGGTGTACGATACGGCCCTTATATTTCTATTAAATAAAATGTATTTGTATTTGTTTTCTGGCAGTAGTACATTCTTGAAATTCCTTTTAAACAATGTAATGTTTTGTTTTATCGCCAATAATTATTTCACCCCTAATTTCAATATATATTGCAGAAGAACAAAACTTATCGCAGTGTAATTTTTCCCCTCAGTATCATGCAGACCTACTATATTGTAAGTCATAGTAAAAGTATGTCATGTTCACCCACTCTTCTCTTCTCTTCTTTTGTTGTTGTGTAGGTGAGCTCTTCAAAGCAGAGCTGCTTTGTCACATTTGAGGACAACTCTAAGTTCTGGGTGCTGTGGAAGGACATTCAGCATGGTAGGCATCCCTGATTCATCCTCTCGTATCATCAGAGCTGGAATGCAGTGCTGTGGTAGTGTGGTCTGTTTTTTATGGAGGCTGTATTACTGTATTTTTCGCACTATAAGGCGCACTGGATTATATAAGGCGCGTTATGTGACACTAGTAAGGAACAGAGGTGTCCCCATGTTTTCCTTGTAATTCAGCAGGTCTTGGCGCTGGGTGGTGAGACCCATGAAGCTAAGCTACGTTAAATAAACAAAACTGTAATTCTTAAAAATAAAAACATTTTCTTTCAAAAGTCAAACGAGTGCTGGCTGTTAATCTACACAGTTTTCTCTGCTGAAAACTGTTTGTTTGAGTGACTAAAGCTCTTCCATTTATTTACAGTAAGCATAGATTTCCAGATTTCCACTAATGTTAGCCATGGTTAGCGGCTAATGCCCCTTGATAGCGCTTTACTCGGTATGCCAGACTGATATAAGCTAGCGGTTTGTCCCATTTAGGTTGTTTTTAAAGGGTAAACACGCAGACTACAGTCCAATATACTTACCTCTGAATGGTGAAAGAGCTAGTGCGGTCAGCGGATAATGCTAATACTGCTCCAGTTTCCAGCCTCTATAATGCTGTACTTCAATGTTAGAGTGGCTTTACTGCTCCTTAATTAATACCTGACTGTTAGAATTCATACATAAGGAGCACCGGATTATACGCACTAATGATTTTTGGGAAAATTAAAGGATTTTAAAGGAGAACTCTGGTGTAAAATGGACTTTTGTTGTAGTAAAACATGATAAAAAATTCTTACCTTTGATGAATAGCACATCTCCGTTCTCCCACAGCGTTCAGAGATCCAGACATTTTAACAGTTTGTTCCAAACACCCTTCAGACTGGGCGACATGGGGCATAATTTACCCTGATAAATCACTTTTTACACCGTTATCCAGCTCAAAGTAGCTCCACACCTGCTTACTAGAATCTGGAGAGTCCAGACGTTTAAAACGAGGCATTAATAACTTAAAAAGTGCACAAGAAGCTCATTAAAAACCACTGTTTACATCCTATAACACTAGCTTCAGCTATATATGCATGTAGATTCCCCATAGTCTGCCTCCTGGTGCTGGCTGCTACGCTATGTGCTATGATGTTATTATCAGTACAGTGATGGCGGCGCTCGGAGCTGAAGCTAGTAGCGTTATAGGATGTAAACAGTGGTTTTTAATAAGCTTCTTCTGCACTTTTTAAGTTATTAATGCCTCGTTTTAAATGTCAGGGCTCTCCTCTCGGATTCTATTAAGGAGGTGTGGAGCTACTTTGAGCTTGTTGGACAAACTGTTAAAATTTCTGGATCTCTGGACGCTGTGGGAGAACAGATTGGTGCTATTCATCAAAGATAAGAACTTTTTATCAAGTTTTACTACAACAAAAGTACATTTTACAAGGACTTTGCGCCTTATAGTGTGAAAAATACAGTATCTCTCTAAATGTAAATTTAAAGTAAATGTAACCCCAGTGAGTGTTTGCACTGTTCTCTGTGCTGTGTTGTGTGTATGTGTGTTGTGTGTTGTGTGTGTGTGTTCTGTGGTATGCACGGTATGAAATGTGATGTAACTTTCCTGCACTGAATAACTGTGGTGTTTTTTGTGTGGAACTCAGCCGGCGTCCCTGGAGAGGAGCCCAAATGCTACTTGTGCTCTGAGACGACTATGATGTCTGATAATAAAATACTTATCTGTGGGAAATGTGGAATAGGTGAGTGGAAAACGTTGTTTGCCTTTTGGCCCAGATTTACACGAAGATAGGGGTAGTTTGAGAGCCTGAATGTCAGCTATGCAAATAGTGCTGGGCGATATAGGAAAAATCATATATCACGATATGGAATTGATATATATCATGATATACCACATTTAAGTATGTTTTCAGTTATTCTTCGAAAAATATGACAAAATAATATCATTACTTACTTTTTTCCAACTTTATTTCAAAGTGACATTAAACCAAACTTTCACAAATGAGAATGACTACCTTTTAGTGCAGCAATATATATGTGAATATATCAATATATATTCCATTGAAACTTTTCAAGGATTTTTCTCTCTCCTGTAAAGTTGCTGTTTTGGAGATGAGTGTTTTTCATTGGACAGCGACGATATGAGATATATTATCTCATATAAAATGTTTATTGTTCTGTGTCTCATTTCATCTTTTTTCTCATTTTCTGTAAATAAATGCTCTAAATGAGAATATTTTTATTTGTAATTTGGGATAAATGTTGTCTGTAGTTTATAGAATAAAACAACAATGTTCATTTTACTCAAACATAAACCTATAAATAGCTAAATCAGAGAAACTGATTCAGAAACTGAAGTGATCTCTTCTTTTTTTAAGAGCTGTATTAATGCAGAAATATGAAATTTTTTGGCAAAACACAGCAGTACAGATGTATTTGAGATATAGACATGTGGAGACAAGATGCACATGTCGTGACGCATTGTGACGTCAGATAGAAATTATATTTTTGTTTGAGCAGGAGACCAAAGGCACAGACAGAAAGCTCAGATTTAAAGAAAAAAAAAATATATATATGTGTATATATATGTGTATATATGGCCAAAGGCAAAGAATTGAAGTGTTCTTTAAAGGCTGACTTCCTCACCTGACCTTGAGCATGCTTTCTGCTTAATAAAGAATAAACTGATGGTAGGAGGCACACACAGACCAGAGGCATCTGAAGGTGAAGCTGCAGTAAAGACCTGGTAAAAAAACTTCAGCAGAGATGAAAATAAGCATTAGGTCATGATAATAGATATGATTCATGTAGTTTTTTGTTAAAATCTTTACATTTTCCTTCAGTCAGATCTTAAATGCTTCATTTCAGATTATTTGATTTATGGCCCTGAATGTTATATTGCCTCAAAGAGTTATGATTATGTTTCAGAAATGTGTGTTTTAAAAAAAAATCTATGACATTCATCATGTTTTCCTTTAAAGTATGTTTTATTAATTATTAAACGTAGGCTTTCACTTATCGTACTTATCGTGCAATATAGGAAGATAACTTTATGAATCATTTTGATTATTTCAGTATTGCCCATCATGTTGTTTTTAATGTGGCAAATCATTTTTATTATATACATTTTTGCATATTTGCTGATATATTGTCCCAGAAAAAATACTATTAAAAATGTTAATTTTATGCCACGTATGTAATGAATATACAGAAACACAATAATAATAATAATAATAATAATAATAATAATAATAATAATAATAACAATAGTAGTAATGCATCTACACACATTTAAAGAACAAAACAACTTTAGGTATTAAGGTATTAACAAATTTAGGTATTATTTATTACTTGAAATACATATTTAAATGATTAAATATCCCACATTATTAAAGTAAAAATATGTTTTTACATAGATTAGTATTTATGTGCTAATATTTACTAGTATTTATTTATTTGGAAAATAAAAAATACCCAGAAAGTTTTGGAAAAGTCATAGAAATTTGGTCTACAAATCTGTGTGTGTTATTATTAGAGAAATTCTATTTTGAGCTAACAAATACATCAGCTCAGAGTTAATTCAGTAATTTAGCTTTACACATCAGATTTTTATAAATTGTATGGTCATGACAATTTGCCTTGAAGGCATGGAAAAGTCATGAAAAAATCATGGAAATGTATTGGTTAAAACATGTATGAACTCTGATTCGTTCATATTAGTGGGCTCTTTTCTGTAACTAACCACAATGGCTATTATTAAGATCAGGAGGTCATGTCTATATATTGAATATTGAAGCTGATAGCATTATTATGTAATCATCATTACATGCAGATTGCAATATTATTGTAATCTGGGACTATACACATCCATACAAAAATAGTTATTGTGACAAATCTAATTGCATGCTTTATGAATGTTCAGTATAGTCTGTTTTCATTATGATTTTATTGTCTTTTATGGCCTGTTTTTAAAACTGATCACAAGAAAAATCCTGTATTTTGGGGCTGGTTCGAATCCCAGTCATGCAGCTTGCAATCAGCTGCCAGAGCCCTGAGAGGGCACACTTGGCCTTGCTCTCTCTCTCTGGGTGGGTACAGTACAGTAGATGGCGCTCTCTCTCTTTCCCCTCATCACTCCTTATAGGGTGATGTGGATTAGCACAAGGCTGCGTCTGTGAGCTGATGTATCAGAACCTATACCCTCCTTGTGTAGCAACTGAAAGGGTGGGATATTTGGCATCGCTAAATTTGGAGAAAATGGAAATGTATTAATGTGTTTTTAAATATTGTAATATACTATATATATATTGCACGACAACAAAATATCGCAGTGTATAATTTTTCCCAGTATCTTGTAGCTCTATTTCTAACTGAAACAGAACTGCAGTTTTTCTCAGTCTGGGTAAAAATCCATACAGTCTGCAGAGCAAACAGGAGTATTTTTGAGGCTCGGTGACGAGGCGGAGGCTAAGACTGCTCTGCATGTAATGACTCACTAGGGACCTGCAGCTGACTGTCTCTCCGCACTCTGAGGGATTAGTTCAGGCTGCGGCTCCACTCTTCATATATTTACAGCTCTGATTGCCTTCCAGACGAGCTGTTTCTCAACCTCCCGTCCTCTCTGCTCTCTTTTTTCATTCCCTCCTCCATCCACTTTCGGCAGGCTACCACCAGCTGTGCCACATGCCGCAGGTGGAGAGCTCGGCCGACCTCTCGCCGTGGTTCTGCAGGAAGTGCATTTTCGCCTTAGCTGTGAGAGTAAGTGTGTCTTCCTGTCCTCTGTCCCACTTCTGTTCTTTTTCCATACGACCTGCCCAGGCCTCGTAACAAGCACATAACCTAACCATGACGACACTGAGAGTAGAGTTTCTCCTCTCGCTCTTTGGCAGGTGAGGCTGCGGCTCGCTGACTCTCTGTTGTGCGTCTCTCTCTCTCTGACAGAAAGGGGGCGCTCTGAAGAAAGGCCCTGTGGCCAAAGCCCTGCAGGCCATGAAGCAGGTTCTCACCTACAACACAGAGGAGCTGGAGTGGGACTCACTGCACCGCACTAATCACCAGCAGTGCTACTGTTACTGCGGAGGACCTGGAGAGTGAGTGACCCCTGAGTTTATTCATCCTGCGCTTTATTACCACTCTTTATTATCACTCTTTATTATCACTCTTAATTATCACTCTTTATTACCACTCTTTATTATCACTCTTTATTATCACTCTTTATTATCACTCTTTATTATCACTCTTAATTATCACTCTTTATTATCTCTCTTTATTACCACTCTTTATTACCACTCTTAATTATCACTCTTTATTATCTCTCTTTATTACCACTCTTTATTACCACTCTTTATTATCACTCTTTATTATCACTCTTTATTATCACTCTTTATTATCACTCTTAATTATCACTCTTTATTACCACTCTTTATTACCACTCTTTATTATCACTCTTAATTATCACTCTTTATTATCACTCTTTATTATCACTCTTTATTATCACTCTTAATTATCACTCTTTATTATCTCTCTTTATTATCACTCTTTATTACCACTCTTTATTATCACTCTTAATTATCACTCTTTATTATCTCTCTTTATTATCACTCTTTATTATCACTCTTAATTATCACTCTTAATTATCACTCTTTATTATCACTCTTTATTACCACTCTTTATTATCACTCTTTATTATCACTCTTTATTATCACTCTTAATTATCACTCTTTATTATCTCTCTTTATTATCACTCTTTATTACCACTCTTTATTATCACTCTTAATTATCACTCTTTATTATCACTCTTAATTATCACTCTTAATTATCACTCTTAATTATCACTCTTTATTATCACTCTTTATTATCACTCTTTATTATCACTCTTTATTATCACTCTTTATTATCACTCTTAATTATCACTCTTTATTATCTCTCTTTATTACCACTCTTTATTACCACTCTTAATTATCACTCTTTATTATCTCTCTTTATTACCACTCTTTATTACCACTCTTTATTATCACTCTTTATTATCACTCTTTATTATCACTCTTTATTATCACTCTTAATTATCACTCTTTATTACCACTCTTTATTACCACTCTTTATTATCACTCTTAATTATCACTCTTAATTATCACTCTTTATTACCACTCTTAATTATCACTCTTTATTATCACTCTTTATTATCACTCTTAATTATCACTCTTTATTATCACTCTTTATTATCACTCTTTATTATCACTCTTTATTACCACTCTTAATTATCACTCTTTATTACCACTCTTTATTATCACTCTTAATTATCACTCTTAATTATCACTCTTTATTACCACTCTTAATTATCACTCTTTATTATCACTCTTTATTATCACTCTTAATTATCACTCTTTATTATCACTCTTTATTATCACTCTTTATTATCACTCTTTATTACCACTCTTAATTATCACTCTTTATTATCACTCTTTATTATCACTCTTAATTATCACTCTTTATTATCACTCTTTATTATCACTCTTAATTATCACTCTTTATTATCACTCTTTATTATCACTCTTTATTATCACTCTTAATTATCACTCTTTATTACCACTCTTAATTATCACTCTTTATTATCACTCTTTATTATCACTCTTAATTATCACTCTTTATTATCACTCTTTATTATCACTCTTAATTATCACTCTTTATTATCACTCTTTATTATCACTCTTTATTATCACTCTTTATTACCACTCTTAATTATCACTCTTTATTATCACTCTTTATTATCACTCTTAATTATCACTCTTTATTATCACTCTTTATTATCACTCTTTATTATCACTCTTTATTACCACTCTTAATTATCACTCTTTATTACCACTCTTTATTATCACTCTTAATTATCACTCTTAATTATCACTCTTTATTACCACTCTTAATTATCACTCTTTATTATCACTCTTTATTATCACTCTTAATTATCACTCTTTATTATCACTCTTTATTATCACTCTTTATTATCACTCTTTATTACCACTCTTAATTATCACTCTTAATTATCACTCTTTATTATCACTCTTTATTATCACTCTTTATTATCACTCTTTATTACCACTCTTAATTATCACTCTTAATTATCACTCTTTATTATCACTCTTTATTACCACTCTTTATTATCACTCTTTATTATCACTCTTTATTATCACTCTTTATTATCACTCTTTATTATCACTCTTAATTATCACTCTTTATTATCACTCTTAATTATCACTCACTCTTAATTATCACTCTTTATTACCACTCTTAATTATCACTCTTTATTATCACTCTTTATTATCACTCTTAATTATCACTCTTTATTATCACTCTTACTTATCACTCTTTATTACCACTCTTTATTATCACTCTTTATTACCACTCTTTATTATCACTCTTTATTATCACTCTTTATTACCACTCTTTATTATCACTCTTTATTATCACTCTTAATTATCACTCTTTATTATCACTCTTTATTATCACTCTTTATTATCACTCTTAATTATCACTCTTTATTATCACTCTTTATTACCACTCTTTATTATCACTCTTTATTATCACTCTTAATTATCACTCTTTATTATCACTCTTTATTATCACTCTTTATTATCACTCTTTATTATCACTCTTTATTACCACTCTTTATTATCACTCTTTATTATCACTCTTTATTATCACTCTTTATTATCACTCTTAATTATCACTCTTTATTATCACTCTTTATTACCACTCTTTATTATCACTCTTTATTATCACTCTTTATTATCACTCTTTATTATCACTCTTAATTATCACTCTTTATTATCACTCTTTATTACCACTCTTTATTATCACTCTTTATTATCACTCTTAATTATCACTCTTTATTATCACTCTTTATTACCACTCTTTATTATCACTCTTTATTATCACTCTTTATTATCACTCTTTATTATCACTCTTTATTATCACTCTTAATTATCACTCTTTATTATCACTCTTAATTATCACTCTTTATTATCTCTCTCTTTTATAGAGCTGCATCGATTATTCGATATAATCGTCTACAGTCGTTAATGTGTATCAGTACCGTATTACACAAAGTGCAGGGGACAGATTTTAGCATAACACCTCTTCTTTTTTTTCTATTGTTTAATCCTTCACTTTTATTATTCTCTCTCTATATCCACTTCTATCCCTCTCTCTTTTCCTGTCACTCTCTTTTTACTGTTTCCCTTCCTTGACTCTTATTCCCTCTATCTCTCTTTTTTCTCTCTTTTGCTCTTGCTCTTGTCTTGAGATCTCCCTCAGCTTTCCCTATCTACTTACTCGTTCTTTTCCTCTCTCTGTTTTCTTCCTTTTCCTCTCTTCATTTCTCTCTCTATCTCTCTCTCTCGGTTTCTCTCTTTCTCTACGTTTAACAATCTTTTGTTTAGCTTGTTCTGTGTTTGCCTATCTTTCTCTTTTCCTCTAATCTCTGTTTTGTTTCATATTTCTTGCCATTTCTATGTCTCTGTTCCTCTCACTCTCTTAGTCTCTCTCTCTCTTTCTCTCTCTCTGTCTCATTTTCTCCTTTTCTTTTTTTTGACAATCTTCTGTTACCTCTCTCCTTCTATGTTTCTTCCTGTTTCTCTCTCTATCTCTGTGTTCATTCTCTCTTTCTTTCCATGTTAATTTCTATTTCTATCTTTGTTTATTTCACACTCTTAGTCTCTCTCTTTCTCGTTCTCTCTTTCTTTGTCTCTCTCTCTCTCTCTCTCTGTCTCCTGTTCTCCCTTTTTAACAATATTTTGTTATCTTTCTTCTCCTTCCTGTTTCTCCATATCTGTGTTCATCATATCTTTTTCATTTTTTTCTGTCCCTTTTTGTTTCTCTGTTTTCCTCCTCTCTCTCTTTCTCCCATTTCTATCTCTCTGTTAACCTCGCTCTCTTACTCTCTCTCTTTTTCTCTTTCTCCCCCTTCTCTCTGTCCATATGTCTCCACTTTTCCTCTCCACCTCTCCATTTGTCTTACTGTTCCTCTCTAATTCTCTCTTACTTTCTGTTTTTCCCCTCTCTCTCGCGTTTTTCTTTCACTTCCTCTCTAACAATCTTTTCTTCCTCCTCTGTACCTCTACCTTTTGCCTTCTGTTCTCTTTCATCCATCCCTCTGTTTCTTTCTTTTCACAATACAGTATGACCCAGCTTCCAGAAATACACCCTGACCCCGCACTAATGGCCAGGAGAGAAAGAGAGAGAGAGAGAGAGAGAGAAAGAAAGAGATGTAGAGAGAGAGAAGGAGAGAGAGCAGCATGCTGATCTGAGTTATCGCTCTGAACCTGCTTTTTTCTCCTGACTTGTTGAGCGTTTTTTAAATGATCGGTTGCTCTGTGCTCTCAGAGCTGTAGGAATTGACATGCAGCTCATAAGCGCTCTATTATAAACTCTCTCTCTCTCTCTCTCTCTCTCTCTCTCTCTCTTCTTATCTGATACAGACAGTGAAGTTTAGTTTCTCTTTATCTGTCTATTTCCTCTTCCTCAGATGGTACCTGAAAATGCTGCAGTGTTTCCGCTGTGAGCAGTGGTTTCACGAGGCGTGCACGCAGTGCCTGCAGGAGTCCATGATGTTCGGAGATAGGTGTGTATGACACGTAATCACAAGCTTCATTTCTATTTGAGATATTTGTGTTATTAAAAGTCATAGTAAAGTAATGGAGGAGGTACCACTAAATGATCTGTAATAAAACACCATGAGCTTAACATTGATTTGTCTGGCAGCAGTTATAATAAAGCATTATTACACTAAAGAAAACATGAGATGTTGGCACTGGTGTGCTGTAATCATAGATCAGTGTAGCAGTGCCAATATCACACGTTATAGCAAGAATTTTAAGTGTTTTATTGTGATTATACCCCAGTGTTATTGTCACACCATCATTTTGTGAGGTAAAACAGTTATTTTCTATCAGACAGAGCCCTGCTAAAAAATCAGACATCAGGCAAGTGAGGATGCTGGCGTAATCACGGCCATAATTCATGATGAGTGAATTATATAGTATTTTTAGGACTATAAAGTTCACTTAAAATTCTTTAATTTTCCCAAAAATCGCCAGAGCTGCTTATAATCCGGTGCACTTTATGTATAAATTCTACCAGTCAGGTATTAAGGAGCAGTAAATCCAATCCACTGAAGTACAGGTTGGTTATAAGGCTGAGTTTTCAGTGAAGTTTCTCCAGCACTAAGGCTTGGTGCAGCAGCATTAGCAGTAGCTGCTAACCACTTGAGTATATTAGACTGTAGTCTTTGTGTTTATCGTGTTAAAACAAGCTATGTGGGAACACATAAGGGTTCCTCAGTCTAGCACCATCGGGCAGCATTTACGTCCCGCTAGCGCTGCGATTAGCGGCTATTGCTAATGCTGCTGCACCCAGCCTTAGTGTTGGAGAAACTTCACTGAAAACTCACCCTTAGACAAAATATAAGAAATCTAAGCTTACTGTATATAAACGGAAGGGATTTACTCACCCAAATAAACAGTTTTCAGCAGAGAAATCTGTGTAGATTAACATCCAGCACACGTTTAACTTTAAAAGTAAATGTTTTTTAAACAATTAAAGTTTTGTTTCCCATTAGAAGGGAAACATGGCGACACTCTTGTTCACTTCGATGTAGCATCCTCACTAGTGTCACTTAATGCGCCTTATAATCTGGTGCGCATTATATATGATAATAGACCAGAAAATAACATTTTTATAAGGCACTATAGGGCAAACTTTAAATCCTTTAATTGTATTTTAAGTATAATTATGATTAATAATTTTACTAGTCAGGTATTAAGGAGCAGTGAAGCTGCTCTGCCGAATTGCAATGTTATTCAAGAGTTTTAGCTAAACTTTTTGGGTGGAGTAGCATTAGCATTAGCCGCTAACCGCTATTTCCCTGTTCGGAGGGGAGTGTTATCGGCCTTTAGCATGCTCTTAAACCCAGCTAGCATTGCTAATTAAATGCTAATTTTAAAAAATCGTAATCTAAGCTTACTGTAAATAAATTAAAGCACTTTACTCACCCAGATGAACAGGAGTTTTTAGGAGAGAAATCTGTGTAGATTTTTTTATTTTTTTTTATTACAGTTTTGTTTACTTAGCTTAGCTTTACTTAACTTAGTTAGCTAGAAGTTCCTTATAGTGTCTCTCATAATCAGATGTGTCTTATATATTAAAATAGACCAGAAAACAGACGTTAATGGATAATGCGCCTTATAATACAATACCATATAATATATATTACGGTGCATTATATATACTGTATACTGTGTATTCAGTGTAAAAGCACAAACACACACTCTCACACACACACACAGAAGAAATGGCACGCATTAGAGGACCGTATAAGGTTATAATGGTGGTGTTGAGAAAGCCATGTCCGTGCATAAAGCTCCATTCGTCTCCTTTCAGAGACTGATCATTTAAATTCCTCCCTGTCGATTTTCCATCTCGCTCTGCTTTTATCTCCGCAGGTTTTACTTGTTCATTTGTGCGGTGTGCAATAAGGGAGTGGAGTACATCAAACGCCTGGCTCTGCGCTGGTAAATGTCTTCGCTCTTTCTCTCGTAAATGATCGCTCTCAGTCGTGTGTTGAAATTATATAAAGTGCTGGATGTGACTGATGCAGACAATGTCCCCCTGAAGACGTCTCCAGTCCTCTCTCTGAGAGCTGAGAACACACTGTATTTCAGGAATAAAGTGATGTCCGTTTGTGAAATCACTCCCTTTCTGCTCGTCAGATTTGAGGTATATCAGGATTAAGCTGCACACTGTGAGCACCCACTGTGCTCTGCTTCACAGGCTGCTGTTTGATCCGTGTAGAATACGGCGTACAGGGAGCATGTTTTGTGGACGATACAACATTTCAGAAATTATTGCGATAAACGATATTAAAGTAATTTTAAAAACTATTCACACAAACAGGTTTATTTACAGTGTTCATTTAATTATAGCGCCACCATGTGGAGCAATGAAGCAATGCTTTAATGTAGTGTATCGATACAATGTGATTTGATGCATTAATATATGTTGTCTAGGGCTGGATGATTTATTTAATAAAAAATATATTTTTATATGTATATATAATTATATATATATATATATATATATATATATATACACACACTTTTTAACTAAATTGTCCAGTAAAAAAAAAATATATATTTTATATATATATATATATATATATATATATATATATATATATATATATATTTATTCTTTTTTTTTTCTTTTTTTTTTAACTAAAGCATCCAGCCCTAGACAATATATATTATTGCATCACATCACATTGTATCGATACACTGGTGTCCATCGATTAAAATTTTTATTTTTATATTTATATTTATATATATTTTGTTTTTTTAACCTAAATCGTCCAGCCCTAGACAATTTATCTTATTGCATCAAATCACATTGTATCGATACACACAATAATAATATATATATATATATATATATATATATACACTTTTTTTAACTTAATTCTCTAGGTGTCAAGCGATTAAAATGTTTATATTTATATATATTTAAATATTTATATATATCTTTTAACTAAATCATCCAGCCCTTGACAATACATCTTATTGCATCAAATTATATTGTATCGTTAAACTGGTGTCAATCGATAAAAAAAAAATCAGATTAAGCACAACAATATTCTGTGATTAATTGTGATTAATTGTGATTAATTGCACTTGCTTTTCTTTAGATGCGTTTTTACAGTTTTATATAGGATATTTAACTATAAATAAAAGAATGCATGTAAAAAATATAAAATGCAGTTAAGGTTATATTTATATTAGAGACGTAAAGCTGGTATCAGTTTGCAGTTTGAGCGTTTCCTGTTGGTAGATATTTAAGATTAAAAGATGGTATTGGTGAATCTGCAGTTTCAGACTGACAGTAAATGGTCATCTGTGTCTGTGTTTCCTGTATCCGTGGTATTAAAGCCCTGTGGGGTTGAATACTTTCAGATAAATATAAAAAAATAAATGATAAATGATAAAATGCATTGATACGAGCTAGAAAATCTTCTCTGTTTGCTTTTTTGTTCCTCACATATTTAAAAAAGAAACTCCAGTGAAGTATTTAAAGTTTGCACGGCTCTTAAAGTTCAGAGCCCCTGATTTAAGCTTCATCCTGCCTGGGTAAAGTTAGAGTCTCAGTGTTTAAATGCTCCTAATCTCTGAGCCAGAGATACATTCTAATTTGGATTCTATACAGCGTGTAACAGATTATGTTGATTTTGGCGTGGGCTCTCCAGGAAATTAGGGCTTCTTAAAGTTTCGCCGCTCTGTCTAACTGGCTTTAAATCACCTCTAAATTTCTGCTGACGAGCTTTTCTTTCCTCTCAGATAGTTTTCTAATTGACTGTTATCTCTCGTTGGCAGGGTGGATGTGGTCCATCTCGCCCTGTATAACCTGGGAGTGCAGAGTAAGAAAAAATACTTTGAACTGGAGGAGATCCTCAGCTTCATCAGCAACAACTGGGATCATTTCCAGCTGGGCAAGGTTATACCGCCAGATAGTGCTTACAGAAAACTGTACAGGTGCAAAACAGGCATAGAAATCTGGCATATACTGCAGAATCTGTGCCATTACACGTACAGCTCTGTAAAAAATGAAGAGAGCACTTCAGTTTCTGAATCAGTTTGTCTGATTTTGCTATTTATAGGTTTATATTTGAGTAAAATGAACATTGTTGTTTTATTCTATAAACTACAGACAACATTTCTCCCAAATTCCAAATAAAAATATTCTCATTTAGAGCATTTATTTACAGAAAATGACCTCAATGACCTTTGCAGCTTTAAAAACTCTAATAATGCAAAGAAAACAAGTATTTTCATATTCATAAAGTTTTAAGAGTTCAGAAATCAATATTTGGTAGAATAATCCTGATGGTTTTTAATCACAGTTTTTTTTTCATGCATCTTGGCATCATGTTCTCCTCCACCAGTCTTACACACTGCTTTTGGATAACTTTATGCTGCTTTACTCCTGCTGCAAAAATTCAAGCAGTTCAGTTTGGTGGTTTGATGGTTTGTGATCATCCATCTTCCTCTTGATTATATTCCAGAGGTTTTTATACATTTTCAATTTGATAAAATCGAAGAAACTCATCATTTTTAAATGATCTTTTATGTCTTTTATTTTTTTCCAGAGCTGTATATATGAGCACACAAAAAATCTAAGAAATTAGTGGACTTGCTTTTAAACATGCTTTTTAAATGCCACATGAATTTTGTAACCATCTTCGGCTTAGAAATCTTGTAAAACATTAAGTAAAGCTGTCTTTTTTTGACCAGTACATGTATTTAATAGTTAAATATATGTTATTACATTCAGAGTTGAAAAAAGATAAAAAAAAATAATAATAAGTTTAATTTGGAAGAATTACAACAAGAAATTGACACCCATTTGGTGGAATAGTCCATCTACTTTATTGACCACATAATCAGAACGCAGTAGTCATATTTTTCCCCCTTGATATCTCATAGTTTCAGGCTCTTTTTCTCTAAATTTTATGTGCTGTCATGTAAAGTATGACATAAAATCATCACTGCTCAATTAGTCTCATGAATGTACTGTATGGGAGCTGCAACAGTTCACTTTTTGATTCATTTTCTTTAATTTTTTTCTTTAATTTTTGCCTCTTTTTTTAAACAGCTCGCCAGTACCCCTCCCTCAGAGAGAGGCCAGCTCATCCTCGACGCTCTTAACAAGTACAAAAGCAAGTAAGACACATTTTTTCCGCCTTTCTGAAAAGTGGTGGCCTGACCGGGCAGTGCTAATCTCTCGGGGAGCTGCTAATATAATCCAAGGCTTTAAATCCAGCTTCAGAATCTCGATTTGGAATGGCTGAAACATTGCCACGGCTGCTCTTGAACTAGTTTTATAACTGAGAAATAAGAGTTTATAGCAGGAAACATGCGATACTAGTAAGGAACAGGGGTTGATTGACCCAGTAATTAAACTGATACATTTATTTTAGGTTTCTTTGTGGAAAAGAAATCAAAAAGCGGAAATGCATCTTTCGGTTACGGACACGAGTTCCTCCCAACCCCCCCTCCAAACTGTTTCCAGAGAAGACCCCCAAACCCGAGGGCCGCCGGGGCTGTAAGAAAGGGGACGCGCTGAACGGGTGAGTGTGATACACTGATTTGTGAGTTTGGTTGATGCACTGCATCCTATGGAGTTTCACGAGGCTTTTTTTTCTTAAAGACTTGAATAAACCCTGGCTTTTGCTGGTGGCTGTTTTCAGATATGAGGTTTTAACTTGTATTTGTTTAGGTTAAGGTGGCTGAAAAGCAAAAAAAAACTATTCAATTCAAAGTAAAATCACAATAAAAAAAAAAAACGTATACACAGCAAAAATTTGCATTAATTAATTAAGACCTATATGATTAAATTAAGCAAAAACAGCAAATGGGGTAAGCTAATCTTTCCTAGTAAGATTTCTCAAAATAAGCAATTTAAAAAAAATCTAAATAAGACAACTAAGACATAAATCCAAGCCTAAATATAGAATTTGGAAACAAGAATGAGAAAAACTTGACCAGTGACTATGCTGATTTTGGGGTGTCGCCATGTTTACCTTCTAATTCAGCAGGTGTGTTCCGGTAAGACAGGGCGGTATCAGCTAGCGGTTCGTACCACGTAGCTTATTTTAACACTGTAAACGCACTACAGACTACAGTCAGATACACTCGCCTCTGTTAGCGGCTAATGCTAATGCTGCTGCAGCCTTATGACGCTGCATTTCACTGAGAGTAGCGGCTTTACTGCTTCTTAATACCTGACTGTTAGAATTCATACATAAGGCTCACCCGATAAAAAGGAGCTCTGATGATTTTTGGGAAAATTAAAGGAATTTAGGTGCTGCTTATTGTCCGAAAAGTATACACTGAAAAAAATCACTAGCAAAAACTGGGTAAAATATGTGTAAATTGACACATATATGATTATATCAAGCAAAAAAAAATAAATGGGCAGTGGGGTAAGCTATTTTTTCTTAGTAAAATTTCTTAAAATAAGTCATTTTAAATTTTAAAAATGAAAGAACTAGGACATAAATCAAGCCAGCAGTGACTGTGCTGATTTTCGATTGTTCAGAATCTCGATTTGGAATGGCTGAAACATTGCCATGGCTGCTCTTGAACTAGTTTTATAACTGAGAAATAAGAGTTTATAGCAGGAAACATGCGATACTAGTAAGGAACAGGGGTTGATTGACCCAGTAATTAAACTGATACATTTATTTTAGGTTTCTTTGTGGAAAAGAAATCAAAAAGCGGATAATACTATTATCGTATTTTCCTCAGCATTAAAATAAAACTCACCTGAACGGTGAAAGAGCTAGCGTTTAGCAAGGTTAGCGGCTAATGCTAAAGCTGCTCCAGCCTCAGTGCTTCAGAAACTCCTGTATAACTCTGTACTTTAGCAGAGTGGCTTTACTGCTCCTTAATACCTGACTGATAGAATTCATACATAAGGAGCACCAGATTATAAGGCTCACTGATGATTTTGGGGAAAATTAAATGATTTTCGGATCTTTTAGTCCGAACAATACGGTACTTATATACCCCAGTTATCCCTATATGTGTTTTCCTGTGTAATTTTCTAAAGTATAACCTCAGCTGTAGAATCTGAGATTCAGAATATTACTTTTAGCTCTTATAAACCTTTTTATAAGCATTGCCTGGAGTACAGTTCTCAGTTTAAATAATGGTACCTGTGTTTACCTGGACCCTAAACGCTCAGGAGAAGCGCTACACACTCACACACTCTCACCGCACCATCGTTTTCATCTCGCTGAGGAACATGTGAAAATTGTTTCACTTATCAGTGCTGCTTTGAAGTGTTGATTGGGATTAAATTGCCAAGAGGGGTGTTAATTATGGCAGGTACCCCCCGCCAGTCGCTGTTCTCTCAGAAGCAGAGAGTTAAAATGAGCTCCCCGCTGCACCCGGCCGCTCTCCTCCCAGCAAACAAACGCTTCCCTGATAAAACAACATCTTATTCTACCAGCGATGAGGTTTTCGTTCAGACAGGTCTCAGCGGTACAGCGTTCTCGCTCACACAACAGAAATCTGAAGTCTGATAATCAATTGTCTTTGTGTGATTTTTGCGTTTGCGCTTTGATTGCTTAAGCCAGTGTTTTATTACTGTAACTAGTTAATATTTAAATAAACATCTGTAATTCGGCGTATTAAGATGTCGCTCAGGCCTCGCGCTCTGTTTAACCAGCAGTAATCACATGTTTTGAGTGTGAGCAGAA
Organism: Astyanax mexicanus; assembly: GCF_023375975.1. NCBI lineage: Eukaryota > Metazoa > Chordata > Actinopteri > Characiformes > Acestrorhamphidae > Astyanax > Astyanax mexicanus. The sequence continues at coordinate 1,724,534 of NC_064419.1, read as the reverse complement.
AAAAAGGCTGAAAGGGAATAATTGATGGGGAAGCGTATTTCCTTGTTAGTTGTTTGTGTTGAATAGTGGTGATTAAATCCAGTTGTTTTCTGTTTTTTTGTTCTTGTGTCTTTTTGTAGTAGCTGTGCTCCTGCAGAGAAGCGGAGGAAGAAGAGGTCTAAATGGCTGCTGGAGGATGCTATTCCCAACGTAAGCCCTTCTCCAGCCTGTTCTGTTCTTTTTCTCCACCAACAGCTTGTTATACTGCAGTATAGAGTAGGGGTGGGCGATATGGCTCTAAAATAATATCACGATATTTCAGGGTATTTTGTGATAACGATATACTTGGCGATATAGGAAAACAGAAAAATAATGTATTAATTTCAGGAATATAGTATAATAGTATAACAGCATAATCATAATGTGGCAAAATAAATAATATAGCATAAAATAATATATTGCAGAATATTTAGTGCATGCATATAAACTGCAAACTAAAACAATTATACAATAAATACACCTAAAGCTTCACAGTCAATAATAGACTACTTTTAAGACAGAACAGCCCTATTATCACCATATGGATTTTTAATATCATGATATTTCTGTGTCACGATATATTGTATACGATATAATATTGCCCACTCCTTGTATAGAGTCTCTGAATCTCTGTTCTCAGTCCTGTATCTCACTGTGTTGTTTACCACTGACTGTCCGTCCGTTTTAAACTAGAATTGAAAAATAGCATTAGGTTTAAATTAGATTTTTTTTTTGAGACCTGTTGAAATCTCTTCACACTCTGTGCTGACCTTTTCCTCCTCGCTCGGTTCCTGTACACTTTTAGATCAGCTCATCATCTCATTCACACTCTTGACATCCCTTTGTAGCCTCATGGTCTCACTTCCTGGCCATCTAATCTGCATCACGCCACACAGGCCTCACATCTCTATCTCTCTCTCTCTCTCTTTCTCTCTCTTTCTTTCTTTTTCCTCTCTGTCTCTGTCTTTCATTCGCTCTTTTTCGCTCTCTCTTTTTCTGTGACTATTCTTAAAGGGATTACGCTGCTCTTCTGAAGCATTTAACTGACAAATCCCTCCGAGAGGTCTGGTCCCCAGACATGTTTTGCTTTAACAGCAACCTCCTGACACTCGGAGCTAATAGCGGGAATTGCTAATAGCATGACAAGTGGCCCGAAAGCGAAGGGCTTCAAAGAGCTCACTGGAGTCGCAGTAATAGAAGTGACGTGCGTAACCCATTGTAGTAAGAGCAGGGGTAATTATATCAGAGGCTCGCTGATTCAGAGCAGGATAATGAACATTTTTGTTGTGGTTTAATGTTGTTTCTCGTGGATGGTTCTCCGCAGAATGAGCTGACGTCCAGCTGGAGCTCCAATCATCACATGGCCAATATCTTCGACTTCACACTCGACGAGCTGCAGAGTCTGAAAAGGTGAGATGAACTGGTCGAGCCGGGGGGAGCGCGGGTCAGCGCCCCCACACTTCTGAAAGAAAAGACTACTCGCTTCTGTTAAATGTCATAAGACACATCTCCAAGAAAAGGGTCAAAATACACACTGTGGTGAGAGAGTGGTCTTCCCTATTATTAACACTGTTCAACACATATATAACCTATATAACCTGAGCTTATTAGACATATTTCTGACTTATTTCTTATCTTATTTTTGGACCTGAATCACACCTGCTCACATGTTCCATTCAATCAGAAGCAAGCCATTATTACCGTATTATAAGGCACATTATATTATGCGACACTAGTAAGGAACAGGGGTGTCGTCGTATTTTCCTTATAATTCAGCACAGGTCAATTTATCGCTGGGTGGTGGTAGGCGAGGGTAAGTAAAGTTAAGTAAAGCTTAACTTAAGTTAAGCTATTTAAACAAAACTGTAATTCTTAAACAAATATATATTTTTTAAAGTAAAATGAGTGCTGGATATTATTCTACAGTCTACACAATCGCTTCCGTTTAGTTATATTAAGCTTAAATATCCATATTTCCATTAAGACTGGATGCAGCAGCATTAGAATTAGCATTAGCATTAGCGGCTAACTGTTAGAGCTAGCACTAGCTTGTTTTAACACAGTAGACACACAGGCTAGAGTCCAATATACTTGCCTCAGAACGGCTCAGAAAGAGCTTGCACAGCTTAGCACAGTTTGCAGGTAAAGTTAATGCTGCTGCAGCAGTGCTAGACGAGGTTAGCAGCAGGCTACAGTCTAAAATACTCGCCTCTGAATGGCGAAAGTGTTAGCGCTTAGTGGGGTTAGCGGCTAATGCTAATACTGCGCCAATCTTAGTGCTGGAGAACTAAACTGTAACTCCTGTATAACTCTGTACTTCAGTGGAGTGACGATTTTAAGTGCTCCTTATAGTGTGAAAAAAAAAGAATTTTATTTAGTACAGAGAGCATTACATTGCCTAAATTTCACATTTGGTACAGTGCACTCTTTTTTCATGTGTAGAAAGCTGGGGTGTACGTGGCAAGGCTCATCTGCATTGCCAAGATAGCAATGAACGTCTGACTGTCTATTTTTTTTTTTACAGTCAGTGGAGCTTCTTTCTTTTCCGTTGCCAAGATAAACAAGCAAAAGCTCTGCTGCTGTTTAAATGACGCAGGTGAAAGATATGAAAATATACTGTTTGTGGGGTATAAGATAGCAATGAGCATCGCAACGCTAAGACAAAACCTTTTTAGATTGACTTTGAATAAACGTTTATTATACATTTTCCATGTTAGAGACGTTAGAGAATTTTTTGAGAAAATGAAGAACATAGAAAAGAAAGATCTTTATTTTCTGGATCTTAGGGGGAAATATATAAAGTACAGCACACAGTAGATAGATGTGACATTATAACAATAACTTACTAACTGACTTAGTGACTTAATACAGATTTAATGTATAAATTACCCTAAGTCGTTTTTCTGTCCAGTGTTGATGGATGTTGGCGTGCCACAGAGTCCGAGTCGTGGAAGATGGCATGTCTTTGTGTACGCGGTGTAATAATTAAATCTGTTAATAAGAATATAGTTCCAGTTTTGCTCCTCTCTCTCTTTTTCGCTCTCTCTCTCTCTCTCTCTCTCTCTCTCTCTTTGTCAACACGTGGCATGCTTAACCTTTCTCCGTCGGCTTTTGAATTGAATTAAACATCCGTTTATTGGCTTCTGAACAATCGCTTTCATTTGCATGTGTTTCCCTTTAGAAAAATCTAAAAGGGTTTACTGGGTTTTATTTTTCCCCCTCTTCGAACAGAAATCATTTTTATCAAGGCGGTGGCGGCGGCGGGTGAAGTGATTTAATTACACTTCTCCGTAAAGGTTATCGTCTCCCCAGCAGGCCGGAATAATAAGCGCAGGGTAAACACCGCGGGGACAATCGCAGCGCGGCCGCGCTTTCAGACGCAAGAAAGGGAATCCGTGAGTGCTCGCTGAAGTCTGGAAAGGAGCTTCAAATAGTTTGGTCTTTCTAAAAAGGCCATTTTTGGTCGACTTCCAAAGCCGTGCACCGCATTGAGTTCAGTCCTTTGAATCCTGATAAGTTATTTTATAGAGGAGCGGTTTATACTGAAGGCCCAGCGGCTGCTGTGATTAAATAATGTACTGTATTTCACAGGGAGCAGCTCATCTATTCTTTGGTTCTCTAAGTAGTGTCCTCTGAGAGGATCTGAATGAGGCGTTCAATTGAAATCTTGTCATGGAATTCGAAAAGATTCTTAACGTAACTCAATTGAAACGTCAGACAAATTTAAAATGGTAAAGTACCGTATTTTTCCAACTATAAGGTGCACTTAAAATGCTTTATTTTTCCCAAATATCGTCAGAGCTCCCTATAATCCAAATCACTTTATGTATTAATTTTCTTTCAGTCAGGTATTAAGGAGCAGTAAAGCCGCCCTGCTGAAGTACATACAGAGTTATACAGGAGTTTCGGTTTAGTTCTCCACCACTAAGGCTCGGTGCAGCACCATTTGCATTAGCCGCTAACCGCTCTAAGCGCTAGCTCTTGAGTATATCAGACTGTAGTCTGCACGTTTACTGTGTTAAAATAAGCTACATGAGACGTGTCGCTAGCTGATAGCATCATAGCTTATGGGAACACACAGGGTTCCTCAGTGTAGCACTGTCGGGCGGGATTAGCCGCTAATGCTAATGCTGCTGCACCCACCCTTAGTGTACATCTGTAAATCTAAGTTTACTGTAAATAAATGGAAGAGCTTTACTCACCCAAGTAAACAGTTTTCCGGAGATAAATCTGTGTAGATTAAGATCCAGCACTCGTTTGACTTTAATCATGTGATAGGTGGGGCTCTGGTCTGGGTTGACGGGTTAGAGGTGGTGCTAGCTGGGTTTAATGCACGTTTCCTTTTTGTGACCTCGCAGTAAGAAAGTCGTCCAAACAACTAATAGATGCATATGATTTCTGACTTAAGAGAGATTTTAAAATTGTATAAATGAATTTAGTAATTGAAAAAAACAGGCTGTATTAACAATACGTAAGGTTTAGGAGAAACCGAAATAAATTAAATCAAAGAACAAAGAAAGTTTTGATAAAAGTGTGTTAAACTATTTGTTAGTCATTTATACTTACAAAGTTCACCCGATCTTTCTCATTTTTTATTTCTCTCTTTTTCACTCTGTAGCACCAGTTCCAGCCGGACGTTCAGTCTGGATCAGGACTCCACAGATGCTGCCAGCACTTCAGGCTCTGCCACCACTAGCGTTTCCTACGACTTCAGGTACAACACCTTACACCTGACACCTGACACAGATACACCCGACTCATTACCCTACACTGGAAAGTGCAAAAGGATGCATTGCACGGCTTGAACAGTGCAAAACGTGAACTAATTCTCTTAAAGCTCACCTTCCGTCGTTTTTTCTTTCATTTTAAAATGTCTAGTTGTGGTCTCTAGTATGAATGAATGACATGTGAGCCGTTTTTGTAAAAAAAAAGTGCTCAGGTGTCTCTGTATAGCTCTTTTTTAATGGACTGTTTTAGGGGTGTGTCCAAAATGACCGGATTCCAGCTTTGCTCATGAATATTCATACATGCAAACAGCATGCAAATATCTCTCCTCTGATTGGCTAGGAGCACTGCGACGCCCCTCCACCGCTCTGCCGCTCACTGCCTCCCACCTCCTAACTGATGAGCGGTGATGTTGCGTCGCTTCAGCTCCGCCTCTGGGAGTTTCTCGAGCCAAGGTGGGCTGGTCTGTGAGTTTCTGCCTACGTAGGCAGAAAGATAATTCAAAATTCACCCGTTTTTCGGAGGGGGGGAGGGGGGATTTCTTTGCTTAGCTCCTGCAGACAATGGGGGCTGCAAAACAGTTTAATGTGCAGGTGTACACATTCAACTCGGAGAGACCTACTGTATTCCACAAAAAACAAGAAAAATCGGATTTTCGCGGAAGGTGACCTTTAAATAATCATGGGTGTGTTTTAGGCATAACGTGAAATAAAGCAATCATTCTGTCACTTGCTTCACATTCCCTTTAAGAGCCAGGTGCGCTCTGAGCAAGGCGGATTGCTATTTTTGATTTTGATATATTGCATCATGTTCTCCTCCACCAGTCTTACACACTGCTTTTGGATAACTTTATGCTGCTTTACTCCTTGATGGTTTGTGATCATCCATCTTCCTCTTGATTATATTCCAGATGTTTTCAATTTGGTAAAATCAAAGAAACTCATCATTTTTAGTTGGTCTCTTATTTTTTTTTAGGGGCTGTATATTCACAAGCTCTGTTGCTATTTAAACGATGCGGGCATAAGGCATGAAAACAGGCTGTTGGCGGGGTGTAAGGTAGCAATGAGCATCGCAAAGCACTTTGTGCAGAGTATAAGATAGATCCCCATGTGCTCTTAACTGAGAACTAAATAAATAATGAGATAATTCATCCTGAATATCTCAAGCTTTTCTCTTTGGCTTGCTTTCCGGATTAAATCGGGCGTCGTTCCAACCAGCAGCCGCTCCTCTGACCGTTTCTCTCTTAAGTTCGACCGACCAGTGAGTTCCGCTGAGCTTCAGGGACGTGATTCGCTACTGAGGGACGGCCAAATTGAATTCATAGACCATAACACGGACAAAGCTCACAAGGTTTCAGATGGTTTGTACCAGGCTATAAATACTGCCCACGGAGTCCAAACGAGCACGATTTCAGCTGCCAGTTTCATAAAGCCTTAAGAAATTAGGGAAATTAAAGTAGTGCCCTGTAGCAAACAGCTTAAATCCATTCCCTCGCTATTAATCATTGTTTAATATATTTAATATCGAATGCACTTAGACACAAAGCAAAACTGCAGAAACTGAATCTGAGCATCTGTTGTTGTTTAAATTGTTTCATTTCCCGGTGCAGAGGTGGCTGCCATCATTTTGCTTTTATAGCGCATTTAAAGGGTTGAGTAAGACACGAGCGATTGCTTAAGGAGAACATTTATAAAGAAAACACTGAAGGGAGAACTTAAGAGTTAAGACATTTCACTTCTTAAGGGTTTCCTTAAGGAATAACTTTAGTGAAGATGTTTTGTTCGGAGATTGTTCTTCAGGTTGCTTTGGAGGATATTCGAGGAGGATATTTAATCCAAACGATTCAACGATTCTGCTTTCTAAGTGAACAAACAGCATTTTTTGTTTTTTTAATTGTTACTATTACCATATTTTTCGCACTATACGGTGCACCGGATTATAAGGCACATTATGAAACACTAGTAAGGAACAGGGGTGTCACCATGTTTTCCTCTAATTCAGCAGGTTTCACCACTGGGTGGTGGTGGGGGTAATAACTAAGTCAAGTAAACCTAAACTAAGCTAAGTAAACTATAAAAACTATAATTCTTAAAAAAACATTTTCTTTTAAAGTCATTCGAGTGCTGGATGTTAATCTACACAGATTTTTCTCCTGAAAACAGCAATTATTTGGTTGAGAGAAGAGCTTACGTTTATTTTCAGTAAGTTCAGATTCCCAGATTTCCACTAAGGCTGGGTGCAGCAGCATTAACAGCTAATCACTAGCGCTAGCTGTTTGACAGCGCTACACTGAGGAACCCGGAGTGTTCAGGTGTGAGTGGATCAGATGCAGCAGTGCTGTTGGGGATTTTACCACTAGCTTGCATTTAGCTAATAGTGGCTCAAGCTAATGCTGCTCCAGCAGTGCTAGTCTTATAGTGTGAAAAATACATTTTCTCCAAAATAATGACTGCTTTATGGTGATCCTGTGGGATCCTGAGTAAGGCTGGGTTTCGAAATGTTTCGAAATTTAGAAAAAAGGTACCGAAAAAAGTATTGCTTGGGTTTCGGTATTGAATTCAAAGTATTCGGAACCTCTGGTGGTTCCTGAAGTTATTTACTGTTATAAGTTATACGTTAGGAATAACTGTTACTATTATAACTTAGAGAGAAAAGAAAAATATTCACATTCCTACAAAAAAACAATTGCATATAAATCTTTTTTTTTGTCCTGCGACCTCAATCTCTTGACCCCCAGAGAAGCCACCAGCCCCTCCTGGAGGTGAGTCAACTCTCACTCCAGTGACAGAAACAGAAACTGGCCGGTTGTTCAGCTTTGACTCAGCTTTGAGTCTCGGGCTCTTTCTCAGTTCATCGCTATTCTTGCTTAATTTTTCCACCCAAACCGTTTACCTTCTGGCTTCAGAGCAGTCCGTTAACCCACAACAGCCCCGCCCAGTTTAATGGCTGATTCAGAAAGCACCTATTTTAGCCATCTATAGGCAAGCCATTAACTGTGCACCATGCACTTTGATATACGGCATGTCAGTGTGTCTTTGCTGTCATAATGTCGGGAAAAGTATGCATTGCACTGCTTGAAGTGATGCGCAAAAGGCATGTATTTTCTTTTAATTAATCATGGAAGTGTTTTGTAAAAAAGAGCGTAATGTAAAATAAAACAATCAGAGTGTCACTTGTCTCACATTCCCTTTAAGAGACAGATGAGCTCTGACTTTGGCGGATTGCTATTTTAACATTGCATCTTTTCTGCTCTTCTCAGCAGAGGAAACTGTCCTGCTGTATAAAGGTCTACTATTTACTGTTACTATGTTAGCAAACAATAACCAAACCATCAACTGTGCACCATGCACCTTTATATACGGCGTTTCAGTGTGTCTTTGCTATCATAATGACGGGAAAAGTATGCATTGCACTGCTTGAAATTATGCTCAAAAAGCATGTATTTTCTTTTAAATAATCATGGGAGTGTTTTGTAAAATAGAGCATAACATAAAAATAAATTTGCCTCACATTCCCTTTAAGAGACAGGTGAGCTCTGACTTTGGCGGATTGCTATTTTAATGTTGCAACGTTTCTGCTGTAAGAAGGTTATTAACTATTTTAGTAATCAGTAATCGAGCCATCAACTGTGCACCGTGCAGCTTGATATACAGCGTGTCAGTGTGTCTTTGGTATCATAATGATGGGAAAAATATGCATTTAACTGCTTGAAATGATGCGCAAAAAGCATGTCTTTTCATTTAATTAATCATGGGAGTGTTTTAGGCGTAATGTAAGAAAAAGCTTAAATAAAGCAATCAGATTGTCACTTGTCTCACATTCCCTTTAAGAGCCAGATGAGCTCTGACTTTGACAGATTGCTAATTTAAGCGAACTATTAACTGTGCACTGTGCAGCTTGATATATACGGCGTGTCAGTGTTTCTTTGCTATTGTAATGACGGGAAAAGTATGCATTTCACTGCTTGAATTGCACAAAAGGCATGTGCATAGCGTAAAATAAAGCAAAGAGTGTCACTTGCCTTACATTCCCTTTAAGAGCCAGGTGAGCTCTGACTTTGGCGAATTGCTATTTTAACATTGCAACGTTTCAGGTTTCTGCTAACCTGCTGTAAAAAGGTAATTTACGAGATTAGCAATGCAATTTTATTTTGTATTCTGTTTGCTGATTTAAAATTTGGGCACTACTGAGTGTGCCAAGATAGCAATGAGCATAGATATATTCACGAGCATTTTTTTTTTTTTGGCTCTGGCTCTTCGTTTTTTTTCCCAGGCTTTACAGTGCAGGATAATGAGCAGCAGCAGAGGTGTTCACCATGGCAGAGCTCACCTGCCGAAGCTGCCTCAGTCAGCACTGCCCTGCAGCCAGAGCAGAGCTCCAGCCGTGCATCACTTCACCCGGCGGTGGATTAACCACCTCTGACAGCCCGCAGAGAAATATGATGACAGATTATGGATTATTTACTGTGACGGGCACTTGTAGATCAACACAGCTCCTTTGTGGCTCTTTCTGTGGCTGTCTTTCAACTGGGGACTTTTAAAGAGTCGGCGAGGAGAGTAAAGTGTGGTGCGCTGGTTGTGGTCCACGGCGAAATTGGTGTGCAGGGACTTTAATATAATACAACATTTTTTTTTTATGGCTTTCGGTTAGAATTTCACAATGAACAATTTTCATAATCTTAATTCTATATTCTGCATGTCATACACACACACAAATTAACAAATTAACAAGTGTCTATGCTATAATTGAAAGTGTTATTTACTGTATTTTTCGCACTATAAAGTGCATTTAAAATCATTTAATTTTCACAAAAATCATCAGTGTGCCTTATGTATGAATTCTATCAATCAGGTATTAAGGAGCAGTAAAGCCACTCCACTGAAGTACAGCTTTATACAGACGTTTCTGTAAAGTTTCTCCAGCATCAAGGCTGGAGCAGTATTAGCATTATCTGCTAACCGCAGCGCTAGTTCTTTAGTCTGCAGACTGTAGTCTGTGTAGTCTGTAGAGTGTTAAACAAGCTACGTGGGATAAACCGCTAGCTGATAGCAGCCTGACTCAATGTAGCGCTATCGGGGAGCATTTACTAACGCTAAGCGCTACTAGCCGCGCTAAAATACCAGAAATCTAAGCTTACTGTAAATAAATGTAATCACTTTACTCACCCTAAAAAGAATCAAAAGATAGATGTTTATTGATACCTAATAGTCTGTAAAGTACGCTATACCTTTTTCCCAATTTTAATATTAAATTTATTGTACATCAGCTTCTATGGTTAGTATGTTTTATTGGCAACAAAATTCTTTCAGGTCATTATTTTTTTTTATATATATTTTTTACATTTCATACAAACAGATGAAACGTAAGAAAAGTCATTTATAAGCTTTTACTATGCTTTACAGTTTTATGAACTCAACAAATCAACATATTCTCACAGTTTTAAAGACTTTGCTCTCTTTAACTGAGCAGTACATTCAAACATAGTGCAGTTTTCAATGGGACATGCAGCTCAGAATAATAATTCTATAGAAGTAAAAAATAAAAATAGAGTTGCGTAGCTGTGAGCAGTGAACGCTGCACATACTGCGATCAGTGTGTAAACAACATGGAGCAGCAGCAGAGACAATGTTTGTTCATAGCTATGATAATTAGCGCTAATTAACTGGCTAATATATCAGATTAAACTGCTCCTTATCAGCAGTTTAGCTCAAATAAAAAGAAGTATATTTGATATCTGGCTCAGATCGAGACCGGATCATGTATTTTTACCACAAGCGAACCGATTACCGTTTTCACAACTACTCAATCAAACCGCACTAAGCGTACAAATCAATCAGAGTCTGTTTTAAGTGAGCCAAATAGTACTGGTGAGAAAACGGCCTAAAACTGTTTTTTATCAGTTTTATCAGTTACGGCAGGTCTGTGTAAGAATGCTATTGGATTCTCACAGCTCTATCCTCAGTCCTCTGTGCCTTTTCTTTTAATTCTTTTTATATCTCCTCCTTTTTTGTATCTTTTTGTGCTTCATTTCCTGGGAGAGTTTCGAAATCTGACGTTCCACAACATTATTGACATTCTGTGGCGGAGCTTTTCCCTTTTTTTGCGCGTCATGTTTTTTCATCTCCGCGTTCCAGTGCCGCAATTTATCCTCGGCGTCTGAAGCTCATCTAATTCCCGGCTGTGACGCTCCACGTCCCCTGGGCCAGTTCAGGATGTAGTCGCTAATCGGTTTCACTCTTTTTTTCCTCCTCTTAGCCCGGCCCTGCTGCATTCGATTTGGCCTGCTGTGAGAAACCATAAACCAACCATAAACCAACGCCCTGCCTGTGCTTAAAATACCAGTCTGCGTCTGAAAGAGAGAGAGACAGGGGTTCCCGCGGCTCCTTAAAAAATCCTAAAATGTTTTATATTAAAATCTTGATATTTAAGGTCCTAAATTTACTGTAAATTTGCTGTAGATATTACATTTTTAGATGGTGGAAAACTCATACTAACATTAGCGACGAGTTAATGGGGAGAGATCAAAGGTTAGCATAGAGCTATCTAACATTAGCGGCGAGCTAGCTAACGTTAAGTGAGAGAGAACTAAAGTTAGGGGAGAGCTAGCTAAAATTTGCAGAGAGCTAGCTAATGTTAACAAGGAGAGAACTACGGTTAGCGTAGAGGTAGCTAACATTAGCGACTAGCTAGCTAACGTTACCGGGGACAGAGCTATGGTTAGCGTAGAGATAGCTAACATTTGTGGAGAGCTAGCTAATGTTAACAGCGGGAACACTAAGGTTAGCAGTGTTAACATTAGCGGCGAGCTTGCTAACACACTAACGTTAGCATAGAGCTAGCTTACATTACTGGGGAGAAACCTAAGGTTAGCGGCGTTAACATTAGTGGCGAGTTAGCTACGTTACCAGGGAGAAAACTAGGGTTAGCGGAAAGCTAACTAACATTAGCGGTGAGCTAGCGAACATGCTAACATGTTCTGCATCACAATGTAACAAAATTTGAAAAGAAAACTGATTACAAATTATATAAAAAAAGTTATGACTACATTTTTAGGCCTTAAATTGTATTTATTGTATTAAAAAGCATTAAATTTGACTTTTAAAACGGAGCAAGAACCCAGGAGGGAGGCATAGAGAGAATACGAGGGACTTGGGAACGGTCTCAGCTGACAGATTTATTTATTTTGGGATGCACGCTGCTCATTAGCATTCCCCTCCCTGTTCTCAGCGTGTTTACGGAGGATAAGACGGAGCACAGTGCTGTATTTGTGGTTGTAAACGCTGGTAAGGGTCGATACAGGCTTTGGAGTCGCAGGGCTGACCCCCGCTGTGCCGCCTCGCAGGGGACGGATCAAACACGCCACTTACATGTATTTGCCTCCCCTGCACTTCTTTCATGTATTAATACCACATCCCTCCACTTCCTGTTAGCGGCTCTAATCACGTTCAAACAGAGCCACTCAGAGCCACTCAGAGCTCAGCGCTCCAAACCTCCGGCCGCACGCTGTTCCACAGGCGTATTAAACCATCATCCTTTTATAATGCAGATTTGGAAACGCTCAAAACGATTTTCAGAAGAATAAACTAATAAATGAATGGGAAGTCCGTCTATATCATCCGTCCTTTAAATCAAACAAAGCTGAACAGCTGGTACAAAAATAAAATCAAGAACTAAAATGTCTTTTAGTGAACTGCAGCTACATCTAGTGGTGAAAGAACAGGAGACATTAGATAAATACTGTGGGCATTTTCAGAGAGTTGGTCTACTAAAATGGTCTTAGCATGGATCCTTATAAAGTCTAAAAAGGTCTTAAAGTAGCTTAAGTGTTAGAAGAAAGACCATATTCCTTATTTTGTTTTTAAATGTCTTAAATATACAGTTCTGGAAATGGAAAAATGATGAGTTTCTTTGATTTTACCAAATTAAAAATCTCTGGAATAAAGTTATCCAAAAGCAGTATGTAAGACTGGTGGAGGAGGAGAACATGATGCCAAGATTCATAAAGAAAACTGTGATTAAAAACCATCAGGGTTATTCCATCAAATATTAATTTTTCTGAACTCTTAAAACTTTATGAATATGAACTTGTTTTCTTTGCATTATTGGAGGTCTGAAAGCTCTGCGTCTTTTTTTTTTATTTCAGACATTTCTCTAATTTTCCGCAAAACACAGAACTTTAATTGAGACCTTTCATCCAATAGATTTGATCATAAACCAGCCAATAAAACAGTAGCTTAGAGTTTAGCCCCGCCCACTGCTCTAAAAAAACAACAACAAGTGTTAGCACTACAGAACAAATGAGGCAAAGGAATACACAAGCTCAATTTTTACTAATTCTTTGTGATTTAGAACACTTTTTTCATGTTTAGGAATAACAATTTTAATTGGATTTATTTTAATATACCTTTTATTTTAGGATAGTAGTGTCTTATTTTTCTGTGCATTGCAGACTGAAAATAGCTGACTAGATAAAACATTAAAATATGTTGGTTTTATACTGTGTGCAATCGAATAAAAATGTAAGTAAATGTAAATCTGTGCTGTTTCAACATTTTCTGATTTAGGATTGGAAAACAGATGTTTTTTTTTACTAAAATGTGCCTCAGCGCAAACAATATATTGTTCCAGTATCAACAGCAATCCTGATACATCACCCCAGGGTTCCCACAAATCCTTAAAAAGGCTTATAATGTCTTAAATTAAAATCTGTGTTTTAGGGTTTTAAATTCTCATAAATTTACTGTAAATTTGCTGTAGGTATTAAATTTTCAGCCGTTGCATTTAATGCCATTTAATGCCTGCGAGTTAGCTACATTAGCTATGTTACCTAAGGGAGAACTAAGGTTGGCGGAGAGCTAGCTAACATTTACTGCGAGCTAGCTAACATACTAACACTAGCGTTGAACTAGCTAACATGCTAACATAACATTAGCGGCGAGTTTGCTACGTTGTCTACGTTGGCTAAGTTACCGGGGAGAGAACTAAGATTAACGGAGAGCTAGCTAACATACTAACATTTACAGCGTGCTAGCTAACATACTAACATTAGCAGTGAGCTAGCTAACATGCTAACATAACATTAGCGGCGAGTTTGCTACGTTGTCTACGTTGGCTAAGTTACCGGGGAGAGAACTAAGATTAACGGAGAGCTAGCTAACATACTAACATTTACAGCGTGCTAGCTAACATACTAACACTAGCGTTGAACTAGCTAACATGCTAACATAACATTAGCGGCGAGTTTGCTACGTTGTCTACGTTGGCTAAGTTACCGGGGAGAGAACTAAGGTTAACGGAGAGCTAGCTAACATACTAACATTTACAGCGTGCTAGCTAACATACTAACATTAGCAGTGAGCTAGCTAACATGCTAACATAACATTAGTGGCAAGTTAGCTATGTTACTGAGAAGAGAACTAAGGTTCATCGATTTTTGAGGAACAAAAAATAGGATAACAAATGAGAAATGTTAAGTTTTGATTTCCAGTACAATGCATTATTTTATACAAAAGAAATATGACTACATTTTTGGGTCTTAAAAAGCATTAAAATTAAATTTTTAAGTGGTGCAAGAACCCTGCACCCTGTTTTTATTTTATTTTATTTTTTTAATGGAAGTCCTGTTGTTTTCCGTGGCTCTGATCCATTGTTTTTTTTTTATGTGTGCAGGAAGAACGTGGGCAGCAGGAAAAGGAAGTTGCCTTCAGCCAATTACAGCATGCTGACCAGTAAGAGGGAGGCGCTGGAGAGCGATCTGAGCCCGGTGGGTCTCCCCGGGGACGAGCCCCACGCTGCCAACGACAGCCACACCTTCGAGAGCCTCAGCGAGGACGACTCGTCCCTGTCTCACCTGAAGTCCTCCATCACCAGCTACTTTGGGGCTGCAGGCCGGCTCACTTTAGGGGAGAAGTACCAGGTCCTGGCCCGACGGATCACACCTGAGGGCAAGGTGCAGTACCTGGTGGAGTGGGAGGGAACCACGCCCTACTGAGGGGCTTTAAGGACGAAGAGAAAGAGGTACAAGAGGAAGAGGAGGAGGAGAAGAAGAGGAGGAGGATTAGGGATAATTTTAACAGTGAATGTTCTTCACTTCCAGTCCTGGAGAGAATCACAGCACTGCACAGATCAGAGTCCAGTGGTTGCCCTGATTAAACAAACCTGACACGAGCAAAACCATCCTTATCTTCAAAAAAACACTTCAAATTTATTCATTTTTACGTTTCTTTTTATCAATAAAATGAATTTTATTGATAATACAATCAAGAAAAGGAAATAGTTTAAGTTCAAACAAAGCCTGAATCTGTAGAGTGTGCCATTTCGATTTTACCACATTAAAAAAGCAAGTTTAATTCATTTAATTAATTGCTATGTTTAGAATAATTTAGCCATTTTTACAGTTAAGTCCCTAGTCTGTAATAATTCGGTAGGAATCAACAAGGCATCTGACGGTAATAATAATGACACCACCCTACTGTGATTCTGTTAGTTAGTTAGTTCCAACCCTGCAATGTGATTGGCTGAGAGCCGTTATATAAGTACCGTTATCAGCCGGTAATGCACTGTAATTACCAAAGCTCTCCATGTATTACTCCGCCACATACCGCCACATTACAACCTAGCAACAATGCAGCAATGCTTACAAGCCAAACAACAACAGCACAGCAGCTACAAACAAACAGAGCAGCAATTAAACAATTTTGAGTGGCGGAGTTTTTATTTTATAACCGACATCTTTTCTCCTCCTCTTTAACTCTTTAAATCTTTTAATAAACAGCAATAATGGAATAATACACTCGAGGTTCGTGCTATAACGTGTAATATTGGCACTATTACTATAAAGTTATAGCACTCCTTCTCTTCTGTATTATTACTTAAATATATTGCAAAATATAACATTATGATAATTCACACCATCTGTGTTACTAAAGAGGTTAAAATACTCCTAAATGCCAGCAAATACCAGGAGTTATGGATTTATTCATGTCATTACCAACAGGTTTATTAACCTATTTATTTGATTATAGCGCCACCATGTGGAGTAATTAAGCAATAACTTTAATAAGGCAAATTGGGGGTGAAGTCTTTGGTAGTTTAGAGCGCATATGTTTAAATCAAAATATTGAAATTACATTTCAAAGGAAAAATGACACATATTCCATAGGTCAGTGCAGCGTTCTTTATTTTCTGTGATGCTCCGTTATAACATGTGTCATATCAGTGTAATTAAATTAAGGAAGGTTTTTGTGATTGTGATAGTACACCGTGATAAATGTGCTAAATGATTTTCACACCAAATGAAAGGGTTAACTTGTGTTGTTTTAGTTTACTCCTCTCAACACTGTGCTGCTTTTGATGAACTGGACCGTGTGCAGTGCCGTGACCCTGCAGGACTGGATCAGAACAGCACTGGTTCAGACTGAGCGTCACGTTGCCCAAAGTAGTGTCTCTTGCTTTTATTATTTTTACTTGTGCTACACCAGAGCTCTAGTTCATTTCTGAATATCTTTAACTTTAAACTGTTAGGTTCTTCATTTTCCTGACTTTTGGGTGTTGAAGTGTTTTTAAATTCATCATCACAGGGTCCTGTTGACAGGGCACTACGAACAGCACAAAACTTAGTGTTCTGGTTCATGTTTTGTTTTCAGTATGTAATATGATAACATGATAATCACGTTTTTATAACTTCTGTTTATCTGTTTTGGTTGTTTTGGCAGAGTGCTTTTTAACTTTTCTAAATAGAAACTCGTGTCTAAGATCAAAACAATGGCTGCTTTTCTACTGCATGGCGAAATGGTTATTACTAATTACTAAGAATTTAGCCCAGGTTTTCGTTGATTACCAACAAAATCTAAAAGCTCTGAGGCAAATCGGGGATCTCTTGTCGATTAGTCTAATCTACTGAAAGACGCTCGCCAACAAATCACAGACACCTGACAGATATTTGGCATGCTAGACATCTGACCCAGTCAGCGACTGGGAGTCAGGAGCAGCGGCTACATACTGCCAATGCTAGTCAGATGGTTAGAGATGGTTACACATAATAAGTAATCTTTGAATAAAACAAAATATCGACAACACTATAAATATTACTTTCCTGACTCAGTGTAGTAAACATCTAGTTTTACAGATTTAACAGTACTTATGTACATATTATTACATCATATTATTTTGTTTGTGCACAGAATAGAAACTCTGGGGGTGATCTCTCGGCACTCGCACAGTCACGTATTGGAAACTATTGAAGACGCTCG
Source organism: Astyanax mexicanus (assembly GCF_023375975.1). NCBI lineage: Eukaryota > Metazoa > Chordata > Actinopteri > Characiformes > Acestrorhamphidae > Astyanax > Astyanax mexicanus. The sequence continues at coordinate 1,707,540 of NC_064419.1, read as the reverse complement.
CCAAACCAGATATTTGGCATGCTAGATATCTGAACCAGTCAGCGATTGGGAGTCAGGAGCAGCGGCTACATACTGCAAATGAGATCACAGAAAAATAAACATTTTGGACTCACTTTAAGTGCGTATTCTCCTCTATAGAGATTCTCTGGCATGGCATTGCGAGTTCTCATGTGTTTAGTTCTGGTGTGTTCTCGTGATGAAATGTGTTTCTGGAGAGCAGCCAGATATGCCAAAAATGTGTTATTTGTTGCGTTAGCAATGCTGGCGACTAGGCTTATCCAACTTTGATAATGCCCCGTAAAAACTGTCGGCGACTGCGCTAATCCAACATTTCTACACCATATTACTAGTATTGCTGCTGAACCGTGTTAGTTGGTAGATCCTTCAGTGTTTAAGCTCATACACTGAGCTATTCTGTGGCCACAAGTACAGTTAACTAACCAAAAAGCCACCAGAAAAGTTACCCTCAGAAACGTTCTCAGAACCACCACTCAGCCCTGCAGTGGAAAAGCAGCTTTTATATATCTAACTCTATATATCTATCTCATGCTCCATTCTGATTTTAAGGTATTTTAACAACAAATCAGCTGATGAATGTTAATCTTACATCTATCTCACCTAAATGGTATTTTAACTTAATTTTAACGAAATACTGTATAAGCTGTTATCTTCTGCTGCCTTCCTGTAGCAGTATAGAGACTTCCAGTGTTTGTGGCTGCAGAAAAAAGCCAGAGCCGTTAAAAGTTTTATTATTATTTCCAGTATTTTATTATTATATGAAAAGAGGATTATGATTTATTCTTCATAATATAATTGTGAATGTTGATACATGTTTAACCCTCCTGTTATGTTCAGCTTTAAGGAACAGCTATAGCGTTTCCAGGTCAGATTGACCTTTGTTTATCCATGTTTAGCTCAATTAATATAAATACACATCAACATTTAGGCCCAATCCCATTTCACACCTTAGCTCTACCCCTCTGTTTTACATGGGTGCCCTGAGATTTCTCTCCTGAAAACTGTTTATTTGGGTGAGTAAAGCGCGTCCATTTATTTACAGTACAGGATTTCCACTAAGGCTGAGTGCAGCAGCATTAGCATTAGCTGCTAACCTCAGCGCTAGCGCTAGTAAATGCCGCCTGACAGCTCTATACTGAGGAATCTTGAATGTTCAGCTAGGTTTGTCCCATGTAGCTTGTTTTAACACAGTAAACACACAAAGTACAGGCTGGTAATACTCACCTCTGAACAGTGAAAGAGCTAGCGCTTAGCATGGTTAGCGGCTAATGCTAATGCTCCAGCTTTAGTGCTGGAGAAACTTCAATACCTGACTGGTAGAATTTATACATAAGGAGCACCAGATTATAAAGGTGCACTGACGATTTTGTGAAAATTAAAACATATGCTTTAGATATATATTTATCGATTGAATAAAGAGTTAACTCTGTTCCAAAGAATAGGGGTACAAAAGAGAAATGGGATTAGGCCTTGCTGTATTAAAGCTCTTTTTTTAAAACCCTAACAGATCAGGGTTTACTTATGAAAACCAAAAAAAAAAAAAATCTAAATATTATATTTTCACTCTTTGAAGCCTCTGATATCACTTCTTGGATAAATTACCTGTAAAAGTATTCAAACATACATTAACAAATGTAATATAAACACATTAAAATAGTTCGTTGTCATGGACAGATTTGTTACTGTACTGAAAATATTCTGTGCTCAAACAAAAGTGTTTTTTAATCTTAGAAAACAGGTCAGTTTGACCCGCAACATAACAGGAGGGTTAATACGCTCCTTTCTGATCGTGTCGGGAGGTTTGACCTTCTTGAAGTTCATTTAGTACAGTAATCTTTGGATGAAAAAAATATCAACAACACTATAAATATAGATTTATTGATTTGAGTGTTGTAAAGATCTAGTTTTGCAGATTTAACGGTACGTGAGTACATGTCGTATTATTTTATTTGCGCACTCTAGATTAACAGAATAGAAGCTCTGGGTGTGTTTTTAAAGTAGTTTTAAACGGTTTTAGTTGGCACTTTGCTCATTTGGTCTTTTTTCTTTTTTTGAGTCGTAGTTTTTCTAATTGTAGAGAATTACGTAACCAAAGCAATTCAGATACTATTGTAAATCCAGTCGTGCAACACTTCCAGTACAGTACAGTAGAACAGGCGGGAGGATATTGGTCTGTTTTTGGTTCTAAAAGGCTACGGGGTATAGATTACATATTATATTATATGCAGAATACAGCTGGAAAATATGGCTGGCATATAGTATAGTGCCAAAAGTATAGTGCAGCAAAGTAGCAGAGCTAACAAACATCACTAACCACATGAACAAGTGAACATCTATCGTTTAATCACCAGCAAAATACAGCACTATAAATCAAACAGCCAAAGGAATCATGTTAATAATAATCTTTTAAAATATTAATGTGTTTATGAACATGATATTGCATATATCTTACTTATTTCTTACTTATGGCTTTATTTGTGCCATATCACCCAGCCTTACTCATTGGACCAAAGAGCAATTCCCTGCCACAGTTCTACTGTAGTTATTGTACATATCCATTCACAATAGAAAACATTCGTAGTCAAACTCATTTGAAGTCATTTGTAGTGTATTTTGTCACATGTACATGTGGATACCCCTCTCAAGAGTTCTCAAGAGTGAGCCTTAGCACAGCTAGCCTAGCATTTGTAGTCAAAGCACTTGCAGTGTACTCTGTCACATGTACGTGTGGATACCCCTCTCAAGAGTTCATCACTCAGCTCAGTACAGTGAGTGAGCCTTAGCACAGCTAGCCTAGCATTTGTAGTCAAAGCACTTGCAGTGTATTCTGTCACATGTACATGTGGATACCCCTCTCAAGAGCTCATCACTCAGCTTAATACAGTGAGCTTTAGCCCAGCTAGCCTAGCATTCGTAGTCATAGCACTTGCAGTGTACTCTGTCACATGTACGTGTGGATACCCCTCTCAAGAGTTCATCACTCAGCTCGGTACAGTGAGTGAGCCTTAGCACAGCTAGCTCACTCAGGCTCATTACAGTGAGTGAACCTTAGCACAGCTAGCCTAGCATTTGTAGTCAAAGCACTTGCAGTGTATTCTGTCACATGTACATGTGGATACCCCTCTCAAGAGTTCATCACTCAGCTTAATACAGTGAGCTTTAGCCCAGCTAGCCTAGCATTTGTAGTCAAAGCACTTGCAGTGTACTCTGTCACATGTACGTGTGGATACCCCTCTCAAGAGTTCATCACTCAGCTCGGTACAGTGAGTGAGCCTTAGCACAGCTAGCCTAGCATTTGTAGTCAAAGCACTTGTAGTTTTCTCTGTGACATGTACATGTGGATACCCCTCTCAAGAGTTCATCACTCAGCTTAATACAGTGAGCTTTAGCCCAGCTAGCCTAGCATTTGTAGTCAAAGCACATGCAGTGTACTCTGTCACATGTACGTGTGGATACCCCTCTCAAGAGTTCATCACTCAGCTCAGTACAGTGAGTGAGCCTTAGCACAGCTAGCCTAGCATTTGTAGTCAAAGCACTTGTAGTTTTCTCTGTGACATGTACATGGGTTTTAGAAATATGTTCTGTAATGTCGTGTCGTTTCCAAAGAAGATGTTCCTCATAGTTTGTTTTCGGCCACGGCTGCGTATCAGAGTCCTAAAGGGAGGATGGATTTGAGTTTCAGTCGACTGGAAAATTTAATATTCGTTTATAAAGTTCGAAGTTGATTTCTCTGTGTATCATATTAGTACGATGAGTTTATTGGACATTATTAGTTTTTACAGTGTTAAAACAAATGAAAATATACTTTATTATTTACATGTATATAATTGGAGAAGCGTTTAGCCCCCTTTATCGTATTGCACTATTATTAACACGTTTTCTCAGCTATGCAAGCTATTATTGGTTAATTAATTTGTCGTATATTTTATAATTGATTAGAAGAAGAAGAAAAAAAAAAGCTTTTATACAAAGCGCTTAATATGTGGATATATTGTGGATATATATAACATGTTTTATTGAAATATTTCCCCGGCTGCAAATGTTTATGCAAGCAAATTCATACAAATTCCAGTACAATAGTTGAGTATTAACTCTTAACTCTTACGAATTTAACCTCGTAGATCGCCGTGTTTAAGTAACGGTTAATAGTTCAGCTGCTGTTTCTCTTTATCTTTTGGTTTTTCATCTTAAAGTTTATGTCGGGAGCTGCTCAAACGACACACCTGAGGCTGTGAAGCTCAACCAGTATCTTCAGCAGAAATCCCAGTAAGAATCCCAGTGTCTCAGAGCTGTGTTGTGCTTTTCCTGGATTATTCAGATTAGCAGATTGAATTCCCTGCTTTAAACTGGGAGAGAACTGGGATTCCAGAAGCTCCAGCAGCTCCAGAAACAGGAAGCCCTGAGATAACCATTGTAGTGTTTCCTCAATCAGTGTTGTAATGTTATCATGCTTTAATCTGTGCATAAGGAACGTATAGCTCCTCTGTTTGTACCAGTATACACCATGTATGTTAGATAAGTGTTAACATAGGTTTTTGCAATATGTAATTACTGGTGTGTCATTCATGAACCATTCACTTTCATTCAAGTTTCGAACAATAAAAAGCATTTCAAGCTTCAGAAAGTGTTGTTTTACTTGTTTTTATTCGTTTTTGTACACACAATACAGTACAGTACAATGCATTTTTTGTATCATACAAACTACACACTATACAAGCAAATTTAATCACCATATTTTTGAGACTATAAAGGTTGACTATAGTTGCGCTTAGCGTGGTTAGCGGCTAATGCTAACACTGCTCCAGCCTTGGTGCTGGAGAAACTTTACTGAAACTCCTGTATAACTCTGTACTTCAGCAGAGTGGCTTTACTGCTCCTTAAAACCTGACTGATAGAATTCATTTATAAGGAGCACCGGATTATAAGGAGCTCTGATGATTTTTGGGAAAATTAAAGGAATTTATGTGCGCCTTATAGTGCGAAAAAAAAAAAGGTACATATGTCTCAAACATGAAACCAAAGTTTGGAATAATAAAAAGCAGTCCAAGCTTTAGAAAGTGTTGTTTTATTTGTTTTAGAGTGTCATGTTGCGGTCCTGATGAGAGCCAGGAGGGCGACACTAGAGGGTGCCAGAGCCATTCCTCACTGAACAGACTGAATCAGTATCAGTAAACAGCTTTACTTAAATTTTACAACATTATTAACATTTTTCTCATTCCTTTTATCAAAACTTGTGTGACATTTAAAAAGATTGTTTAAAAGCAAGTCCACTAATTCATTTGATTTTCTCTTAAGAAAGTCTTTATTTTAAAGAAATGGTTTGACAGCATGTTCAAATAATTGAAATATATGACAAAAGTCACTATATGTGCATGCACATTGTATTTTTCTAAAAGATGCCAAGCATTTTTTATCTTATCAAGAAGACCCAAACCAAGATAATGGATAAATGATTAATTAAACTGAATTTGAAATAAATCAACAAACCAGGGGGCAATACTCACTCCTGTTACTGGCACTCACTCCTATTACTGGCACTCACTCCTGTAACAGGGACTCACTCCTGTTACTGGCACTCACTCCTATTACTGGCACTCACTCCTGTAACAGGGACTCACTCCTGTTACTGGCACTCACTCCTATTACTGGCACTCACTCCTGTAACAGGGACTCACTCCTGTAACAGGAACCCACTCCTGTTACTGGCACTCACTCCTGTAACAGGAACTCACTCCTGTTACTGGCACTCACTCCTATTACTGGCACTCACTCCTATTACTGGCACTCAGTCCTGTAACAGGAACTCACTCCTGTAACAGGAACTCACTCCTGTTACTGGCACTCACTCCTATTACTGGCACTCACTCCTATTACTGGCACTCAGTCCTGTAACAGGAACTCACTCCTGTAACAGGAACTCACTCCTGTTACTGGCACTCACTCCTGTAACTTAACTCTTTTTACTTAAACTCACTCCGGTTACTCTTTATGTTATAAGTAACAGGACTGATTTTAGCATATAATTAGAAAAAAACAAACATGAAAAATAGATAAATGGTCACTGAGCACGTTTTACTGATTTTCCCAAAAGAATGAATTTAAGTAACAGGACTGAGTGTTGAGTTTGAGCTCCTCAGTCATCGTTACAATAAGATCAAATATAAAAAAAAAAAAAATGTTGGTCTTCCCATGATCTTCAGAAGAACCAGCTGATGTCACTTCCTATTGCAGATGTGACTTCCTGTTGTAGAATGTTCCAGATGTTCAGGGTGATGTGTTACGGTAACAGGACTGAGTGAAACCAGAGACACAGGTACACAACTGAAATGTGTATTTTAACCTAAATATTATGGATTTATTGTGCATTTTTTAATGCATAGACTGGATATCTGGAGTCACACAACAATGCCAAAAAAGTATATATTTGAAGGATTTTAATAATTATATTTCATGGTAAAGTTTATAGTTAGAGAGTGGGGGACAGGTAATAAATGCTATTTTTTTCAGTGTTCTAAGTAGTTTTTATTAATGTTTTTAAATACATATCGTACTTTTGAAATTATAAACAATATACAAAGACACTATGCTTAATAATAAAATATGAGTTATTTTAAATATAAGTTATTTTGTGTAATTTCCTGGATAAGGAAATGGCACTGATTCGGCAGAATATGCCAATTAATATTGGAATACCAGAGCAAACCCATTGATTAGTGATTGGCAGGAGCTTCATTCTCCTGTTAAAGTTGGAGACGAGACAAGCGAAGGCCGAGGCTTCTCTCCTGAGAGCTAATCCCGCTAATCTCATTATGGTGTTAAAGGACGTTAGCTCGATGCTAGCTTCCACATGGGTCACTTTTCCTCTGACTGATAAAAACACGGATTCACTGCGTGATGGTGAAAGTGAGTGAGTGTGATATATAGGGTCAGCATGGGGTGAGATATAGTGAAGCTGGTGGAGATTAGCCTGAGCGTTACGCAGTGTTGGGAATCTACAGGGAGATTGAAGAGCTCCAGTATGGAGAGGTCGTCGGCGGCGGCGATGATCACGACCCGCTGTCAGCACCAGGGCTGGATGGGAGTGAGCGGTAAGACTCCTCACACTCACTACACTATTTTCACTAGCAGCTCACCAGGAGAAAGGCCAGATCAAGCCTCTTAAAGACGCTCTAAACTTGTTTGCAGGATGTTTACAGTCCAACTTTAGCATTATTTTACTCCTTTCTGGATTATTTTAGCTGCAATTTTACCTTAAAAATATACCCAGTGCTGCTTAAAACGTGCAAAAGGCGTGTACTAATTATTTAAACGTGAAATATTAACATAAAATAAACCATTCAGTGTGCCACTTATCATTCCCATTAAGGACCATTTGAGCTCTGACTTTGGCGGATTGCTATTTTAACAGTGCATCTACCCTATCGTGTCCAACGCTTTTCATCAGAGGAAACTGACCTGCAGGTTCAAGTGATCTTTGCCAAGATAGCAATGAACGTCTGATTGTTGATGTCTGTGTAGGTTGTATTCAATCCGTCTAGGAAAAATGCCTATTTGGTTCCATATAGATGAGAGTTTGGAGTCCTATAAACTGCTATCAAATTACACCATTAAATTCTTGTCGTGATCGAACAGGACTCAGACATGCTCAGATGCAATAAACAGACTAATAAATAAAAAAGCAATACTGAGAGTGGTCAGAATGAGCAAGATCAATAACGGCAAATAGCAGAAAAATGGGCTAAACATACAAAGTACAGATACAGTCCAAGGGGGTAAACCAGACATTGTGTATATATACTGAGGTGAGCAGGTGAAATCAATATTCTGGTGATTTACTTCCTGGTAGTGTCGTGTGCAGTGTCGTGTGACTGTGTGAGGGAGTGATGTCTGTGTGAGGTGTGTTCTGAATATTGTAGTATTAATTATATTATATAATATTATAAGTTTTAAGTGATATTACTGTAGTATTTTGAAGTCAGACTGCCAGTCATAAAAAGGCATATTGTCTGAATTATGCAGCACTGCCATTGGACTACTAAACAACAGGGATGTTCTAAAACCTTTGACGGATGTTGTAGCTCGCTGTTTCTGTATTTTCTCTCTCAGATCTGTAGGAAAGCTCATGTTGCAGATCCTGAGAGCAGGAGCTTAACTCTTAATCAATAATCATAATCTGATCCATTAGCTGTAAAAGGCTGGATCTAATCAGACGTATAACTTTATTGTACAGATATGAGAGGCTCGTCCATCCACTGGATGTCCTGTGGTCAGCTGATCACTGAGCCGATTGGATGGAGGGTGAAGTTCTGCCTGCTGACGGAGTGTGAGCTGGTCCTGCTCGACAAAACTCACGTGAGTTCATTTCTGACGGGGGTCTTATTGAAAGTTTCAGATTTATTTGTTGGGTTGTTTTATTCTATGAACTACGAACAACATTTATCACAAATTCCTAATAAAAATATTATCATTGTTCATAAAGTTTTAGGAGTTCAGAAATCAATAGTTGGTGGAATAACCCTGGTTGGTTTTTAATCACAGTTTTTTTTTTGTCATGCATCTTGGCATCATGTTCTTCTCCTCCACCAGTCTTACACACTGCTTTTGGATAACTTTATGCTGCTTTACTCCTGGTGCAAAAATTCAAGCAGTTCAGTTTGGTGGTTTGATGGTTTGTGATCATCCATCTTCCTCTTGATTATATTCCAGAGGTTTTCAATTTGATATTTTCAGATATATGTAGGTTTTGAGGTTCAGTCCCACATACACTATATATTTACTTATATATGTCAGTAGAGGGCAGCACACACCTTATCAGCTGTACAGTAAACAGAGCCGTGGATCAGATTAGTTTCAGTATCAGTATTTATATATATATATATATATATATATATATATATATATATATATATATATAGAGAGAGAGAGAGATGCTCCTCTGTCTTGTCTCCTGTTAATGTAATAAACCCCAATAATAACCCCCCTCCCCCTTAATCTCTGCTCCTGAACTGTTCACAGATCAGTCCTCTGCTGCTGCGGGAGAGGAGGGCCGAGTCCTGCACCGTGTGGCTCCTGAGGGACAGCAGCAGCCTGCCCCGGAGACAGCAGCTCCACAAGGACCAGAGCACCCAGACCCCCCAGAGCAACCAGAGCAACCAGACCACCCCCAGCCGTGAGTTTCCCTCTGAACCTTTCTAAAAAAAAAAAGGTGGAAAAAGCAGAAAAAGAGGCGAAATATATTTTAATTTCGGCCTCTCTTCTTTGCTTCTATTTACAGTGGTGTTACCGCCCTTTTTGATGTGTTTATTGTGAAGACACATATTGCCAGAACCATAAAAAACTCTATTTATATCAATTTAATCACAAAATCTAATCCATATTTCAAAATAACTAGTCTATAAGTAGTCTGCATTCTGAGCTCAGTAGGGATGCCATGTTAACATCATAAAAAATATACATCACCAGGCTCTGTAGAAAGAGTGAGCTGTTATTTGAAGATGTTTGGATCAAATATGGTAAAAGCATTAATCTGTATGAAAAAAATGATCTAATAATAATAATAATAATAATAATAACAGCTTGAAATACAGTGGCAGCTTAGCGATTGTGCAGCTACTCTGTGTTTGTTTCAGGAAATGCACTTTTCTGCTTTTTTTAGTCATTATTCTGTTTTAGACTTAAAGTTATGTATCAGAGGAGAATTTATTAAATCTGTAAAATATCAGTAGGACAAAAAATCAAAGGCAAAATATATCTGTAGGGGGGCAAATACTTTTTCACGCTTCTCTACATGTAAAAAGTGATTCTGTATCTTATATTGGAGTCTATGTCTCTATTTCAGGGGTGTCCAAACTTTTTTTGTTGGGGCCAGAAGGAGAAATATATTTGAAGTCACGGGACACAGACTCTGTAATAAAACAAATAATGAAATATACCACTTTAAATAATACATTTTCCTGATTATTTCATTTACACACCATTTTACTTGATTTACTGTCTTTATCTTTGACAGTGTTGTGTAAACTAAGATTTTTCAAATTGATGTTTCATTTCATGATGTCTCTTAATATTAAACTCCTTAATTACGCCAACTTTTAGACTCTTTGGCCCGTTTTTCTGCGATAGAAATGCGCACCCTCTCCGCTTTTAGACTCTTTGGCCCGTTTTCTGCGCTAGAAATGCGCACTCTCTCCGCTTTTAGACTCTTTGGCCCCATTTTCTGCGCTAGAAATGCGCACTCTCTCCGCTTTTAGACTCTTTGGCCCCATTTTCTGCGCTAGAAATGCGCACTCTCTCCACTTTTAGACTCTTTGCCCCGTTTTCTGCGCTAGAACTGCGCACTCTCTCCACTTTTAGACTCTTTGGCCCCATTTTCTGCGCTAGAAATGCGCACTCTCTCCACTTTTAGACTCTTTGCCCCCGTTTTTCTGCGCTAGAAATGCGCACTCTCTCCACTTTTAGACTCTTTGCCCCGTTTTCTGCGCTAGAAATGCGCACCCTCTCTGTTTTTAGACTCTTTGGCCCGTTTCTGACACCTAGCGTTCAAACTTTGAATCTCACATTATAAAAACCTGCTTAACAGCGGGCCAACTTTCATTCTATTTCTAAAATACCTCTTTATTATTTTATCTATATATTATGGGCTATACTATGCCTGAAATACTGTTCTGTGTTGAACACGTGTGCAGTGTATCGCTGTGTATTGCTGTGACCACAGGGGAGTGATGGAAAACGCTCTATTGGAAATGAACTATGGCTGTTTTGGTTCATAAAACCACATAAATGTTATGAGTGGGAAAAAATGTCGGAGAGAATGTGAGAGTCGGGTGCATTAATAGTCTGGTACATGCTGTACTACAAGATTTGGAGGCTCCAGACCGAGTCAGCTGGGCTTCACTGGTGCTTTCTCTCCGTCCAGATCTGCCCCGGGCAGCCACTGAGCAGTAATCTGCAGTGGGTGGCATAATTACACTGCTGTTACAGGACTCCTTTTGTTCGGGATTGGCTAATGAAGCCTCTGCCTACAGTGCTGCTGGACAGGACACTTCATCCTGAAACGTCTCCTTTGTGATCAGTCTGAGAGGAATTCATATACTGAACGAGCTCCATCATCCACCAGCACAATGCACAACTTGAGGGTTAAGATGGAGATGAAAATGGTGTGTGTGTGTGTGTGTGTGTGAGTGTGTGTACCATAGCATTATCCCCCCTCCACCAAACTTTATGGTCACCACCAGATGTAATGAAAGTAATGAAGTATAAATACTTTATTATCGCGTGGTCCCCTATTTTCGACCAGTTCCATCTACTGCACAACTATTTCCTTTCTCTCTCTACCAATCGCATTAAAGACATTTAAAACCTGTTACTTTACGCCTTAAACGAACACCTAATAAACTTTATTCTTATTTTAGCATCGCTAACAATGTTGCGTATTTTATTTATTTTTTCTCTATTTTTTTATGCTATACACTACTTAGGGAGCCTAATTCTAAGTGAACAAGGGTGTCGCCATTATGTTTTCTAGACATAATGAGAGTATGGATGCCCACACAGCACAAATAAGATGTCATTTTACACCACTGGGAGCCACTGGATCCCATAGATACACAGTGCAGAAACGCTAAGACATGTCTCTGACCAAAGACATGGTCCACAAATAAATAATAATAATACGAAAATATGCATTATTACACACATTATCAGCCATCAATATCAGGTTAAGAGTTGTTATATTAAAATAAAAGCTTAGATATATATATTTTCCAGTTAACGTGGGGTATTTAAAGCGGAATGTAAGAAATTAGGGGCTGAAAATAGGGGACCCTTGTTATTGCGCAGGTCTTGCCACTGGGGGCGCCAAAGTAAAAAAAAATAAAATAAAATATTTCAAAGTTAAACGAGCGCTGGATGTTAATCTACACATATTTTCCTCCTGAAAGCTGTTTATTTGGGTGAATAAATCACTTCCATTTATTTACAAGTGGAAGCTTAGATTTCCACATTTCCACTAAGGCTGGGTGCAGCAGCACTAGCATTAGCATTAGCATTAGCGGCTAACTGCTAGCGCTAGCTGGGAATAACAGCAGGTTACAGGCCAATAATACTCATCTCTGAATGGCAAAATAGCTAGTGCTTAGTGCGGTTAGCTGCTAATACCAATACTGCTCCAACCTTAGTGCTGGAGAAACTTCACTGAAGCTCCTGTATAACTCTCTCCTTATATACTGCTCCTTAATACCTGACTGGTAGAATTCATACATAAAATTAAACGATTTTAAGAGCGCCTTATAGTGCGTAAAATATGGTACCTATCACTATAACTAAAAGCGTTTTATAGGCCAATGCCTGAAAACAATACCGTTGCATTATCCCCCCTCTACCAAACTTTTTTTTTTTTCATTTACCACAATTTACACAAGCAGGTAATGTTCTTCTTGCATTTAAATCAAACTCCAACTAATTCAAGCTGCAGGTGGCAGTAGACATGTGTGTGTGTGTGTGTGTGTTACACTATGCTGACAGTAGATTATGAATGAGCAGGATTGATGGTGCAGGCTGCAGTGGATTACTTCAATTAATTTACTGTGGGCGATTCCCCCTCACAGACTCACGCTTTGATTAAGAACCTGCAGGAAGACGTCAGACGCATCAGTGGAGCTGAAGCTCCGTAACGCTTCAGGACGAGACGGTCGGGTCGGAAAACTGCAGGAAGTATTTCTGTTCTAATCTAAACGCTGTATGATGAATAGAGAGCCGATATAAAGCTGCTCAGGTCTTAAACCTGATACAAGAAAAGCATGTCAGGCTTTCAGTTTCAGTTATAGTGGATGGAACAACTTTTCTCTGTGTGTGTGTGTGTGTGTGTGTGTGTGTGTGTATTCACGCTGCCTGCCGCTCAGTGTTGGGTTAATCCTGTGGTCAGAAAATAGCAGGCTGTTGCTGAGTCAGGGAGTGCCTGTGGGAAATGTGTGTGTGTGTGTGTGTGTGTGTGTTTATGCATGTATAGTATACTGGGATGGCACTGTGTACTGAGATGCGGATTTCATTTTCCAGCAGGATTTGGCACACTGCCCACACTGCCAAAAGTACAGATTGGTCTTAATATATAATATTCTAATTTTCCGAGACACTGATTTTTTGGGGTTTTTATTGACTGTAATCTTCATAATCATCAACAATAAAATAAATAAATGCTTAAAATAGATCAGTCTGTGTTTAATACATCTATATTATATATGAGTTTTACATTTTTAACGGAATTACTGAAATAAAGTAACTTTTCTTTTTTTTTGAGATGCACTAGTATATCGCTCCTCTGCACATGCTTACTCAAGAACCTGAAAGGATGGAGTGTATTTAGTTATATTTGTATTTTATACACGTTGTAGACAGCACCTTATTGATGATGTTATAAGTATTATTACAGTGTAATAATTAGTGTGATGGTACCAGACGTGTATGCAGTTCTTCTTCTTCTTCTTATTATTATTATTATTATTATTATTATTATTATTGTTAGCCACTATCAATATAACTAACTGTTGCATATTTAGTCATGATTATCTTGTATTTTTGCTTCATAATAGAGGTTGAACTGGCCAGACCATTTTCCCATTACACAGAAAAAGTCTTAGAAAACTTCTCCAATATAGACCCCTGTCCTTTCCTTGACATTTACAATTTAACATTTACATTTAAATACCCAGGTGGCAGACATAGAGCATCCCAAGATGCATTGCGTTCTACATTTTTACAACAGAACATCAGTAAACATTTATATAAAATACAGCCGTTAGTTACAGTGGGAAAAAAAGAGAGTTTGATTGAGAGAGAAAGCTTTGAGGAAAGTAGCAAACTAAGCAAGTGTGAACGATAGAACGATAGAGGGAGAAAGAGAAAGAGGGAGAGAGAGAGTTCTTCATAGTAAGTGAGAAAGAGAGAATGTGTGAAAGAAGAAGAGAGAGAGTGTTAAAGTCAGTGATAAAGAAAAGTTAGAAAACAAGGAGAACTAAGAGGGAGAGAATAAGTGAGACAAAGACAGATAAAGAGAGAGATTGAGAGCGTTCAAGCTAGAAGAACAGAGTGAGAGAGAGAGCTTTAAAATAAGTAATAAAAAAGAGAGAGGTCAAGACAGAGAAGGAGAAACTGAGATAAAGAGAGAGAGAGAGAGAGAGAGTTCTTCATAGTAAGTGAGAAGGAGAGAATGCGTGAAAGAGGAAAAGAGAGAGTGTTAAAGTAAGTGATTAAGAAAGGGATAGGGCGAGGAGAACTAAGAGGGAGAGAGAGAGAGAGAGAGAGTAAGAGGGAAAAAGAGAGAAGGAGGGAGAGATAGAGAGCTTTAAAATAATTAATAAAGAGAGAGACAGAAAGACAAATAGAAAACGATAACAGAGAAAGAAAGAAAGAAAGAAAGAAAGAAAGAAAGAGAGAGATAAACAGCTTTAGGATGGTAAGGTTAGTGAGGCTGATAGTGAGGGTGAGGAAAAGCGAGAAAGAGTGACAGAAGCAGAGAAGGAGGAGAAGAAATCATGAAAAAAGACATGAATGAAAAAAGAGAGGGAGTTAAAGGAGAAAGAGACTGACAGTAAGAGTGAGTGAACAAGTTAGGGAGGGAGAGAAAGAGAGAGAGAAAAAAAATGCTGTGCTGTGCCTTTAAGAGTGTGGGAGTGTAGTGAGTGTGTGTGAAAGAGAGAGAGAGAGAGAGAGAGAGACAGAGAGAGAGAGAGAGAGAGAGAGAGAGCGAGAGAGGGAGAGAGAGAGAGAGAGAGAGAACGAGAGAGGGAGAGAGAGAGAGAGAGAGAGAACGAGAGAGGGAGAGAACGAGAGAGGGAGAGAGAGAGAGAGAGAGAGAACGAGAGAGGGAGAGAGAGAGAGAGAGAGAGAGAGGGAGAGAGAGAGAGAGAGGGAGAGAGAGAGAGAGAGAGAACGAGAGAGGGAGAGAGAGAGAACGAGAGAGGGAGAGAGAGAGAGAGAGAGAGAGAACGAGAGAGGGAGAGAGAGAGAGAGAGAGAGAGAACGAGAGAGGGAGAGAGAGAGAGAGAGAGAGAGAACGAGAGAGGGAGGCCCTGAACAGCAGTTCAGCCTCCGTCCCACACCACTCTCTCACTCACACACACACACACCCACTCTCTCTCTCTCACACACACACTCAGAAGCGCCACTCCACTACACTCAGCTCAGTACGGACACACACACACACACACACACTCTCCGACACACACACACACACACACACACACACACTCTCCGACACACACTCAGAAACAGAGCGACTCCCTGCTCTGGAGCTCATCCACCCTACAGTCCCTCGCCATCGCTGCCACGCCGACACACACACACACACATACTCCACACACTCCACACACACACACACAGCATGACCCACACACTCCACACACTCTGAAGTTATGGAGCTGGAGGACGCAGCCAGGCTGGACCGGCACCATGGTGAGGGAGAGCTTCTTTAATCAGTTCTATCACAGCTTACACACACTCCGATACACACACACACACACTCTGACACACACTCCGCACACACACACAGATACTCCAACACATGAACACACACTCATCACTCATAACTCATCTCAGTTTGGTTTTAAAGAAGAGTTTTTTCTAAACTAGTCAGCAGAACATGTATAGAGTGTGTAGAGAGTATTGGATATGGAGTAGTGTGTGCTGGAGAGTGTGTGTGTATATGTATATATGTGTATATATATATGTGTATATGTGTGTGTGTATATATATGTGTGTGTGTGAGCCATCAGGTCTGTTAAAGAGATCAGTGCTGCTCGGTGAGGTTTAGACTGTTTCTCTTTTTATGAGCGTAGAGCTCAGTTCAGCTCTGCTGGATTCTCTTTTTGTTTTTTGGGGGGGAAAAAAGCCCAAAACAGCAACAACAACGTTTTTATCCGTGTGGAACGTTTGTAATTACGCTCTGAACCGTGTTTCCTTTAACTTCGCTCAAAACGCCGTCTGTCAGGAGTGTTCAGAAAACGAGGAACGCCAGGAACATGAGGAAATATGAAGCAAAGAGTGGAAAACAGTGTAAAAAATACAGCCAGAACTCTCCCATGTTCTTGTCGTTCCCTGCATGCACTACTGCATGCACCGCATCCTGAATCTTCTCAGATGATCTTCTCGTGTCTCAGGAGGAGCTGCTGGCCTGATTCTCCTCACGCCAGAGCAGATGGATGCTGTTCTGGGTGTCCTCACAACTTTTCCTCCACTTTCTCAAGTTCACTGCTCGCCACTGTGTGATTAAAGGGATTAAAGAGCCTGTATCACGTGTTAACACACTGTTTTACTTTTAAACTAGAGGTGCATCGATACTAATCATCGATTAATCAGCAATTATATCATGATACTGTGATCTTGCGATACTCGATATATATCATAAGACCATTTTCTACAATACTTCACAGCTTCTGTGTTGCTGAAGAGGATAAAATACTCTTAAATAAGCAAATCCAGGGAATTGAATTAAATAATTAATTTATTGTTGTTTATAGTTTCAATTTCACAGAATTTACAACCATAATTCTTTACCTTTTCATTGAATTAGTGCTAGAAGTAATGAAGCTTTAACTTAAATAAGTGTTATCGAAGGGAGAGTCTTATTGAATTTAGAGTAGAGTGCTTATGGTTCAATAAAATGCAATATATTCATATTTATTGGCGATTATAAATTTTGTCCCACCCCTATTTTGAACAGTATACTGTAATCTGATGTATTCATGCACATGGTTTATAACACAAGTTATAAACATCCAATGTATAGTCCATACATGTAAAGATTAGCTGTAAAAAAAATATGACCTTTTTAAATACCGTATTTTTCGCATTATACAGTGCACAGGATTATAAAGCGCAATGAACCTCAATGAACGTCTATTTTTTGGTCTGTTTCCATACATAAGATGCACCAGATTTGTCTTACTTAGCTTGTTTTAACACGTATAGCAGCTAATGCTAATGTTAATGCTGCTCCAGCAGTGCTAGCCGGGGTTAGCAGCAGGCTACAGGCCGATAATACTCACCTCTGACAGCAAAAGAGCTAGCAGTTAGCATGGTTAGCGGCTAATGCTAATACTGCTGGAGAACTAAACTGAAATAGTGGAGTGGCTTTACTGCTTCTTAATACCTGACTGATAGAATTCATACATAAGGAGCACCAGATTATAAGGCGCACTGACGATTTTGGGGAAAATTAAAGAATTGTATGAAAGTGCAGCTTATCCAGTTTAGGCTCATGTGGGCATAACACCCCTAGGGGGAATAAAGCCCCCCAGTATTGAGTTTTGGAACAGTGGAACTGTGTATGTTTGACTGTGTATGTAGGACTGATATGTTTCAAAACTTTAAGGAACAATTTGAACTATTGCCCTGCTTCTAAACCCATACATCACCTAATGCCCCTCCCGTTTTTTGAGTCTTTTTTATATTTAAGCTGAGGATAAAATCAGCTAAAGTCAGCGAGTTTAGTGCCTCTTTAAATAGTGTTTTTTAGGAATCTGTCACTGCTTCTGCATTTTGAGTGTGATTTTGTGCATGAAATCCATTAATATGCATTTAAATATTATTATTATATTTCCCAGACCCTATATCTGAGTAAATCAGCTACATTTTGAGCATCTTATCCAGTGCACCGATGCTGCTAGAGATCTTTAGAAGTGTTTCCTGGGTTTAGAATGAGGAGCCGTGGGCTCTGTCTGTCTTGGTCACTCTGTCCTCATGACCGGAGCACCAGCTCTACCCTGCATGCGTCACTCTGTGATACAACAGGACAACATGATTCATTCTGTCTTATAAGAAAACGACTGATGCTTTCTGACCGGATGAAAGGAGAGAGTTACATCAGCTACAAGGAAACGATGCTCTATCCATTAATATCTTCTGATGAAAGAAGCCACACAAAATCATAATATCTCAGTGATTTTACCAAATTGAAAACCTCTAAAATATAATCAAGAGGAAGATGGATGATCACAAACCATCAAACCACCAAACTGAACTTCTTGAATTTCTGCACCAGGAGTAAAGCAGCATAAAGTTATCCAAAAGCAGTGTGTAAGACTGGTGGAGGAGAAAAACATGATGCCTAGAAAAAAAAGAAAAAAAACTGTGATTAAAAACAAACCAGGGTTATTTATTCCACCAAATATTGATTTCTAAACTCTTAAAACCTTTTTTTAAAACACCCACGATCAGTGTCTGTTACCTGGGATGAACTTTTGATTCATATACTGAATGAACGGCAGTTTTTTCTTTATGTTATAGGCTATAAGAGCAAGCGCCTTTCTTGGAGCTGCTGACTCTGTATTGGCTCTATAGCCTTTTCTTTTTCCATCTAAATTTTTTTATCTAGATTTTCAATCTGTATTTTGCTTAAGTAAAGATGATTTTTGTAAAATTTAAAGCATAGTTATTCTACAAAGCAAGTCTATGTAGAATAATTGTAGAAAATATTGCCTGAAAAATAATTCAACAGTTATTATTTAGTCCTTATTATTCCTTGGAATGAAAAAGAAAATACGAATTTAACAACAAAAACATGGGTTATTACATTATAATTATAATTTAAATCCTCTTCATTCTTAATCCTAATGCAAAAAAAACTATTATTACTTATTAGGTATTTGTTCAATGCATGTTATATATTCACATAGGGTTCTGTTTTAAGGTTTATGAAGTACGTAAACCCATAAAACATGACAATTGGTCAGATAAATTGAGAGAAAAATGGGGAAAAATGAGAAATAAATGAATTCCTCTCTCCAAATATATATATTTTTCATAAAACAGGCTTAATTTATTTGAGATTAGACAAATAGTGAGTTTATAGTGAATGATTTCAGAAGAAATAGTGAATAAGCATGCGTTTCAATACCTTATACAGATTTATTTATCTATAAAGCTGAAACAACCTCTTGTCTTTTACAGATTGATCACAGACTGATCACAGTGTTATCAGGTGGTGTTAAAGTAGCATCACTGTGATTTGCACGTGCAGTGGAAGCTCCAGGCTTCTCCTGGTTGCTGAGGTGTTCGTCTCTAATGGCTCAGGTGTTCACTGATGTGAAGTGCGACGGTGAAAAGCTCGTAACAGCCGTGGAAATCAAACGCAGGCTGAGAGACGCACGACTGGCTGGGCTTTTCATCTGCATGCTTCACGAGAGGTGCACGAGGCCGCCTGCGCTTCGACACCAGCGCAGAAAAAATGTTTTGGTTGAATGAATATTTAATGAAATGTGTTTTTTTCGCGGTGCGAAGGCTGGAGATGTGTTGGCATTTAGTTCTCCTGTGAGAGAGGACTCTGTGAACCGGAGTGAACACTGGAGCAGAGTCTGCTCGGCACAGAACACGAGCAGAAAACAAAACACAGCTTTTATTTCCTTTATCAGCGAGTAGACTAAACGCTCTGTGGGAAAAAAAACTTTAGTGTTTTGTCTGTTTGATGGGGATCAGCACAGGCCAGACATACTGTATGCAGTAATGATGAGATGCTGAAAGAGCTTAACTTTTCTGAATAATTTCTTATTGTGGGCACAGAAGGTTTCTGTAAATCCTGATTTAACATAAATGACAATTTTGTAGCTTGTATTTTAAGATTTTGTTTGATAAATGGTGTCAGAACCAGTTATATACATCTCTGAAAAAAAAGAGATCACTTCAGTTTCTGAATCAGTTTCTCTGATTTTGCTATTTATAGGTTTATGTTTGAGTAAAATGAACATTGTTGTTTTATTCTATAAACTACAGACAACATTTCTCCCAAATTCCACATATTTTTTTTGTCATTTAGAGCATTTATTTACAGAAAATGAGAAATGAGAGAAATGGCTGAAACAACAAAAAAAAAAGATGCAGAGCTTTCAGACCTCAAATAATGTAAAGAAAACAAGTTCATATTCTTAAAGTTTTAAGAGTTCAGAAATAATCAATATTTGGTGGAATAACCCTGATGTTTTTTAATCACAGTTTATGTTTTCATGCATCTTGGCATCATGTTCTCCTCCACCAGTCTTACACACTGCTTTTGGATAACTTTATGCTGCTTTACTCCTGGTGCAAAAATTCATTCAAGCAGTTCAGTTTGGTGGTTTGATGGTTTGTGATCATCCGTCTTCCTCTTGATTATTTCAGAGGTTTTTTAGCTGTATAACATAAAACAGTCAATTAAAGCATTTAAATGGCAAATATAGTATCTAGTTTTATCTAACGCACTAATCCTAAAGCACTCCTATATTCTGCAAATAAGGTCAGATACTTTATTTAAATCGACAGACAGTTTTGTAAGTTTTGTAAGAAATTTCCACTTCTTTAAAAGGGTCTGTAATATACATATGTCAACAGAATTTAGATATTACATCAGTTTGGTATAGTCCAAATCAAAAATATCCATCATATCTGTCCATCTCTTTTTTTTATTAATACAAGCTGGCATGGGGACTTTTATAATGAAGCCCAGAATGGTGGACTATAACTCGTTTCCTGAATTAATAGCTAGGGTTTGATGCAGATAACATGTCTCTCCAAACCATCACTGATCATCAGTAAATTTTACATTTTATTTAAAGTAAATTAGGGAGCAGAGTCTGGAGGAAGAGTGGAGAGACACACAGTCCAAACTGCCCGAGGTCTAGTGTGAAGTTTCCACCAATCAGTGATGGTTTGGAAATGAGACACGCCTGTCATCTGCTGGTGTTGATCCACTGTGTTTTATTATCAAGATATTAGATTTAATGATGATGTGGATTTCATTTTCCAGCAGGACTTGGCACACTGCCCACACTGCCAAAAGTCCCAAAAAGAGGTCTTATATCACATTTTAATTTTCTGAGACACTGAGTTTTGGGGTTTTAATTGGCTATTAAAATAGTAAATTTAAATGATTAAACGTTTATTGGGAACACTTTATAGATATAGTTTTGTGTGTTTGATGTGGATCTGCTCAGGCCATAAATATGCAGTAATGACGAGATGCTGAAAGCGCTTAACTTTGCTGAATCTCTGCAGGGGATTATGTGTCCAGACACGGCATGGCTTCATCTTGACAATGTAAGACACGAACGTAATCCCGATGACATATCGAGACCAGCGTAATCTTCTTTAATTTAATATTACTGCATACATCGCTTATTTCCTCCCTGCTGCTCCTTATGGTTCCTCAGCTCTGCTCATATGGTGGGGCTTTAATTCCCTTTGGGTTGATCAAGGCAGGAAGTGCCAGCTGCTCCTCAGTGTGAAGAACTAGTGGGCTCTTCTTATGCAATAATGGATTTCCCTACATAAATTCGGTCTTCTTATATAGAGTGTAGAGGAGATCTCTGTGGGTGTATCTCCTAATGAGCACCAGCGAGTGCACCAGCAGCAAGTAGAGGTGGGCGGATCGATCCAAATATCGATAATATCGATACCAACGCTGGTATTGGTATTGAGCAATACTCGTGTAAAAATATCGATATTCAAGCTTTTTTCTCTGCCGCACGCACTGACTGCTGCGCACGAGATTCACCACAGTCTACTCTCTGGTCTCTTGTTGTTGCACATGCGTCACATGGCTCAGCAAAGCCAGCCAAACCGCCACGCAGGTAGGCTCAGCCTGGCCCCGCCCACTCAGCGCTCTCCTCGAGTCGACACGCCTCTACCTCAGGAGATTAGTGTTGAGTGATATTTTTTTACACTCTGTTTATTTAAGAAAAACTTGCATTTGAATTGCACTGAAAGGAAGACAATTCCTTATTTTTTATTGTTTTTCCAAATGACAATTCTATTAAAAAAAAGAAACAAAGAAACAACGAACTAGAAAAGATGTCTAGTGAGGGGAGAATTTTTATTTTATTTTTTTTATATTTTTTTATTTTATATTTAAACTTTGTTTTGTTACTGTTCCATTGTTTCTAAACAAAAAAATGTTGATTGTGATACTAAAGTATTTTGTTATCAATGTTTGGTGAAATTATATCCTAGGTTTTTGGATCATTTGGATCTATAAAGCTTAAATATTAAAAAGTATCGGTATCAGTATCGATATCGGCAATACTGGCCCTGCGTTTACTTGGTATCGGATCGATACCAAAATTCCCGGTATCGCCCACCTCTAGCAGCAAGAACGTCCTCAAATATATAACGCTAAATAATGGAAGTCTTTATAAAGCAATAAAAAATTGTCATCTCTATAAGACTCAATAATCATACCCATAACAGATTATAATGAATGCATAAGGCATTATTAACATGATTAAACATTTATACATTTATAAAAATATATAACCCATCATAGCCATGTTTATTATGCGTTATAAATTGTGATTCATAATGCATTAATAGCTGTGTTTATAACATTGTTAAACGTAAAAACGTAAAAACCAAGAAACAGCTCTTTTTTTTTTTTTTTAACAGCTCATGAATTATTCTTGTCTTGAATATAATATTAGTTATAGTCACTTATAATGTATTATAACAGGTCTTTGTGTGCTCCAACTAAAGTGACAGACATTCATTGTTGGACTAGATTATTAATGACCGATATTTATACTATTTAAACATATATATAATAAGCACAGCTTAGCAAGTCATAATGCATAATAAGCATGGCTATAATGGGTTATGCAGTCTTATGCAGAGTCTTATAGAGATGACATTCATAGGACATGTTACCAGATGTTCTTATGTAAAATAAATGTATAATCTTTGCTGTATTAAAGGGATAAAACTCCCAAACTTGAGGTTGGTTGTTCAGTTTAGCTCTTGACCAAAAAAGAACTACTAAAAACTACAGACAACATTCCTCCCAAATTCCTGATAAAAATATTCTCATTTAGAGCATTTATTTACAGAAAATGAGAAATGTCTGAAATAACAAACAAAAGATGCAGAGTTCATATTCATAAAGTTTTAAGAGTTCAGAAATAATCAATATTTGGTGGAATAACCCTGGTTGTTTTTTAATCACAGTTTATGTTTTAATGCATCTTGGCATCATGTTCTCCTCCACCAGTCTTACACACTGCTTTTGGATAACTTTATGCTGCTTTACTCCTGGTGCAAAAATTTAAGCAGTTCAGTTTGGTGGTTTGATGGTTTGTGATCATTCATCTTCCTCTTGATTATATTCCAGAGGTTTTCAATTTGGTAAAATCGAAGAAACTCATCATTTTTAAGTGCTCTCTTATTGTTTTATTTATTTATTTTTTTCCTTACATTACTTTTACTTTTATGCTTAAAGTAGTTTTGAAAGCAGTACTTTTTGAAACACTTTTACTTAAAACGTTAAAAGCTTGAGTTTATTAAACTTTAGTATCTATACTTCTACCTACAGAGTAATAAATGTGAATATGTCAGTTTTTGCAGTCGGCTCTCCCCCACACTCCCTGCCGAAGTGTACACAGCAGCACTCGAACATGCAGCACTGTCATTGGCCAGGGGAGGAGATAGACGAGTCATATTAAAACCTAAAAGAAACATTGTAAAATTACTTTTTTCATATTTTTCCAATTTTTAGTCGAATATTTCCGGTTGCCTAATATTTTATGTTGTATAATATTCAGTGCATCCCTCGCAAGGCATGGCAACCAACCGAACGAATACTGAATGATCCTCCAGAAGTTGGTCAGAGAGTTTCATGTGGCCATTGGCAGTCAGGCTAATGCGTATCTAATTACTAAGCAAATGTAGAGCAAACAGAACAGCACTGGTATAAAGGGATGTGATGGTTTTCTGCATGGTCTCAGAGGAAGGCTGGTGCATTATGTTTGAACAGCTGGGTTAAAAGCAGTGGAGCAGGTTTGCAGAGCAGGTGGAGCAAAGCAGGAGCACCAATATTTGGTGGAATAACCCTGATGGTTTTTAATCACAGTTTTTTTCATGCATCTTGGTCCAGTCTTACACACTGCTTTTGGACAACTTTATGCTGCTTTACTCCTTGTGATCATCTTGATTATATTCCAGAGGTTTTCAATTTGGTAAAATCAAAGAAACTCATCATTTTTAAGTGCTCTCTTATTTTTTTCCAGAGCTGTGTGTAGCTTAAACACTCCTTATGTTTATTTAATTATACCGAATTTCATTGTTGAGACACTTTAAGTTCTCTTTAATAACTTTTTAAATGGTTTTACTTATTAAAGTCAGCTGTAAAGATAAAAAGCGTTTAAAGCGTGCTGCAGATTTTAACATATAATTACAGCCCACAGCTCTGATTAACTGGAAAAAAGATCTTTTATATAAAAACACAGTGAGAAGAATGCCGGGGCTGGATGGTAATTAGTGGTGTTTGGGCTTATTGTTAGAAACTCCCTCGTACAGTTTGAAAGGGCAGCGGACTGGAATGAAATGTGTCACAGCCTGGATTGTATAGTTTCAGGGGGGATTTGTGAGCTGGCAATTTATGGGAAGTTCTGGTGAATAATAGTGCTTTTATGAAGGACCCACATATTAGAATTAGAATTACAATAGAGCCGTTTACTGATGTGACACAATTTAATAACAATAAAGATCATTTTTACCTCCCACTGCATCCCAGCTCGTATATTGGCCTGTGTAACGGTGTGTTTATTATTATTTGGTTCGAATCCTGTTTATGCAGCTTGCCATCAGCTGCCAGAGCCCTGAGAGAGCAAAATTTGTCTTGCTCTCTCTCTGGGTGGATACAGTACAGTAGATGGCGCTCATTCTCTTTCCCCTCATCACTCCAAAAGGGTGATGTGGATCAGCACATGGCTGCATCTGTGAGCTGTTGTATTAGAACCGTGTCGCTGCGCTTTCCTTCGAGCGATAGCGTGCTGTAAAT
This sequence comes from Astyanax mexicanus, assembly GCF_023375975.1. Classification (NCBI taxonomy): domain Eukaryota; kingdom Metazoa; phylum Chordata; class Actinopteri; order Characiformes; family Acestrorhamphidae; genus Astyanax; species Astyanax mexicanus. The sequence goes on along the minus strand of NC_064419.1, from coordinate 1,682,732 downwards.
GCTACTCTGCTCCTCGTTCAAAAAGAGTTTGAGCATCACTAGTGATAGGGGGAGGAGTCCAAATGAGTGGGTTGTGTAATTGGCCGTGTAAATTCGGGAGAAAATTGGATAAAAATTAGAAATAAATAAAAAAAAAAGGTGAAAGAATGAGAATTGTGGTTGTGATTAATCACAGAATGTTTTATATCTATTAGTGTGTGTCCTTGGCTGCTGGGATACTCGGCCTACGTTCACCATTGCTGTGTCTGATCTTGCTTTGATTGTGATACTGGCCCTGAGCATTTTATCGTGAACGTTCACCGCTCAGAGTCTTGCTGAACGCTCTGGAGCCTCACTATTGATTTCTGCTGCTCTGTTGGTTCTTGTGAAGGAAAGGTTCAGTGGGCTGAAAGTGGTCAGGCCCATCAGCCAGAGGATGAATCAGGATTATATAGTTGGGTCTGGAGTCTGATGTGCATTAGCTCGCTAATCGCTAATCATTGAGGGATAGAGGGGGTACAAATTTATATATGTTTACATACACAGCTCTGGAAAAGCTAAGAAACCACTTAAACATTATGATTTTCTTTGATTTTACCAAATTAAAAACCTCTGGAATATAATCAAGAGGAAGATGGATCAAGATCACAAGCCATCAAACCACCAAACTGAACTGCTTGAATTTTTGTACCAGGAGTAAAGCAGCATAAAGTTATCCAAAAGCAGTGTGTAAGACTGGTGGAGGAGGAGAACATGATGCCAAGATGCATGAATTAAAACTGTGATTAAAAACCAACCAGGATTATTCCACCAAATATTGATTTCTGAACTCTTAAAACTTTATGAATATGAACTTGTTTTTTTTTTTTTGCATTTTTTGAGGTCTAAAAATCCATCCATCCATTCACCCATCCATCTATCTATCTATCTATCTATCTATCTATCTATCTATCTATCTATCTATCTATCTATCTATCTATCTATCTATCTATCTATCTATCTATCTATCTATCTATCTATCTATCTATCTATCTATCTATCTATCTACACCTAACCCAAACCTTAACCTAAACATTAAACCTATCCCAAAACCCTGGGTGATGTATGGGTTTAGGGGAGGGGTGTAATGGAGAGCTGATTGTCTGAGCTTCCTCTCTGATGTGTTGTTAAATGCTGAGTGTAGGATCTTCCTCGCTGCAGAAGGTCAGTGGCGCGGGCGGCTCGTGACATTTGAAGCTGGAATTCCTTTGTGAGGGACCGGCGGTCCAGCTGCCCGTCATACGGCCGAGCGTTTCTGACCTCATACGATGCACACAAGTGTCTTTGTGTGAGAAACAGCAGCTGTTCAAATCCCTGAACTCAATCCTCGCTCTCTTCCGCAGAACCCGGACAGGAAGTTGAGGCTCGCTGAGCTTCACCATCCAGCCTGTGATCTCTCCATCAGCCTCTTTAACAGAGCTGACGAATAAAAACACAGGAGAGGAAGAAAAAAAGATGGTGAGGGATATTACTCTACTTGGCAACCTCTAGGCAATGTGGAAAATGAAGAGAGCACTTCAGTTTCTGAATCAGTTTGTCTGATTTTGCTATTTATAGGTTTATGTTTGAGTAAAATGAACAGACAACATTTCTCCCAAATTCTATATAAAAACATTCTCATTTAGAGCATTTATTTGCAAAATAATGAGAAATGGCTGAAATAACAAAAAAGATGCAGAGCTTTTAGACCTCAAATAATGCAAAGAAAAAAACAAGCTTATATTCATAAAGTTTTAAGAGTTTAAAAATATATTTGGTGCAATAACCCTGGTTGTTTTTAATCACAGTTTTTAATTCGTGCATCTTGACCTCATGTTTTCCTCCTCCACCAGTCTTACACACTGCTTTTGGATAACTTTATGCTGCTTTACTCCTGGTGCAGAAATTCAAGCAGTTCAGTTTGGTGGTTTGATGGTTTGTGATCATCCATCTTCCTCTTGATTATAATCCAGAGGTTTTTAATTTGGTAAAATCAAAGAAAGTCATCATTTTTAAATGTGGTCTTTAATTATTTTCCAAAGCTGAACTGAGTGGGAACCCAAAAATCAGTGTCTCAGAAAATTAGAATTTTATATAAAACCTAATTTTGGTACTTTTGGCAGTGTGGGCATTTGCCAAGTCCTGCTGGAAAATGAAACCGTTCTGCAGGGTCTAAAGCTGGGTTTAAACAGTTCTGCAGGGTCTAAAGCTGGGTTTAAACAGTTCTGCAGGGTCTAAAGCTGGGTTTAAACAGTTCTGCAGGATCTAAAGCTGGGTTTAAACAGTTCTGCAGGATCTAAAGCTGGGTTTAAACAGTTCTGCAGGGTCTAAAGCTGGGTTTAAACAGCTCTGCAGGGTCTAAAGCTGGGTTTAAACAGTTCTGCAGGATCTAAAGCTGGGTTTAAACAGTTCTGCAGGATCTAAAGCTTGGTTTAAACAGTTCTGCAGGATCTAAAGCTGGGTTTAAACAGTTCTGCAGGATCTAAAGCTGGGTTTAAACAGTTCTGCAGGATCTAAAGCTGGGTTTAAGCAGTTCTGCAGGATCTAAAGCTGGGTTTAAACAGTTCTGCAGGATCTAAAGCTGGGTTTAAACAGTTCTGCAGGGTCTAAAGCTGGGTTTAAACAGTTCTGCAGGGTCTAAAGCTGGGTTTAAGCAGTTCTGCAGGGTCTAAAGCTGGGTTTAAGCAGTTCTGCAGGGTCTAAAGCTGGGTTTAAACAGTTCTGCAGGGTCTAAAGCTGGGTTTAAACAGTTCTGAAGGGTCTAAAGCTGGGTTCAAGCAATTCTGCAGGGTCTAAAGCTGGGTTTAAACAGTTCTGCATGGTCTAAAGCTGGGTTTAAACAGTTCTGCAGGGTCTAAAGCTGGGTTCAAACAGTTCTGCAGGATCTAAAGCTGGGTTTAAACAGTTCTGCAGGGTCTAAAGCTGGGTTTAAACAGTTCTGCAGGGTCTAAAGCTAGGTTTAAACAGTTCTGCAGGGTCTAAAGCTGGGTTTAAACAGTTCTGCAGGATCTAAAGCTGGGTTTAAACAGTTCTGCAGGATCTAAAGCTGGGTTTAAACAGTTCTGAAGGGTCTAAAGCTGGGTTCAAGCAGTTCTGCAGGGTCTAAAGCTGGGTTTAAACAGTTCTGCATGGTCTAAAGCTGGGTTTAAACAGTTCTGCAGGGTCTAAAGCTGGGTTTAAACAGTTCTGCAGGATCTAAAGCTGGATTTAAACAGTTCTGCAGGGTCTAAAGCTGGGTTTAAACAGTTCTGCAGGGTCTAAAGCTGGGTTTAAACAGTTCTGCAGGGTCTAAAGCTGGGTTTAAACAGTTCTGCAGGGTCTAAAGCTAGGTTTAAACAGTTCTGCAGGGTCTAAAGCTGGGTTTAAACAGTTCTGCAGGATCTAAAGCTGGGTTTAAACAGTTCTGCAGGATCTAAACAGTTCCTGCTGTTTAAACAGTTCTGCAGGGTCTAAAGCTGGGTTTAAACAGTTCTGCAGGATCTAAAGCTAGGTTTAAACAGTTCTGCAGGATCTAAAGCTGGGTTTAAACAGTTCTGCAGGGTCTAAAGCTGGGTTTAAACAGTTCTGCAGGATCTAAAGCTGGGTTTAAACAGTTCTGCAGGGTCTAAAGCTGGGTTTAAGCAGTTCTGCAGGGTCTAAAGCTGGGTTTAAACAGTTCTGCAGGGTCTAAAGCTGGGTTTAAGCAGTTCTGCAGGGTCTAAAGCTGGGTTTAAACAGTTCTGCAGGGTCTAAAGCTGGGTTTAAATAGTTCTGCTTGGTCTAAAGCTGGGTTTAAACAGTTCTGCAGGATCTAAAGCTGGGTTTAAACAGTTCTGCAGGGTCTAAAGCTGGGTTTAAACAGTTCTGCAGGATCTAAAGCTGGGTTTAAACAGTTCTGCAGGGTCTAAAGCTGGGTTTAAACAGTTCTGCAGGGTCTAAAGCTAGGTTTAAACAGTTCTGCAGGGTCTAAAGCTGGGTTTAAACAGTTCTGCAGGATCTAAAGCTGGGTTTAAACAGTTCTGAAGGGTCTAAAGCTGGGTTCAAGCAGTTATGCATGGTCTAAAGCTGGGTTTAAACAGTCCTGCAGGGTCTAAAGCTGGGTTTAAGCAGTTCTGCAGGGTCTAAAGCTGGGTTTAAACAGTTCTGCAGGATCTAAAGCTGGGTTTAAACAGTTCTGCAGGATCTAAAGCTGGGTTTAAACAGTTCTGCAGGGTCTAAAGCTGGGTTTAAACAGTTCTGCAGGGTCTAAAGCTGGGTTTAAGCAGTTCTGCAGGGTCTAAAGCTGGGTTTAAACAGTTCTGCAGGGTCTAAAGCTGGGTTTAAACAGTTCTGCAGGATCTAAAGCTGGGTTTAAACAGTTCTGCAGGATCTAAAGCTGGGTTTAAACAGTTCTGCAGGGTCTAAAGCTGGGTTTAAGCAGTTCTGCAGGATCTAAAGCTGGGTTTAAACAGTTCTGCAGGATCTAAAGCTGGGTTTAAACAGTTCTGCAGGGTCTAAAGCTGGGTTTAAACAGTTCTGCATGGTCTAAAGCTGGGTTTAAACAGTTCTGCAGGGTCTAAAGCTGGGTTTAAACAGTTCTGCAGGGTCTAAAGCTGGGTTTAAACAGTCCTGCAGGGTCTAAAGCTGGGTTTAAACAGTTCTGCAGGATCTAAAGCTGGGTTTAAACAGTTCTGTAGAGTCTAAAGCTGGGTTTAAACAGTTCTGCAGGGTCTAAAGCTGGGTTTAAGCAGTTCTGCAGAGTCTACAGCTGGGTTTAAACAGTTCTGCAGGGTCTAAAGCTGGGTTTAAACAGTTCTGCAGGGTCTAAAGATGGGTTTAAGCAGTTCTGCAGAGTCTAAAGCTGGGTTTAAACAGTTCTGCAGGGTCTAAAGCTGGGTTTAAACAGTTCTGCAGGGTCTAAAGCTGGGTTTAAGCAGTTGTGTGGAGGCTGTAAAACAGGCTGGTAGTGAAGGCTCTTTCTCGTCGCTGCTGATTAAAGAGTGGGAGAGCAGGCCGGGCCTCTTCTCACCACACTCCCTAAACCCTGCACTCTGATTGGCTCAGAATTACTGAGGAATTCAGGCCTCCGAGGGGCTTGTCTCTTTCTCTCTCTCTCTCTCTCTCTCTCTCTCTCTCTCTCTCTCTCTCGCTCTCCAAAACAAAATGATAGAGAGAGATAGAAACGGCAGTGTTAGAAAGAGAGAGAGAGAGGGTAGAGCAGTAGCTAGGCCTCTAAGCCACTGGTGAAAGGGTGAAAAAATGCACCACTGTCCCCTCCTGTCTTTTTTTCCTCTCTTCTTTTCTCAGTAGTGAAGGAGGGAGGGGTGGTCTGGAGCTGAGGGTGGAGGGTGGAGGGCACACTTCAGGGGCTGTTTGTGGTGAACTCTGGCTGTGAGGACACTGCCGGCAGCAGAGTGATGGCAGTAGCAGGCAGGTTGTGTTTGTTGGCCTTGCTGGAGTTGCCTGGATGAGCTGGGGAGTGGTCTGGAGTGTGTGTGTGTGTGTGTGTGTTATATGTGTGTGTGAGAGAAAGGACTGTGGGAACTGAGACTGAGGAAGCTCTGAAGTCATGCTGGTATGAATAAATCTGCTACCAACACTATGGGAGGGATTTGGATTTGGAAGTTTGGAAGAGCAACAGCTGAGAGCTCAGGTGAGCTTCTATACACTGTAAACCCAGACGCTGTTTAAACTCAAATGATTTAAGATTTAAGTCTGTTTTACATAAAATTGAATTTTCTAAACAATACTCAACTATTTTGAGTTAGTTGAACTGAATTTGTGGGCACATATACTGTACTATTCAAACTGAGATCTTTGAGTTGAACCAACTTATAACTAATAACTGAGTTTAGTCTGTTTTGCCATTAACAGCTTCTTTTCCATTGGCTTCTGTCACAATCTATTTGCATACTGGGCGTGTCCAACAGTTTCTGACTAACCAGACACTCACCATCAGTGTGTAGTGATTCCCCCCCCCCGGGCTACCTTAGAATTAAATAGAAATAAATCAACTTCCCATTTAGTTGTAATTTATGCTACCTCAAGTTTTTATTCCCCATTGCTTAAAAATTTGAGTAAACCGGCTGCCTTAAAAAAGTTAAGTAAACTCAACTTATCTGGTCTTATTACAGTATAACAAAAATAAAAAAAGTTAAATCAACTAATTCTTTAGTTGTAATAACTTGATGTTCTAAGTTAAGTTTGTTTTAACTCAAGTTTTGATTACCCATTGCTTAACTTTTTTAAGGCAACCGGTTTCCTCAAATTGTTAAAACTGGTGGTGTATATCTATATTTAATGTTTGAAATACATTAAATACTTTTTTCTGACTACTTATAACTAAACGTGTGAAATATATATATATATATAGTTTTTTTTTCTTATAAGAGCAGGTATCAGTGTTCTGAAGCTCAGCAGACAGATTGTGAAGCTGCTGCTTGGTTGTAATCTTTCTTGAAGAGTCACATTCCAGGACTTTAAAACAAGCACAGTAGCGCAGTAGCGTAGTTATTGTCAGGGCTTTAGTGGCGTAGTGTGCGTATTAGCCTGATAAATAGTTAGCGCTTTATGATTTTGATAATTTATATTGGCTGGGGAATAAATTGGTCCTGTTGGGCAGATTGTTGACTCCAGAGCACTTTTGCTGTGTTACGTTTGTTACGTTTGGTTAAGTGAGCTATGGAAGCTATCTGCTCCTTGTGCCATGTGTGCGGTCGCATTATTGGTTCATTTTATAACATGTCTGTTTTGACCAATTGCAAGACTTCCCTTTCTTTCTTTGTAGTCTAATAAACCCACACTTTCACAGGACTGTAACAAAGTTACAACATAGTATTAAACACTTTAAGTCTTGTGCTGGCCTATGTGGATAAATATCATAAATGACCAGAAGGTACCAGAACGGCTGCTGGTTTGGAGGAGATTCTGCATGGTAAAATGCCAAGTGTCCCAAACCTGTTGCTTGAGTGTTTTTATCCTAGAATAATAAAAAGTAAAACGCAGGAAATGCAGGAAAATGGTAAATACAGTATAATATGCCCCTCCCCCAAACAATCTAACAATCAGTCCAGGGTATGAAAGTACGAAAACGCTCTAATAGTTATTTGTACCAATTTTTAAATAAACCTTCTATATAAAGTGTTTATAAGTAGTTTAAAAATAAGTTTTTTAAATGTTATTAATTAGGTAAATTGTAAATACTTTATGTTTAATAGTATAAATAAATGTGTAATCACAATTTGGCCAACTGTTAGGCCTCTATTACCCACTTTGTCTTTCCCATCAGTCAGCAATAAAAACCTGTAAAACAATTTTATCAGTTTCAGGTTCAAGTTTATCTGCTGCCTTAAAGTTTTAAGTTAAATCAAATTGGATTTACTATATTAAACTTCACCCCTTGGATAAGAAAAGCTTACTTTAAGCTTAAGTTAAAACCATATAAAATATTAAATAATTAAGTTAAAGCAAAACACCCAAGGAGTTTTTATGTATATGTAAAACTGTGTAGAGCAAACGGTAACTTGCTCTTACAGCCATCAACACTGAAAAGACAAGCAATACACCACTGCATAAAATATCAAATATTACACACAGTTTTATGTGCTTTTTTGAGCTTGAAAATGAGTTGAAAATCTGACAACTCATGAACTTTAGTTAAAAATCACAAAATTAGTAAAGTTCTCATAATATATTGCTTAAATACTGTATATTTTACAGTGACTACCTAATAAAATAATATAGACTATTAGTTTAGCCATTTGAAATGTTAATATATACCACATTAATACATTTATTAAATTATATGGTTATGCTCACTGATGGAAAATTTATGTAAAATAAGAATCCAGAAAGATTTTAGGTTAGAGAGGATAAATTAATGTTAAATCACATAAATGAATTTGACAAACAATGTGTCATATAACTGCTTATTAATGTTTAATGAACTCCTTTATAAACCCTTTATAAAATAACCCTTATTTTAAAGTGGTACCCTCTTTTCATCTTTATATTCTTTTGTTTTTTTCTCTCAGTTCTTCAGTTCTTCCCCCCGGCCTCCTTCGCCCACTCGCTCTCTCTCCTCCTCTCTTTTCCCGGACGTTGTTCTCCGTCCCGAGTGATGCCTGGTCTATTGCAGTGCCTCTGTTTGAAACTAGCCGTGACACGGCAGCTAACAGAGTGCTGTTATTGATCCGTTCTCCAGGAGAAGGACTGTCCTCAGATCAGAGGCAGCGCTCTCCGTTCCTCACAGTTAAATATAGGCCAGCGCTGGCCCTCGGCCCCTGGCTCCAGTGGCTCTGATGATGCTCCCACAGTTTAAACATGAGGGTTAGCATCGCTGTGCTGGTCGTAATAGCACGGTTCCTGCTGATTAATCACACGAACATTCGAAAAAGGCAGGAGAGAGCTGTCAGAATTGTGTCCCGTGACTTTTGGCTACACTGTAACCAATCGCTGTATTTTGTTTTTTTTACAGTAAACAACTTTTTAATGAAATTCCATTAAAAGTGCAACTGTAAAGTGCACTCTTTTTTATGCTATTTTTTTTCACCAGACGACTTTTTACTTATATTCCTTACATTTATTACATGATATGTTATGAAAAAAGTTTAAAATAACGTAGAGGAAAATTGATAATTTGATATGACTATTTATTATTGATTTATTATTTTACAGGAGGTTAGTTTGTGTTTTTGGTTCATAATGCTGGATGAAACATCCCTGCTTATGTCCTGCCAGTGTTTTTCTTTTTTTTTTATCATTACATGAAAACTTTAAACCTTTTCAGTTGGCAGGTCTCAGTGCAGTGACAACACTTTGCCACAATTTACAGTACAGAAGGTGGTAACTTGCTCTTATAGCCTACAACAGGGGTCACTAATAGGCGGAGGATGCCTATTATATAAATGGAAGGATTTAATTTAATTAAACTCACTAACCAATCACAAGTGCTGTAAGACCACCACAAACACTCTCCTGAGCCAATCAGATCTGTGCAGACCGCTGCCCTGGCTAGTAATATTGGGACGTGGCCGTGAAAAAACACCTTTATAAAGTGATAGGGAGCCCGAGAACTTTTTTTTCATCATAGTTCAAACAACCTCATGGGTCAGATGTTTCATAAATATATATATATATATATATATATATATATATATATATATATATATATATATATATATATATATATATATATATATATAAATATATATATATATATATATATATATATATATATATTAGTATGCAGGTTATAGCACTGAATCATAACACAAGTTAAAAATGGAGGCGGTCCGGACCTTGGACTGACGAAAATGTATTAATAAAATATAATAATTAAATACCCCTGGCCTACAACATGTTGGCTAGGCAAACGACCATTATATATATATATATATATATATATATATATATATATATGCATGCGGCGCCCGGCACGGCTAAAGGTGCTGGGTAGGGTGGGTCTCTGTACTGCTGGAGGGAGCAGGTGTTGTTTGGCACGTTTCATCTGTGCCACTTTGATGGTGAGGTGCCCATTGTGCAAACACTTAATTAGCATAGCACAGCGTTAAAGCAGGAAGCCAGAGGCCGGGTAATGTAGTGATCTGAGGACCCGCCCTGCAGAACCTCCAGCCTCAGAAAAATCTACTTGTTGCTTTTCTCATGCAAAGTTGTTCTTTTGGAAGCAGATCTGCAGCCAAGCAAGATGATTTCAGATTACAGATTACGCTAACGAGTGCTGGAGCACAGGTCTCATGCAGAAAGGTGAGAAGACGGCCTACTTGCAGTTATACAGTTTTTTTAACAAAACTAAGAAGACTTAACAGAACTAAAAAAAAAAGAAACATCAAACAAGCAGTACAAAATCCAGCAGATCTGACAAGAGAACTCAAGCACAAAGACTCCACACTGAATAATGAAACAGAGGGGCTTAAATACACAAGAAGGGTGAGGAACACCTGGGCCAGGAAACAAGGGGGCGGAGTTACAGCAACAACACTAATGGATAGGGTGGGGCTAGGGCAGAGACAGAACAATAACAAAACAAGGCCATGTGCTTAAAAAACGTTTGTCCAAAAATTGGATTGCATGCTGCCACCCGCTGTTGATTCCCAGAAGAATAAGGATGACTCAAAAAGGTTTTTCATAATCTTTATATAATAATCTTTGTATAATGGGAAAGTAATAATAATAATAATAATAATAATAATAATAATAATAATAATAATAATAATAATAATAATAATAATAATAATATAATTTTCTGTATTTCTGCATGAATATGACCAAAACATCACCAGCTTTTTACGCAATTCCTAAAAGTAGATAAAGAGAACTCTCAAATATTTAAACAACTATTTTTGAGTTGTTGCCAAATTTCTGTGATATTTAAGTTACAATAACTTGATTTAATTCAAGTAACTAGTGGAATTTAAATGTAAATTTTTACAGTTACATTTGACCTTGTTCTTATTCTAAGTATTGCTTTACTTCATTTATCTGCAGGGGCAGAATATGCCCCATAGCATCCATTCTAAATCATGTTTGGAGAAATTGATAAAAATGACAGAATCTGGCGTTGTCCATTTAAGGCACCCTTAGCCATCAGTGTAGATTTCTTCCTAAACTCTTACGCTGTTATAACAGTGCGGGCGCAAGGCTTGAAAATTGACTGTTTACGGGGTGTAAGATAGCAATGAGCATCACAACAGGCCTTAGACAGGGTGTACTATAGAGCCCTATGCCTTCAGTCAGTAACACCTGCATCCCGTACCGGCCAATCAGTGATCATTATCTCTCCAGATTTATATGCTGGCTATGCTGTAAACCCAAAAGCCTGCAGTTTAATCATTTAAAAAAATCACCTTGAAAAATGAAGTATTTTGATGCTGCAGATAAACAACCTCTTCAGCAGCTCCTTGTAGTGATTTTCTAGTGTTTCATGCTGACATTTCCTGTGAGAATTTGGCCTGAAGCAACAACCTGTAGATCTCTGGGCTTGAAGAAGCAGCTGAGAAATGAGCTGTGACTAAATAAAGTATTATTATTATTATTATTTTTGGTTATGGTTTGTGTTATAGCCTCTTATTAAAGCCGTCTATGAATAATGTTAATTCTTCTTCTTCTTCTTCTGTGGTTTAATGGCAGCAGCAGTTTTTTTGGGAAGTGCTCGATAAATTAATTACTCCTGATTAGACATGATTATCTCTGACTCTGGCTGTAATTGGAGGAGGTATTACAGGTATAAATTCTGTAAAGATTATGATAAGATGGTGCAGATGGTTACAGGCTGTTCCTGCAAATTGAATTATTGTGAATATAATGAGCAGTACAGTCAAACACACTGTCTAAAGAGAGAAGTAAAGTAATGCTGTGTTGAGAATTACAGTCATTAGGCTGCTGTTGGGAATGATTCGCTGTTTGAGTGTGATTGCATTTAAAGCCAAGATACCTAGAGTTCTGATGTAAAAGAACAGAGAGAAGCGGTTCTTCTTTTAGCTTCCCCAAATAGATGCAGTTCATTATGAAAAGCTTAGAAACTTGACGAAGGTTTAGTGCTGTAATTTAAAGGAAAAGCTTAACGTTTAATGTTAAAACATTGTAATTACTGGACAAATTGAGTATCATTGGGGAAAATCCACTTTGCCTCTGGTCCTTTAGGCTCCACTGTAAAAACTCAGTGAAGGAGGTCTGAGACACTTGTTCTGGGAGAAGAGGGCGTGGCTACAAAATGATTTGGTGAGGTTTGCTCTGGCGCTTGTTTATTTGTGCAAATTGTACAATTTTGTCTTTATTTGTACAGAATAGAAAAAAATAAAACCACTGCGTCCATGTTTTTTTACCTGTATAGCTACAGGTAAAGAATACACCACATGGTGAACATGGTTTCAGTACATAGGTTTTCGGAATGAGTTAAATCTTCTTTGAGATTAAATTAACGTATAGTAATTGAGCTTCATTGGTCAACTGGAGAGTAAATGGCCCATGAACACCAATAAACACAAAAAAAAAAGATTTTAAAATTGGCATTGAACCCTAAACCTCTTGATTTTAGCTGACTCCACCCTCATTTCACCTAAAACAAATGGGAGGGGTAGTTTGTGAGGGGCAATTGGGTGATGTATGGGTTTAGGGGTGGGGCAGGTGGGAGAGAGCTGATTGGCTAAATAAATAATAATACATAAATAATAATTGTAACACAAATAGATACAATGCTTTGCATCTGTTTTAAAATGTAGCACTGTTGTTGTATGACATGTTCACAACAAACACTGTTCTGAGATCAGAAATCAGATTTTGAACTCTCATTTAGAAACATTTGGGAACTAAACATTCTGATCTCAGATCAGCTACTTTTTTAACTTTCATTTTTACTTTTTTACCAAAACGCTCAACCGATTTTGGACGGTGACATGGATTTTTTTTCGTTTTTGGACTTTTACGGATTATAAATCAGTGTATCGAAAAACTGTAATTCAAATGAATCGATTCACCGTAGCTCCATAACTTTTTCTTTCATTTTTTTTTTTTTGTTAATTTAATTTTAAGTTTAAAATATGTATTTTAATTAATTGATTGCAAAATATTATACAACAAAAAAACACCAATTACTGTATTTTTCTATCATTCAGGTATTAAGAAGCAGTAAAGCCGCTCTGCTGAAGTACAGAGTTACATAGGAGATTCAGTTTAGTTCTCCAGCAGTATTAGCATTAGCTGCTAACCACACTGCTAAAAGCACTAGCTCTTTCGCTCTTTAGTTGTGAGTATATCGGCCTGTAGCCTGCTGTTAACCACGGCTAGCACTGCTGGAGCAGCATTAGCATTAACTGCTAACCATGCTAAGCGTTAAGCACTAGCTGTTTTGCCATTCAGATGTGAGTATATTGTAGACTGTAGTCTCTGTGTTTACCATGTTAAAACAAGGTTTTTTTCAGTTTTGTTTACGTAGCTTAGCTTAGCTAAACAGGTCTCGCCTGCTGCAAGACCTGCTGAACTAGAAGGAAAACAAACATGGTGACACCCTTGTTCCTTACTAGTGTCTCATAATGCACTTTATAATACGATGTGCCTTATAGGAAAAATACGATCACTTTCAAAGAAAGTTATATAAAGTAAAATTTTGAAGTCTAGTCTATTCTATACTTGCTAAGTTTTCAGAAAACATTACTCTTTAAAAAAAAAACGAGGCAATGAATTTCCTCCAGTTGCGTAAGTAAATGCAACAGATCCAGATCCTGAGTCTTACAGCGCAGAGGGCTGGAGGAGGCGGCGAGGTGAATTTCAGCTTAATAATCTGAAATAAAATGAAATGCTGAAATATTAATGCACTCAAAAGAAAGTCTGAAGGGGAGGAATGCTGGTGATTAAATTTGCAGGATGTCCAGCGTGGGCCACGGCCTGCACTGTTTTGTGCGGTTATGTAACACACACACACACACACACATATACACTGCAGGGATTTTAATAGAGAGAGGGATTTTTAATGTTTATTTCACGTGGGGATTGTGTTTTATGTTAGTGAGCAGTGACTTATGGTTGTGTTTGGCTGTGCTGTTTTGTACTGTGCTGTGCTGTGCTGTGCTGTTCTATGCTGTTCTGTGCTGTGCTGCTGAGACTCTCTGTGCTGTGCTGGAGTGCAGTGATTCGGGTGCTTTGTTGTACAGTGCTGTGCTGTGCTGTGTTGTACTGTGCTGTGCTGTGCTGTGCTGTGGTGTACTGTGCTGTGCTGTACTGTGCTGTGCTGTGATTCGGGTGCTGTGTTGTGCAGTGCTGTGTTGTGCAGTGCTGTGTTGTACAGTGATGTGTTGTACAGTGCTGTGTTGTACTGTGCTGTGATTCGGGTGCTGTGCTGTGCTGCAGTGATTCGAGTGCTGTGTTGTACAGTGCTGTACTGTGCTGTGCTGTGGTGTGCTGGAGTGCAGTGATTCGGGTGCTGTGTTGTACAGTGCTGTACTGTGCTGTGCTGTGGTGTGCTGGAGTGCAGTGATTCGGGTGCTGTGTTGTACAGTGCTGTGCTGTGCTGTACTGTGTTGTGCTGTGCTGTGCTGTGTTGTACTGTGCTGTGCTGGGCTGTGCTTTTCTGTGCTGTGCTGCTGAGACTCTCTGTGCTGTGCTGGAGTGCAGTGATTCGGGTGCTTTGTTGTACAGTGCTGTGCTGTGCTGTGTTGTACTGTGCTGTGCTGTGCTGTGCTGTGGTGTACTGTGCTGTGCTGTACTGTGCTGTGCTGTGATTCGGGTGCTGTGTTGTGCAGTGCTGTGTTGTGCAGTGCTGTGTTGTACAGTGATGTGTTGTACAGTGCTGTGTTGTACTGTGCTGTGATTCGGGTGCTGTGCTGTGCTGCAGTGATTCGAGTGCTGTGTTGTACAGTGCTGTACTGTGCTGTGCTGTGGTGTGCTGGAGTGCAGTGATTCGGGTGCTGTGTTGTACAGTGCTGTGCTGTGCTGTACTGTGTTGTGCTGTGCTGTGCTGTGTTGTGCTGTGCTGCAGTCATTCGGGTGCTGTGTTTGTGTCTCTTTGATGGAGTAATCACAGGGTGCACGCTGCTGTTGTTGGCTTTGGGCGGAGTGTGTTCACAGCGGCCGCAGGAATTGCGCCGTGGCCAGGCCCGCGCTGTTCTGTCTGAATGCAGTGAATTAAAGGGACACCACCACTGTGATAGTGTGGAATCACATACATTGGTGTATAATGTTTTATTTACAATGGTATGCAAAAGTTTAGGCACCCCTGATGCAGTATTATGGTGTCAGTATCGGCAGTTCAATAAGAATATGCAAAATATATATTAATAAAAAATATTTAAACTAATGTATTTAACCCCACAGAAATTGAAAAAAAAAACTGTTGAGTTAATTAAACTATTGTTGTGTGAACAAAACTCAGTTAAGTTGAATAAACTTTAAATTGTATGTATTGACAACTCAACTGATTCAAAGCAAATTGAAGTTTTGAATTTGAAGTGTTAAGTTGAGTCAATAAATGATTTTTTTTACAGTGTACTTAATTTATATTACACAAATAATTTATGATACATAATATATTATAATTCCTGAAATGTAAATATTTTTAGTTAAAACACACATATTACACTGTCTCAACACAGGATGGCATATAGTATTATCATTTTTTGAGATTATGTAAATATTTACATTTTTTTAAACAAAAAAAATATAAAATAATATTGTATAAATGAAGAAATTGTAATTAGGTAATATTGTATGCAGAAATGAAGTAAAGTTTACTAAAAGAAAGGATTGATTCAGTAAAAATAAATGAAGTAAAGTTTACTAAAAGAAAGGATTGATTCAGTAAAAATAAATGAAGTAAAGTTTATTAAAAGAAAGGATTGATTCAGTAAAAATAAATGAAGTAAAGTTTACTAAAAGAAAGGATTGATTCAGTAAAAATAAATGAAGTAAAGTTTACTAAAAGAAAGGATTGATTCAGTAAAAATAAATGAAGTAAAGTTTACTAAAAGAAAGGATTGATTCAGTAAAAATAAATGAAGTAAAGTTTACTAAAAGAAAGGATTGATTCAGTAAAAATAAATGAAGTAAAGTTTATTAAAAGAAAGGATTGATTCAGTAAAAATAAATGAAGTAAAGTTTACTAAAAGAAAGGATTGATTCAGTAAAAATAAATGAAGTAAAGTTTACTAAAAGAAAGGATTGATTCAGTAAAAATAAATTAAGTAAAGTTTACTAAAAGAAAGGATTGATTCAGTAAAAATAAATGAAGTAAAGTTTACTAAAAGAAAGGATTGATTCAGTAAAAATAAATGAAGTAAAGTTTATTAAAAGAAAGGATTGATTCAGTAAAAATAAATGAAGTAAAGTTTACTAAAAGAAAGGATTGATTCAGTAAAAATAAATGAAGTAAAGTTTACTAAAAGAAAGGATTGATTCAGTAAAAATAAATGAAGTAAAGTTTACTAAAAGAAAGGATTGACTGAAGTTCAGTTCACTTATTTACTCTGTGTAACTCTATTTACGTCTTGAAACCGAGTTTAAGTTACTTAAATTTATCTGAAATTAAATTTACTTAGAAAAAAAAGCGAATGCAGAAAGTTGCGAAACTTTTTTAAAGTAAATTTTACTCATCATTTTTTTCAGTGTCGATTGATTGATTAATTGATTGATTCATTGATTAATTTTGGTCGTATCGTCCAGCTCTTTCATGCTAACCGAGAGTGAGTCATGTGCTCCTACTGAACAGTAGGTTTATAGTGATTGGAGGAGGAGGCAGTGGATTGCGGGGGGGGGGGGGGGCGGGGTCAGGCTGTAGGACTGCATGATTATTTCTGATAATGATAATCTCTCGTGTTCGCCTGGTATTTCAGCGTGTTCACCAGCAGGAATGAATCTGGACTTGGACCCTCTACTGCTGGAGATTACGCACTGTAAACACACACACACACATACACACACACACACCAACCAAACTCAGCAAACAGGAAACAGAATGATGGAACGAGACAAAGTCCTGCGACTAATCCTGAGCGTAGAGAGATATCTGAGAGAGGAGAATAATGCATGATTGATTTTAGGAGGAAGAACAAACAATGTACCGCACACACACACACACACACACATACTGAATTACACACACACACACACACTCTCACACACACACACTTAGACATACACTCAGACACTGGTGGAATATTGAGTAGCTAATGAAAAAAACTCAACGCAAAGTCAAATTAGTTTGTCTGCTGCAAAAAAAAAGCAAATTACTGTTTTTTACACACACAATTATATATATACACACACACACACACACACACAGTGTAACCTAAAGTAGTGTAAGTGTAGACTGACTGCAGACTATGCCTCAGGCCCTTGAAGCACTTTTCAAATTGACCAAAAGCATCCAAAGCTAAATAAATTATTTTTTACTGTAAAAGATGCCCACAAAATATGTTAATATGAAATTCATGTGTGCAGTATGCAGTGTGTACAGTGTGAACAGTGTGTGTACAGTGTGTACAGTGTGTGTGCAGTGTGTACAGTGTGTGCAGTGTGTACAGTGTGTACAGTGTGTGTACAGTGTGTGTGCAGTGTGTGTACAGTGTGTACAGTGTGTGCAGTGTGTACAGTGTGTACAGTGTGTACAGTGTGTGTACAGTGTGTGTACAGTGTGTACAGTTTGTACAGTGTGTGCAGTGTGTACAGTGTGTGTACAGTGTGTACAGTGTGTGTACAGTGTGTGTGCAGTGTGTGTACAGTGTGTACAGTGTGTGTACAGTGTGTACAGTGTGTACAGTGTGTACAGTGTGTGTACAGTGTGGGCAGTGTGTACAGTGTGTGTACAGTGTGTGTACAGTGTGTACAGTGTGTGCAGTGTGTACAGTGTGTGTACAGTGTGTACAGTGTGTACAGTGTGTGCAGTGTGTACAGTGTGTGTACAGTGTGTACAGTGTGGGCAGTGTGTACAGTGTGTGTACAGTGTGTGTGCAGTGTGTACAGTGTGTGTACAGTGTGTGTGCAGTGTGTACAGTGTGTGTACAGTGTGTGTACAGTGTGTGTACAGTGTGTACAGTGTGTGTACAGTGTGTGCAGTGTGTGTGCAGTGTGTACAGTGTGTGTACAGTGTGTGTACAGTGTGTGTACAGTGTGTGCAGTGTGTACAGTGTGTGCAGTGTGTACAGTGTATGTACAGTGTGTGTACAG
The DNA here is from genome assembly GCF_023375975.1 of Astyanax mexicanus. Lineage (NCBI taxonomy): Eukaryota > Metazoa > Chordata > Actinopteri > Characiformes > Acestrorhamphidae > Astyanax > Astyanax mexicanus. Next base: position 1,665,104 of record NC_064419.1, on the reverse strand, counting down.
TGTGTGTACAGTGTGTGTGCAGTGTGTACAGTGTATGTACAGTGTGTGTACAGTGTGTACAGTGTGTGTACAGTGTGTACAGTGTGTACAGTGTGTGCAGTGTGTACAGTGTGTGTACAGTGTGTACAGTGTGGGCAGTGTGTACAGTGTGTGTACAGTGTGTGTGCAGTGTGTACAGTGTGTGTACAGTGTGTGTGCAGTGTGTACAGTGTGTGTACAGTGTGTGTACAGTGTGTGTACAGTGTGTACAGTGTGTGTACAGTGTGTGCAGTGTGTGTGCAGTGTGTACAGTGTGTGTACAGTGTGTGTACAGTGTGTGTACAGTGTGTGCAGTGTGTACAGTGTGTACAGTGTGTACAGTGTGTACAGTGTGTGTGCAGTGTGTACGGTGTGTGTACAGTGTATGTACAGTGTGTGTATAAAGGCTGTAAGGGTTTAATGAGAGTTTATAAGCTCTGCAGGCGGCCGGATTGTTCGGATTATTTCAGCTCTGAGCTCATTTACCTTCACGAGGAGAGAGAGAGAGAGAACACGTGAAAAACACAACTCTCACTCCTGCACTTTTTATTCTATATAAAAAATAATAAACTTTATTCCTTATATTATCCCAGAAGACTCCATACTACCATATTCTATTAAATATTATATACAGTACCATTATAAATAAAATAAAAGCATACCATTACAACAATTAAATGATCAAAGTTAGTTATGTAATGTGCAATTACAATAAATGTATGTAAATATGTAATAATGTATATTGTGCTACATTTTGATATTATTTTTTATTTTGTGGATATTGGATTATTTAATGATGAAAAGATGGATTATTTATATGTCATATTTCAACTCAAACATACCACAAATACTAAATCATGAGTTTAATTACATTTTATATGTGTCTGTTTCAATATAATATTACCACATTACTGTCTGTTATTATACTATATATTTTATATCTTATAATACCTGTTTCATAATTTATGTACTTAATTATGTACTAATTTATGAACATTCTGCCTATGTAAAATAAACAATTAAAGTGTTAATAATAATAATAATTATTATTATTATTATTATTATTATTATTATTATTATTATTATTATTATTATTATTATTATTATTAGTTGTTGTAGTAGTAGCAGTAGTATAATGTATAACAAATATTATTATTTTAAATAGATGTTGGTTGACTCAGGTTTAGTTAGTTGTCTTTCAGCGTTCCATTACCACAATCAAATGATTAAAATTAGTCGTGTAAAATGTAATTCTATTAAATTTATGTAATTGTATGTATATTTTGTTGTATTTTTTTATTAGATGGATATAATTGTTTTGTGTCATATTTCAACATAATTTTACCAAAGTTAAATATTACATGATTTATTTAGTTTTATATTATTATTATTATTATTATTATTATTATTATTATTATTATTATTATTATTATTATTATTATTATTATTATTATTATTATTATTATTATATAGTTATTGCAGTATTAATAACAAGTCAGCTCAGTGCTGCTGTGATCCACTAGGGGGCGCTGAGTGTATTCTTTGTAAGCTGCTCTGTTGCTGATGTATAAATCTGGAGTTCTCTCTCTCTCTCTCTCTCTCTCTCTCTCTCTCTCTTTCTCTTTCTGTGTCTCTTTCTCTCTCTCTTTTTTCAATTCAGAGAAGCGTTATTGGCATGACCATAATAAATTACAATGTTGCCAAAGCTACAATTGATTAATTGATGAATTAATTGACAACAATGTATCCATTAACAAGAATGCATACATAAACACTTCATATATAGATAAACAATTTACAAAACAATTAAAGTTAATTAGACATGAATTATCTTTGTAATTGAGAGTTTGTATATCTGTGCAGATAATATTTAGGCTATGTGATTTATATGATTATCTCTCTCTCTCTCTGCCTTTCCCTCTGTCTCTCTCTCTCTCTCTCTATCTGTCTGTCTCTCTGTCTGTCCCCCTCTGTCTCCCTCTCTCTATCTGTCTGTCTTTTTCTATGTCTGTCTCTCTCTATGTCTCTCTTTCTCTCTGTATGACCCTCTCTATCTGTCTGTCTTTCTTTCTGTCTGACCCTCTCTATCTGTCTGTCTTTCTTTCTGTCTGACCCTCTCTATCTGTCTGTCTTTCTCTTTTTCTGACTCTCTCTATCTGTCTGTCTTTCTTTCTGTCTGATCCTCTATATCTGTCTGTCTTTCTCTCTGTCTGACCCTCTCTCTCTGTCTAGCCCTCTCTTTCTGTCTGTCTTTCTCTCTGTCTGTCTGACTCTCTCTATCTGTCTGTCTGTCTTTCTCTAATAAATAAAAACAAATGTTGCCAAAGAAAACAATTCAACAAAAATACAAAAATATAACAATCAAATTATGGCAAAAATGAAAGCTTATAAATAAATTACAATATGTGAAAAAGAGTAATTAATTAATATGCATATAGTTTATGTAATAATGTATGTTGTGATATATGTATGGTGGTTTAGTTTCTGTCTCTCTCTATTTTCTAGATTTTCCTGATGTTTTTTTTTTGCGTCAGATTTACAAATTAATACCAGAATAAGCCTGATTAATGTCAGATTTAGTGATTTTTTATGAGTATATAGAGAAGCTCTGGTTGCTCTGAGGGCTTTAGGGAGCTCTGCTGCTGTTCTCTCAGAATCAGGTGGTGTGTAGAGCGGTGCTGTGGATAAATGTGATCAAACCTGCTGTTACACACATTCAGACAGGCCTGCAGAGAGAGAGAGAGAGAGAGAGAGATTATACTGCTGTAACTCTTACCCTCTCTCTCTCTCTCTCTCTCTCTCTCTCTCTCTGGGTTCACTCAGGGTTCAGTATTCTTTAGCTCCTCCTCTTGTGCTGCTCAGACAGAGGCTCAGAATGCCACAGTCAGATATCTTTCATATTATATTATAGAATTATATCAGTGAAAAATTACATTATTTCTGTATTATACTTAATTTCAGTATTTAAGCGTTTATTTTTTTATTGTTGATGATTATTAAGTTTCAGCCGTTAAAACCCCAAAAATCAGTGTCTCAGAAAATTATACCAAAAATGATACAAGACCAAATGTTACTTTTTTGGCAGTGTGGGCAGTGTGCCAAGTCCTGCTGGAAAATGAAATCCTCATCTCCATAAAAGATTTTGTGGGAAAACAAAACTGCACTGATTTTAGACTTGATAATAAAACACAGTGGATCAACACCAGCAGATGACAGGCATGTCTCTTTATCCAAACCATCACTGATTGGTGGAAACTTCACACTAGACCTGGAGCAGTTTGGACTGTGTGTCTCTCCACTCTTCCTCCAGACTCTGATCCCTTGATTTCCTTCAAATAAAATGTAAAATGTACTGATGATCAGTGATGGTTTGGAGAGTCATGTCTGTCATCTGCTGGTGTTGATCCACTGTGTTTTATTATCAAGTCTAAAGTCAGTGCAGTTTTGTTTTCCCACAAAATCTTACAGCACTTCATATCTTACAGCTTCCCTCTGCTGATGATGGAACTTTTATGGATTTTATTTTCCAGCAGGACTTGGCACACTGCCCACACTGCTCCAAAAGTAACAAAATGAGGTCTTATATAATATTCTAATTTTCTAATTAACTGATTTTTGGGTTTCCATTGTCTGTAAGCTTCATAATCATCAACAATAATAAAATAAATAAACGCTTAAAATAGATCACTCTGTGTTTAATATAGCTATATAATATATGAGTTTCACTTTTTTTTGAGATGGCCCTGTACAGTAACTTAACTAAATGATTAGCATCAAGCTAATAATTGGATCTAACCAATATTAATAGACAAAATTAGTCCTTGTTTTTGAGCAATTTCACAATACCATTCCTGGACAGGATCTGCTGTAGTACATACACCCCTAACAGTTCTGCAAATATATTATATCTTTTACGAGAGTATAGTTCTGGATCGTGTTTGTTCTTGCTCAGGTAGAGTTTGCCAGTAATAAGCTCCATCCTGCTCACAGACTCTGAGTTACCTGTATCTGTAATACAGGTAATAATACCTATAATAATTCAGAACATTTTGCAACAGTGCGGGACTGAACTTGCTGCAGTGCTGAGGAGAGTTTCATTCTCTTCTGCTTCACTTCACATCAGTATCTGACAGGCAGGACTTTTATAAAGGGTAACTTTTACTTTTTAACAAAATCTGCGGATATAGTCTCCTTTCTTGGAAAGAAACTACCTTCACCATGTTTTTGTCATTTTGACATTGACACGAATGTTGAAAAGTGCATATCTTTAGACTGAAACCTTTAAACCTTTAAATACAGAATGTTATTAAGTAATAATTACTAATAATTATTTTTTTTAGTGAAATATCATTTAATGTAATTATACTGACATTTCATGTGTCCCGTGATTTTTGACATTTGCTTTGGAAATAGAAACAGAAATAAAATGCTGCACAGACTTGTGGGATATGGGATATGAGGGTTCTTAAACTCAACTCAAACTCACACAGTGCTCATTGCTATCTTAGACCCTGCCAACAGTGTATTTCCATGCCTTATTCCTGCATCGTTTAAATAGCAACAGAGCTTTTGAATATATATCTACACTGATGTAAATTTCATGGTGTATTGCTATCTATCTTGGCAATGGAAAACACTGGTGCACCACTGGCTGAATACAACCTAGACAAACGTCAACAGTCAGACTCAATGTTATTTTGTCTGTTCTTGCTCAGGTAGAGTTTGCCAATGACGAGCTCAGTTACCAAAACATTTAAAAACATATATATGTTATATATAATCGGAATAACAACATGACATAATTATGTGTAAATAATTACACTAATATATTTCATTTCAGTTCACATGACACATTTCTTATCATTTTAATGTGATTTTACAGAGAAAATAATACTGAGAAAGTACAGTAAGTTTACTGGGGAATTTGCAGGGAAAGATTTTTGTATATTTATACATTTACAAAATATAGACGTAATAATAGTGCATAATTTAGTGAGCTCATACTGTGCTCATACGTGTTTGAAGTTATGTCACTGTGACAGCTCACAGGAGCCACACAGCATAACTGTAATTTTCTGTAATTATTTTACAGAATGATGTTTTTGATTAAAAATGTGTTTCTGATCAAAAACAGGCAGATTTATATTGGGTGAGATCGGCATGCCACCACTAGTTTCTGCACATGGAATCTGAATCTGGCAGTATCTTTACTGACTTATCACTGAGTGATTTATAACCTTCTCATAGCTGTCTCTCTCTCTCTCTCTCTCTTTCTCTCTCTCTGGGAGGAGTAAAAGTGTATCTTGTCTTCAGTTCTCAGGGACTCAGGAGGAGTTTGAGCTCCTGTCTCAGAGTTTCTTTAGAGCCACAGGAGGCCTGAAAGGAGAGTTTTAGCCTGTTCTGATCCGCGGTTCTGAAAACTGAAGAAGACAGTGTGTGAGAGAGAGAGTGTGTGTGTGTGAGAGAGAGTGTGTGATTTGAGAGATCATGTCTGGAGGTGTGAGGAGAGCACTGTGGAGGAGGTCTCACTACCACAGGTTGTTGGGTGGGCCTCGGCGCTGGAGGGGTCGATCACGTAGCCGCGGCCGCAATGCGAATAAGGGTAATTACAGTTTCATTTAACACTACTTTATATTTCTATTAACTCCTAATAAACTGGTAAATAAGTGTAGAAAATACAGCATGAATAGAAAATAGATTTAAAAAGAGTATAGTAAATAATAGAGAAATTCGATAAGGAGATCTGCGCAGGTGCAGTAGCCAGATTTCTGACGCTCCAGACGCTTTCTAGTAATTCTAGTAATTCTTAGTAATCTCTGGCTCTGCTTTAGTATATACCTTATATGACATATTTCTGGTGCACACATAACAACATGGATCTTACAAGATAGCACCTCACAACTTACACAGATGTGGTAAACTGCTTGCCAAAAAATAGTACTAGATGTAGTACACAGCTCTGGAAAAATGCAAAAATTAAGAGAGAGTACTTCAGTTTCTGAATCAGTTTCTCTGATTTTGCTATTTATAGGTTTATGTTTGAGTAAAATGAACATTGTTGTTTTATTCTATAAACTACAGACAACATTTCTCCCAAATTTCTAATAAAACATCGTAATTTAGAGCATTTATTTTCATTTGTGCAGAAAATGAGAAATGAGAGAAATGGATGAAATAAGAAAATCATATTGAATTATACACAATAATATCACCACGTTTTTGAATATGGTGAATAATGATATTATACCCTGAAATATCGTCGTGCCATATCACCCACCCCTACTTATTACATATGGGTCCTACTTTTTGCTGGTTTTATCAACAAAAGAAAAAAATCACTCTGTTCTCATTTCCCATTATATAAAGTATCTACTAGAGACAGATTATATCTGTCCAGTATCATTTATTTTATTTTAATCCTGGACATATGGGGATATTTCGAGTGCATTATTATTAGTATCATGAAATTCTGTTACAAATCTGATCAAATTCTTGTATATTTAAAATATCTCAGTTAGGGGTGTGCCGTATCATATCATATTGTATGCAATAATAAAATGTAATTTTTATTTTGTTGCAGAAGTGTACTCTTGAAATATTGCCAAGAGTATCGTTATTTAAAAATACTATGAAATATCGTGATATTATTTTTGGACAATATCGCCCACCCCTAGTCCAAACCAAAATGAACTCCAGACTCCGTCCTCTCGCACTCTGTGACCCCGCCGCTCACTCTCGCGCTGCTCACTTTCAGAAAGACACTAAATCTGGTGCTGGTCACTCGGGCTGTGCTGAATGCCTCTCCTGTTAATTGGAAGTCGTGATTAAGGGGCGTTTTTACGATCGCCGCAGTCAGAACGGCAGTCAGAACCTCTCTTCAGCTCAGTTTACAGCTCAGCGCCGACCCGACGCAACAGCGCAACAGCGCCGGCGAGAGGAGGAACCTCTCTTTACAGCTTAAAGATTAAAGAACAGGGATTACAGCATCATTACAACAGCAGAGCTTCTGGGTCAGCGGGATTTATCCTGTATTACGTAACATATTTACATACAGGACGCTTTAAGATCTGCACAGCTTTCAGAAGTTTATACACACCTTTCTGTTATGTAGTAAACATTTATTGATTAATCCTTCAGTACGTTCTTTAATACTGAAGAATTGAAGCTGCTTTTGACTCTGTGTCATATGATATCAATTATGATGTAAGAATGTAAGAAACTTTTAGTATTTTCTATTTTGATCTGCACCAAGAAACCAAAATGATACTAAAGTTAAAAGATACTGCTACAGATCCCACCTTCAGACAAAGTCTGCTGGCTAATCCTGATGCTGTGTACTGTCAGAGGTTCTTAATAAGCAGAACGAAATGGAATGAAATCTTCAGCTGATCTAGTGGGTGGAGCTCTGGTGGGGGTTGTGATGGGTGAGGGGTGGTGTCGGGGTGGTTCTATGCAGATTAACTTATTGTGATGTCACAATAAGGGAACATTTAAATATTCCCTAATTAAATTAATTAACCTTTATTTTAACTCGGAAGCACATTGAGGGCAACCCTCACTTCCAATGTAGCTGAGCATTTACAAATACAGGGATTGACATGATAAAGAAAATAATAACTAAATTTAATCATTTTAATATTACAGTAAATAATAGATAAAACATATACCAAAATAAAAATAGAGTAAAAAAATAATAGAATAAAAAAAATAATAATTAAACTTGGTTTACTTACTTAAGATGCTTGAAGCGTTATAGGGGTAAGAAGTAGAGATTCAAAAAGGAGCAAAATCTGAGTTTTGTATAATATAATATGTTCCACAATACTTAACAATACTCCACAATACTCCACAATACTCCACAGCGCAGCGTTGTTCTTCACTGAGCTGCGTTTTCATTGGCGGCTCCGTTAGCCGTGGGTTTCGGGGATGACGGCAGCGTTTTGAGGCAGAGCGATGCTGATTGAGCGGCCTTGAAGTTTGCTGGCAGTTTGATGGACAGGCTGAGCTCCCGCTGCCGGGGATTGTGGGTAATAAAAGGCAGCAGAATGGTTATGTCAGCTCTACACGGATAGAAACGGCTACCTGTCGTGTTTCTGCTTCCTGCTGATCCCCGAGCGGGCGGAGCTGCACACGAGCCGTGACCTTTAACCTCCTGCGTCTGTAGAATTCTGGGTAAATCCTGATGATGACCTGATACCTGATGATGCTCCTCTGAGATCCGGATCACAGCTCTGATTCAGCTGCTCACTGGTTTTAATGATTACTGTAATACAGCAGGATATTACCATGGTCCCCCGACACACACAAACACACACACAATTACACACACACAGTTACACACACACACACACACACACACCTCTGTACTCAGACCTAAAACCTATATTTTTACACTATATGGACAAAAGTATTTAGACACTTGCTCAATTATATTTATTGTCATTGCTTCTTCTAAAATCAAGGTTATTAAAAATATAAAAAATATTGTTTCCTGCTTTTGTTAAGAATCTCAACTGTACGGGAAAGTCCAGCTGAAGAAAACGCAGAACGGTTATGCTATGCTGTTGCTAAGTGGTTGCTAGGTGGTTGCTATGGTATTCATGGTGGTTGCTGTGTTGTTGCTAAGCAGTTGCTAGGCAGTTGTTATGGTGTTTGGTCAGGTGTTGCATGGTGGTTGCTGAGGTAATTGTGTAATGGTATCCATGCTGGTTGCTTTGTTTGCTAGATGGTTGCTAATTTGATTGCTAAGGTGTTGCCCGGTGGTTGCTTTGTTGTTGCTAAGCAGTTGCTAAGCAGTTGCTAAGGTGATTGCTAAAGTGTTGCCCCATGGTTGCTATGGTGTTGCTAAGTGGTTGGTCTGTGGTTGCTAAGATCTTGCTAAGGTGATTGCTAGGTGGTTGCTAAGGTGATTGCTAAGGTGTTGCTAAATGGTTGCTAAGGTGTAAATCAGATCATAATGTGTTTGCACGTTGCTGAGCAATACATTTATTATTATTAATATTATTGCAATGCCCAACATAATAATGACTCATTTGTGTTTGTTCTGAGAACTGCAGGACGTATAGAACGTACAGGACGTTCAGGACGTGAGGAGAATCTGCGCTGTTGGAGGGTTTTGAGGAAAGTTGTCTGTAATTGTCCTGAAGGCTGAGGGCGGGACGTGTGCGTTTAGATGAAGGGTAACGAGACGGGTGTGAGTTATGTCTCGGTTTCACGGTTAAACGAGTGTGAGGGATGCTCTCTGCGTTTCTCTGAATGGCGTGAGCCTCGCCTCACGCTTATCCTGCACGTCTGGGTCACGTGTGTCTGGATCAGGGGAGATTAATGGAGCTCTACACCGAGCGATTGCGCCGCCGCTGTGTGATGAATCGCTCGCTGGACTGTCTAAAACCTGGGGCTGGATTGATGAACTGGTGTTTGGCGTTAGTATTGGGTCGTCTGTTCTCGGCGATTGAGGTTGCAGTCAATCTGAGGAAAGATCTGGGTGGAAAAAAGCTTCACTTCTCTCTGGAATTAAAAAACAAAATGATCCCTGAGGTTGATTAGAGATAGCAAGCATTTATTGTTGCTTGTATTGCATATCGTCGCTGTACAATGGAAAACTATCTCCCTTTTTTGTCGATTTTAGTTTACTACGTAATTTCAACAAACCAACCATTTTTACATTGACTTCCATTGAAAGATAAGAATGTTTTATTTCTCTCCTGCCATCAAATCAAACTGAACTGCTTGAATTTTTGCACCAGGAGTAAAGCAGCATTAAGTTATCCAAAAGCAGTGTGTAAGACTGGTGGAGGAGAAGAACATGATGCCAAGATGCATGAATTAAAAACTGTGATTAAAAACCACGAAGGGTTGTTCCACTAAATATTGATTTCTGAACTCCTAAAACTTTATGAATATGAACTTGTTGTTTTCTTTGCATTATTTGAGGTCTGAAAGCTCTGAATCTTTTTTGTTATTTCAGCCATTTCTCATTTTCTGTAAATAAATGCTCTAAATGAGAATATTTTTATGTGGAATTTGGGAGAAATGTCTGTAGTTTATAGAATAAAACAACAATGTTCATTTTACTCAAACATAAACCTATAAATAGATAAATCAGCTCTCTTAATTTTTTCCGGAGATTATATCTTGTATATCTTAGCTCCTTGACATCATAGCACCTTGTCGTTTCCACTTATTATATGAGGGAGCACAGACGCCCACAGTGGCCTTGCTCCTAATCACCATTTAATGTTTTACGTTTATTCAGGATTTTATCTGCAGTGATGATGAAGGAGTCGTGGAGTTTGATAACACGTCACACTTATCATATAAAACTTAAGACCTCCTCCACAGCTGTGAGCTGGAGCTCCACAACATGGTGTTTCCAGTGTGCTGGATGGGTCTTATATTCGCTGCTTTATTCAGCGTACTGTATATAATATTCTTAAATTAAATTAAAGCCGCATGCGTTCGGGTTTTATTTATAGAGCGTCATGTTTGCAGTAGCGCTAACGTTATCCGCCGAATGTTTGTGAGTGTTGTTTACTCGTTATGTAATGTCATTTTTAGTGTGTGTGTGTGTGTAAATGTGTGTGTGTGTGTGAGCGTTTGTTATCATTTGATTGCATTCGGGCCCACAGGGCGCCAGTCTGGTCATGACACCACACTGAGCATATGGATTAAGATGTTATGATACCAGCCAGGCTAATTAAGACGATAAACAAGAGTTGTTGTTTGGCATCTCCCTCCCATGCATTCCAATCTGTTCATCTACTGAGAGGGAGAAGTGCGGAAAAGCTGAGCCACACACACACATCACACACACACACACATCACACACACATCACACACTGGCTGTACTTTTCTGCTAAAACATGCTGGCCAAATTGCTCATACTTTAATCCAGATTTTAATTGCTGGATTTCGGTCTGTATCAATTTAAAACACGGTGAGGACTGTGTAATGCTCCAGGGTTTAAAACCCTGTCTGATTTGACTTATTCACATTTAAATCACAGATTCAGATTCACACAAGAGTTTCCTTAAAGCTAGTCACTCTTAGTATTGCTTAAAATTTTGTAAACTCAGATTTTTTGATATTTCTTCATAAATACGACTTGAAACATTAGATTATTAGATTTTCACGCTAAAAGTCCAAAAAGTAGATAAAGAGAACCCAGCAAAGCAAAGAAGACAAAAATATTATTTTTCATATTTATTTATTCAGGAAATTGACAACTCTGGAATATTAGTGGGTTTCCTCACGTTAACGGCTCAAATCAGGTCCCTCCACAACATTTCCATTGGATCGACATCTTCTTTGGTAGAACGGCTTGTGTGGTTAGGGTCGTTGTCCTGCTGCATGACCCACATTCTCTTGAGATTCAGTCAGTTCATGTATAGATTTTCTGATTTAGTTCAGAAATCTTTGTTTCATCAATAAAGGCAAGCCATCCTGACTGGTGATTGGTGGAGCCCAAACTCTTTCTAGAGTGTTTTGTAACCTTTTATCAGCCTTAGAAATTACATAACAAAAGACAATTCTGGAGTTTTGAACTACGCAAATATTGGGGTTTGTTATAAAACTTTTGTCCAGTAATGCTCATTTTGAAAGGCTTGAATGACAGCAGATTGACCGTGGGGGATGAGATGAGTGGAGGAATCTGCAGCAGGGCCACACGAGTGGCAGGTTTTGTTAATATATACGGATAGTGTCCTTGCCCACAGTCCTCCTCTGATTCGCTCGGCTTCCTCCGTTCCTCAGCCTCGTTGTTATTCAAATAACCCTCCCGGCGAGGAAAGTGCCGGATGAAAGCTGGCAAACTCAGGTTTCTGATCTTGTTAGTGTCTTATCTCCTCCAGCGAGAGAGTCGGCGGGGCAGAGCCGGCCTAACTTTGGGGCGAGTTTAAAAAGCTGCAGACAGTGGCGAAAGGATGAGTTTCATATATCTTGTCTTGGGGGACGGATGCACACACTCTCATTTGTTTTCCTGAGCAAGCACTCGTTCCATCCTTCCCTCCTTTCCTCGGCCTATCGACTGACCCCAGATCAGCGCGTGTGAGGAATGAGCGAATGTCTGACGGGCTGGATCAGACACATCAGAGCCGCGAGTCAGTGCAGTGCTGTGTGTTCCTGCTCTGTAATGGAGAAGATTGACAGTGTCGATCTCAACTCTTGAGTGTTTAGTGTATAAATAAGTTGTGAGGAGCTGTGCTTACTTAAAATGCTGATGAGTTAAGCTGTGTTCCATATATTAACAAATTAGTGCATGCAATATATTCTAGTACATGTGTGCTGTTTAATGTGGAGTTGCTAATGGGTTAATGCAACAATAGGGGCCCAAAAATACGCCTTGCATGGTTCGAAATATGCAAAAAGCATATAATACTTTTCTTAATAAATCATAGGTGTGTTTTGTGCATGTTTTACTTGCCATTCCCTTTAAGAGGCAGGGGAGCTCTGACTTTGGCGCGTTTGTATCTTAACAGCACGGCGCTTTTGTGCATGTCAGCATAGAGGATATTGACCTGTGTGTTTATGCTGTCAATATACACCAGCAGCTCATTTATAGAAACAGCAATGTTATTTTATTCTTTATTCTGTTCATTGTTGATGTAAAAGCTGTATTTGCGCTCTGCTGTGTGTTTATTTGTGTGTGTAATGAGTGTGGGTGTACACGGGGTGAAGGTGTGCAGCGTGCAAGGACCTATTGCATGGCCAAGATAGGATTGGGCGGCTGACTGTTAACTGTTGTCAGGGTTTTAATCAGTCACTGGAGCACCTGGGTTTTCCGCCGCCTCACTTCTAAATCACCACGCTCATCGACGTAAATAAATTACTTAAGTACAACGTTTGATGGCGTGGGCACAAGGCGTGAAAATTGACTGTTGGCGAGGTAAAGGATAGCAAATCAGTGTAAATCAGTGGTGATTCCCAGCCATAGATATCATCTAAAACTTCTAGAGTTAAACTCAACATCAGCAGTGGTTGTATCACTCTGTGTATATCTGTTAACCCCTTTTATTTTTCTCTTCCCCCCCAAACAGAGTCGCCCACAGAGCGTGTGGGGCGCAGACAGAGCATGCCCGGCAGCACCACCGATAAACCCCTACCCACCATAGACTCTGCAGCCTCCACGCCCTTCAAAGTCACGGTAAGCCCCCATCAAAAATTTAAACAGTACTGATTTTAGGCTTTTAAGAAATTAATAGGTTTTTTCAGAATTCTCTATTTTTGTGATCAAAATACCACTTTCAAAAATATATTTTTTCTTTAAATATTATTCATTTACATATTTTTAGTGCTTTACTTATAGGTTTTTTTTTTTTAACAAATGGTGATAAATCTCTAATTACCTATACAGCTGAGTGATACATAGTTTGTTCAATAAAATCACTCACTCACTCACTCTCTCTTGTTTAGCAGGCCGAAGAGATCTTAATATTGCAGTGCAATTCATTGAAAGGGAGGAAACTTAAACTCACAGTATCTCAAAATTGCCTATGACTTCAATGACAATTTGCATATGTAGTATGTTTATGGAGTAAAAGGCACCAAAGCCATGGAGCCTGGATTGAAAGGCCTTTTCCACTGTCACAATTTTTGTCATAATGGTTACATCTAGATGTATTCTTTTTCATACATAAAGGGAGTATAATTGAGCTTGTGAGTGCCATAATGAATCATAATGGAGTCATAATGGAAAGTTATAATTTGTAAATGATTATAGGTCACAGTAAAATGAAAAATCATATTTAGTTCAGTTTACCTGCAGTCTAATTAAAGCCTTATTGGACGTTAACACCACTAAACAACAATAGTACAGTAACAGTAGAGTTACTACTGTGTTATAATTAAACAATAAGCATTAACCAATAAAGAAACCCAACATCATAATTGACACTCAACATGAAACCTTCGCCTAGGGGCCCTAAAATATCCTGGAGGCAGTTTAGCCCTAAAGACCTGAGCGGAATGCTAACACGCTGTTAGCCATGGAGCCCTATAGACCTGAATGGAAGCTAATGTGCCTTCAGGCTATACAGCCCAGCAGGCCTGAGAGAAGGGCTGCTGTGGAGCATCTCTGGAGGATTTGGAAGCCGGCCTGGCTGCTGTGAGCGTGAGCTAACCTGACAGATGGGATGAGAATCTTTTTCTGTGTGTGTGTTTGAGAGAGTGTGTGTTTGACAGTGTGTGTGTGTGTGTGTGTATTAGAGTGTGTGTGTGTGTGTGTGTTATGGCACTTTTTCAGGCACAGCTGCCCATGGCTGAGTCTGATTCCTGCTCTGTCTTTTCTTTCTCTCTGTCGTTTCTTGCCGTTCTTCTGTCTTCATGGTCTTCCCGTCATCGTGCCCCTCGAGATTAGATGAAGGGGGGTGGGTGGGTAAATTTGTTGAGGGTTGAGGTGGTGAATTTCGTGCGAAAGTCGCATGAAGCTACGAGGTGGAGCTACGATGTCATCACCACTGTGCCTGCGTAGCTTACCTGATGGGAGTGATGGGAGTAAGGGAGTCATGTGACCAAGTGCGCTGGTTGCCATAGCAACAGAGCAGATCAGACAAGCAGATTTGTTTGTTCTTCGGCCTTCATCGTCTCGGTCTTCTTCGTCGCTCGGTTTGTCGGATCGTTCAGGCGACGTATATATGTGAACGCTGTTGAGTTTGAGCGTTAAACAGTCATGAATACAGTTTTGGATATTTTAAAGGAGAACTCCGGTGTAAAATTGACTTTTGTTGTAGTAAAACATGATAAAAAGTTCTTATCTTTGATGAATAGCACACCTCCGTTCTCCCACAGCGTTCAGAGATCCAGACATTTCAACAGTTTGTCCAAAAACGCCCTTCAGACTGTGTGATACGAGGCATAATTTACCCTGATAAATTGTTTTTTACACTGTTATCCAGCTCAAAGGGGCTTCACACCTTCTTACTAGAATCCGAGAGGAGAGCCCTGACATTTAAAACAATGCATTAATAAAGTAAAAGGTCCAGAAGAAGCTTATTAAAACACAATGTTTACATCCCATAACTCTAGCTTCAGCTCTGAGCGCCGCCATCACTGTACTGATAATGACATAGACATATAAATACGTCTATGTCTTTATCAGTTCAGTAATGGCGGCACTCGGAGCTGAAGCTAGCATTATGGAATGTAAACAGTGTTTTTTAATAAGCTTCTTGTGCACTTTTTTGATTTATTAAGTTATTAGTGCCTCGTTTTAAATGTCAGGGCTCTCCTCTCGGATTCTAGTAAGAAGGTGTGAATCTACTTTGAGCTGGATAACGGTGTAAAAAACAATTTATCAGGGTAAATTATGCCTCGTATCACCCAGTCTGAAGGGCGTTTTTGGACAAACTGTTGAAATGTCTGGATCTCTGAACGCTGTGGGAGAGCGGAGGTGTGCTATTCATCAACGATAAGAACTTTTATCATGTTTTACTACAACAAAAGAACAACATTTTACACCGGAGTTCTCCTTTAAGCTGCGTATTCACCCATACTTTAAGCAATAGAGTGTATTGAGTTAAGATCTGTAGTGTGGGTCTTCACACAGTGTTGAAAGGGTTAACCTTTGACATAACAAGTGGAATAAAATGTGTTTTTATATTCTGAATGCGGGAAGCGTTTCTCCGGAGTCATTCTGAAGGGGATTAAAGAGCCGCTGTCATTGTGTTTGCTCACTTCCTGTATTCACTGTGCAAACCACCCCCCCCCCCACGCCACCCCCCCGCTGCTGTTTACCCGCCACAGAAGCTCAGGTAAACAAGCCGCCTATTCAGCCCCACACTCCTTCTAATTACACAGCCAAACTAATGACAGGATCCATTAGCAGACGGCGAGCCCGTCGGCCGCTGTGTACGTAACTGTGTGGAGGGTTATGAACACGTCTGTAGCATGCTGATGAGGTGTGTGTGTGTGCGTGTGTGTGTGTGCGTGTGTGTGTGTGTGAGCTCCGGGCTCCCGGGGGCCCGTTGTGAAGCCCTGCTGGTTCTGCTACACGCTAGCATCCTGTGCTAATCGATCAGGATCCACTGCATGTTGCATCTGATCCTCCTGCTGAGAGGAACACTATCACGCTCACCCAGAAATCCACTAAACTCAGATCTAAACAAAGTGAGAATCTCCTCACAGTCAGAACCAAGCTGCTATCAACAGGTGTTGGACAGTGAAACTGAAACACCTGTCATCATTTTAGTGTGGGATTTTAGGCTTCATGGCTAAATTGGAGCAGCCTGGTGTTCAATCTTAATTCATTAATTGCACATTGCACCAGTAAGAGCTGTAAGAGTGTGAAGGTTCAATTAGCAGGGTAAGAGCACAGTTCTGCTCTAAATATTGCAATTCACACAACATTATGGGGGACATACCAGAGTTCAAAAGAGGACAAATTGTTGGTGCACGTCTTGCTGGAGCATCTGTGACCAAGACAGCAAGTCTTTGTGATGCATCAAGAGCCACGGTATCCAGGGTAACGTCAGCGAGATACCACCAAGAAGCGCCAACCACATCCAACAGGATTAACTGTGGACGCTGTAAGAGGAAGCTGTCTGTATTTATTAGCATGAATATATAATAAGCAACACTATTGCCTAAGCATAAAACAGAAAACACATAAAAAAATAATAGAAATATTACATACATACAATTACAACAACAGAACAGAAGAGTTATTTAAAGGATAATTTACAAAATAAAAGGAAAATAACTGTGTGGAGACTTTATAAATGTTAAATAATAAGGACTAAATCAGTAATATCAGAATTTTTTAAGACATTTTAATCAATTATATTGTGTGGTTTTGTCCACACTGGTTTCCCCTTCGGTGTGTGACAGCCTGTAACATATTTTGTTATTTTCTTGCACCAGAAGTGGCATAAAGTTATCCAAAAGCAGTGTGTAAGACTGGTGGAGGAGAATAAAAACTGTGATTAAAAACCAGGGTTATTCCACCAAATATTGATTATTTCTGAACTCTTAAAACTTGATGAATATGAACTTGTTTGTTTTCTTTGCATTATTTGCATATTTTTATTTGGAATTTGGGAGAAATGTTGTCTGTAGTTTATAGAATAAAACAACAATGTTCATTTTACTCAAACATAAACCTCTAAATAGTAAAATCAGAGAGAAGAGAGTTGAGTTAGGGAGTGATCACAGCTCTGCGGTGTGAGACGGGTGTGTCTGGTTTGTGGTGGTGGAGGTGGATAATGCTGATAATGCTGTTAGATGGATTGTTTCGGCGGCTGCTCTCCGGCTGATGGACTGATGCAGGCTTTTAGTGGCGGTCGGCTGCAGACTGGAGTCGGCTCTATGCTGTTATTTGACCCCTGGTGCAGCTTCCTCCTCGGCGGCGGCGGCGGCGGGAGGCAGACAGAGCCACTGATTGGTTCAGGGGAACTTTTAGCACTTTTCCCGGACTCATCAGTGGAACAGAAACCAGAGCTGAGATACGAAGACGAGCTGATCAGGAGACATCTGGAACAGGTTCAGACAGAGTGAGGACCCTCTGTGACTGAAGCTTCTCAGCTAAAATTAGTCTGCAGTTCATCCTGTGACGTCTGTGAAGTTTCAGTCTGATAGAAAGTTTTAATCCTGAGGTGCAGAGTGAGGTATAGACCTGTCACTAATATTTACCTCTGTAAACCTGAGACCTGAGAGTTTAGTATTTTGACAGGTATCGCAGTTGGGAAAAAACATAAGACAGAAGAAAATCTGAACAGAATGAACTATAGCATAAAATTACATAAATTACTCCAAAAAGCACTGGGGCTCCAAGTGGTCCAGGGGACTAAGGCGCTGCCCCTATGATCTGCTATAAATCCCATATCACAGAGATTGGCATCAGCAGCCGGAGTCTGAGAGAGAACACTTGGTCATGTTCTCTTTGGGTGGGTAGGTGTGGTTCAGTCATACTCCAGCTGCTGATGGAAACCAGATATTAGTGCTTGGCATCAGCAGCCAGAGTCTGAGAGAGCACATCTGCTCATGCATCACTCCTTTTCATCCAAGCCTTCCACTCAGCTCAGAACGCCACTTTAAATGCACGATTCACGCTGGTGTTGAGTAGCTGCAAATACTTTGTTGTCTTTTTTGTTCGCCACT
Organism: Astyanax mexicanus; assembly: GCF_023375975.1. Classification (NCBI taxonomy): domain Eukaryota; kingdom Metazoa; phylum Chordata; class Actinopteri; order Characiformes; family Acestrorhamphidae; genus Astyanax; species Astyanax mexicanus. Next base: position 1,646,996 of record NC_064419.1, on the reverse strand, counting down.
TGCGTTTATTTACAATAAGCATAGATTTCCAATGTTTTTATTGAACTGGTATGTTTTTTAACATGTTTTAGCTATTTCTTTATTTCTTTAAATAAGCCGCAGGGTTTAAAACATGTAGCAGCTTATAACCTGGAAATGAAGGTAATTACAATGTAACAAAGTAAACATTCACGCATTGATCATAAAATGGTTCCACAAGAAGGTCCGAGTGTTAGAACATCTCAGAACAGCCCGGAACAGTTCTGAATCATAAACAGGACCTACAAGCAGAAGCTGGAGCACTGCTCTCAGAACAGTTTCAGACTCCCCAGTGCAGATTGATGGTAGAAGGGTAGAGAATTAACGCAGACTCAGCAGGTTAGCATGAGAAAAATTCCCCACAAAGACACAATAGAGCTGAAAGTATGCGAGGAGGCTGAAGGCCGGTCATTTCACAGGTGGCAGACTGTATTACACCAGTCTGGTATTGATGCCTCAGCCAATAGAATAGCAGGGATTCAGGGAATGCTGTTCCTCAGTAAATTACACGCATTTCACCAGATTCTCCCAGCATTTCACAAATCACTAAGACATTCTTTCTACACTTATTCATTTTCTTATCTCCACTGATCAAAAAAGAGGCATTCTGTAATTATATAATTTTCCACAGGATAGAAAACAACCACAGAGCAGCTATTATTATTATTATTATTTATTTATTTATTTTATTTATTTATTTTTTTATTATTATTGTTATTATTATTATTATTATTTGGGTGGTGGGTGGGTCATTATTCTCAGCACTGCAGTGATTAGCCCTGATTAGCCTGATGGATTAGCATGTTCATATTCATAAAGAGTTTTTAAGAGTTCAGAAATCCATATTTGGTGATATAACCCTAGAGGTTTTTTATCACAGTTTTTGTTATGCACGTCTTGGCATCATGTTTTCCTCCTCCAGTCTTACACACTGCTTTTGGATAACTTTATGCCTTTAAAGACTTCAAGTAATGCAAAGAAAACAAGTTGTAAAACATGTTCGTAAAGTTTTAAGAAAGTTTTTCAGAAATTAAAATTTGGTGGAATATCCCTGGTGGTTTTTAATCAGTTTTTTTTTTGCTATGCATTCTGGCATGTTCTCCTCCACCAGTCTTACACACTGCTTTTGGATAACTTTATGCTGCTTTACTCCTGGTGCAAAAATTCAAGCAGTTCAGTTTGGCTTGATTATATTCCAGAGGTCAATTTGTTCAAATGAAATAAACCCTTTTTTTCCAGATCTGTATGTAACTGTTTTTAATCCAGGCTCGTGTTGTTTTAATGTGTCCTACAGTTTCTTATACAGAGTTCTGTGTATCTGTAGTAAACTCATATTGACGGACGGTTCAGGAAGCTTGTTTGAAGTTTGAGGTTTATTGATCGGAGGCTGCAGCAGATCCTCCTGTAGCTGCTGACTCACTGCTGGAGGATATCTACCCCTATCTACGGTCCTGCGCTCCGGCGGGTTTGATGAATAATTCCTCCCGGATGTTACGCGGCGCATGTCATGCGATGAAGGCCTAAAAATAGAACCCTGCGAAATTTAGGCCGGCACCAAAAAAGACAAGTGTGTCTTTGAGGACGGCTTGATTACATCCACCTAGCAAGATTTCTGCTGAGAAGCTCGTCACCGTCGCCTGACAGTACAAAGAACTCTCGCGCTGAAAACAACAGCGTTTGAAGAGAGCGGATGAACCGCGGCGGCTGATGTCATCAGAAAACATCAGGGTGTCGGGTTCCTGTTTTAACCTGCTGGAGTTGTAAAGCGTGGAGAGGGCATGCGGAGAAGCATCAGCCGTCAATAATGGAGTTCAAGACTTTCTGCAGACAGTGATGCGTGATGGAGCCGAGCCGCAGTCTGCGTGTAATACACAGAGTACAGAGAATAAAAGAAGAAGCAGGTCTGCAAGACTGAGTCTGTAGTATAGTACAGTATCTCATAGAAGTGAGCACAACCCTCACATTTCTGTAAACATTTTATTAAAAGACGACCAAATATGACTAAATACAGTATGCGGCGTATGGTCTTCAACCTCTGCAGCAATACTGGCAGCATTCATGCATCTATTTTAAGATTTAAGCCAATCTCTTAAAGAAACACTGATCTTCATTTTTGACAATTTGTAGTTTACTACATAATTTGAACAGACAAACTCTCCCTTACACTGTGCCAAAATGTTTGATGAAGGGACCAATAGAAACTCTTTAACATGACCTGAAATAAACTCTTTTTACATTGACTTCCATTCCATTGAAAACTTACAAGGTTTTTTATCTCTCCTGTAAAGTAGCTGTTTTGAAGATAAGTGTTTTTATTGGACAGTGACAATATGAATGACGATACGTTATTTCTCACAACCTCAGAGAGTTCTTTGCCATGAGGTGGCAAAGACAGCCCTGCTACACCTTCACATCTGGAACCTTGTAACACTACTGAGGAACAACAACACAATTTAGCACAATTTGAACATGTTCACTGAGAGGTGCGTTTAATTGTGTTGCCAGACATTTGGACATTAATGGCTGTGTGAAACAAAAAAATCTGAATTGATATAAAAAATGTAAACTAAAAAGATTAGAAGATATAAAATATTTGTAAATATGTGTACCCCTTTTTTGGGGAGATACTAGATACATTTAAAATACTTTAAAAAGTATTTATGACTCATACTTTTCCACATGTTTTTACATTACACCAACACACTTAAATGTATTTTACTGTGATTTTATCTGATAGACCAACGCAAAGTAAGGTTGGATGAAGAGCGTCTGTGAATAAAAGCTTCCCCACAGCATGATGCTGCCACCACCGTGTTTCACAGTTCAGGGTGATGTTTTTTGTCACACATAGTGTTTAGGCCAAAGTGTTGAGGGCGATGAATAGAGGTGAAATAATGAATGCTGTAAACTTATGGTTTCTGAGGCTGGTAACTTTGATGAACTTTTCCTATACCACAGAGGAAACTCTTGCTTTTCCTCTTCTAGGGGCGGTCCTGATGAGTGCCAGTTTCATCATAAAGTTTTTGATGTTTTTTGCGACTGCACTTGAGGATATCTACATTATATACTCTATATAGACAAGACAAGCTATGAGTGTGCATTTGCTCATCTGTGTTCTTAGCAATAGGTTCAACATTGCAAAGCAGCTTAATTATAGTTATAGTGTTCAACTGTTTTAAATGTATTATTATTATTATTATTATTATTATTATTATTATTATTATTTGTTGTATTATCGTCTGTGTTTCCTCTATTTGCCCACAAAATCATGGTGGTGCAACAACAGATGTTTAGAGGGTTAGTTCAGGCCAATCATCCATTCATTCCCTCTCTGCTTCTAAACACAAACACAGTAATTATCCCAGCTGCTAATTGCGTTTCCCCTTCTTTTAGCGGAGCGTCCTGCCCCACTGTTCTCTGCTCTTTACCTCTGTTCCTTTTTTCTCCTTTTTTCTCTCCAGCCGCTCGCATGTCATTTCCTCTCTCTCAGACAGACTCAGGCCGTCTGCTTTTTTTGGAGGGAAAATCTAACTCCTGCTAATCTCTCGCTAATCTGGGCTGCGTTTGAGAAAATCTTCAGTTTTCCCCCATCCTCACCATCGTCACCATCCAACACCACTAGTGTGAACCCCCCTCTCTTGTTTTTACCCCCCTTTCTCTCTCTTTCTCTCTCTCTCTTTTTCTCTTTTTCTCTCTCTCTCTCTCTGTATCTCTCTTTCTCTCTCCTTCCATGCCAGCCAACAGTTTCCATGGCAACAGGGACTTTGAGGGGCGTCTCACATCAGCACCGCCGCTGTAGCCCAACCAGCTCTGCCAGCAGATGTGTGTGTGTATGAGTGTGTATGAGTGTGTGTGTGTGCGGCAACAACACCACCACGGATGAGAGGATAGAAAGAGAGAGAGAGAAAGAGAGGGAGAAAAAAAGGAGAGAGACATTGAAAGAGAGAGAGAGAGAGAGCTTTTACATTTACAGAGTAAGCTTTCACTCCTGGACTGCTTTCCAGTATATAGTGTTAGTGTGTGATTGTGTAAATTATTTTTTCCGTCTCTCTCTCTCTCTCTCTCTCTCTCTCTCTCTCTCTCTCTCTCTCTCTCTCTCTCTCTCTCTCTCTCGCACGGCTGTGGTGCTGTGGTGCTGTGGTGCTGTGGTGGACGCTTCCCTGTCCAGGGCTTCCTGAGCCGGAGGCTGAAGGGCTCCATCAAACGTACCAAGAGTCAGCCCAAGCTCGACCGCAACAGCAGCTTCCGGAACATCCTGCCGGCCTTCAAGAGCGCCGACAATGACAGGTAAGGTCGCTTTACCCCCCGTTAAACCACGGGATTATTATTATCACCATTCGCTTATCAATCCTGAGGCTTATTATTGATTATTATGCTAAGAAAGACTGGAAATTGGAGCTTCATTGGTTTGAAATATGAAATATGAAATATATTGGGTTAATATTTGGTTTAATACTGTCTACGATCAATTAAAAGTCAATCTATGTTCTATACTGTTCCTGTTTTTTATTTTATTTAAGGTTGTAAGTTCATATATAACATATTAAAAATATATATTGTAGGTATTAAGTCTTTATTAAGTCTTTATGGTACCACAAACAGAAAACCACCAATAGAAAATCACCGAAATGACTGAATGATTTCCATTTCGTTGTTTTATAGACCTTGGACTTGTTTCCAACCTGAACGTTAAAGCTCAAATAATAAAACAAAAAAGGGATCAATATAATAAAAGCTTGCATTATACATATGTATGTTTTTTCTTAAAATGTGAGGATTGAATTGTCATTGCTTTAACACATTGCGAAAGTAATGACAGGGATTTGGTATCATATTTTTTTTAAACTGTTTTTTTTTATCAAAAAGACGTCTTTTTATTATTCACTGTGCAAAAGGCATGTACTAATTCTCTTTATTAATCATTGTGTCACTTGCCTTTAATTCCATTTAAGAGTAAGGTGAGCTCTGACTTTGGCGGATTGCTATTTTAATGGTGCAGCTACCTGGATGTGAGGGAACTGAGCTGCTGGTTCATGAACATTGCTGGTTCATTTACGGGATGTAGTATTGTGTTTACTGATGATGTAAAAGTTGGGTTTGTGCACTGCTGCATTCCCTTGTGTGTGTAATGCGGTGTTGCCGAGATAGCAATGAACGTCTGAGTGTTGATGTCTGTCTAGTTTGTTTTCAGTCAGTCAGTGAGGCACCTGTGTTTTTTGTTGTCTAGAGTGTAAGAAAGTAAGAGATTGCTCAAAGATCTCCACACATTTTCTATTGGGAAGAATATGTGTACTTGCATCTTTGGCCATGTCTTTATAATGTGTGCAGCATGTGGTTTTGCATTGTTTTATTGAAAAACAATGTGTGGTTTATATGTGGTTTTAAATGCAGCACATGCTCTGTGATCTCAATGTAGTTTTCTGCACTAATGCTGCATCAAAGAAGTGCACTGACACAACCCCAAACAGGTCATTGTGCTATACTCTATCAGTTGTTGTGATTTTCACTCTACATGACTGAGCGGCTCACAGTTGTCGACTGGTTTAGATATTAAACCTGCTATATATTTGCTAAATTTGCTAAAATTTTAAATATATATTTTTATTTGAAACATGTTTTCTAGAGCTATGAATTTTTTGACAACTACTATTAAACTAATATGCAGAATTAAGAGAGAGTGATGAATTAAAAGGTGTCATCCTGTCTGCAGGTTCTGAATAGGATCAAATGTGACTAAAATTCACATCATGCTATTGGTGTGTATACTGTATTAGTTTTACAGAAAATTATGCATATTAAAGACAGGATCCTGTCTTAGAATTGATTCTGTTCTTTCATAAATGAGTTTCTTTATTATTTATTATTATTATGATTTATTTTTGATGAACTCTGAATGCACTTCTTTCATTCGTTCAGTCTACTCTCAGAAAACTGGAGGACATATTCCAAATGAAAAAGACTGAACTGCTTGTGTAACAGATGGAGGCCTGCTATTCAGAGCCTCACACAAAAGCGTTTCTGATTGGACGGCTCAGCTCTTAATAAAATCCGCTTTCTTAAGAACAAAAACCTTGAAGAATGTAAAAAGCCTGACAGGGTTTTATTCGCTCTCACTCCGAATGTGTTGAAGAGCTGCTTTGATAAGCGAGCAAATTGCTTCTTATCATGACTGTGGATTTTTTTATACATACATAAAACGTCTGAATCATTCATTACATTAAGATCCAAACATTTTGCATCTTTATTACGGCTGTTAGGGGTGTTTAGAGGCACTTTATTGGAGCGCTAAAACCTTTGAGTCATCTTTCTGCACTGAATTGAGCAGCGAGAGGAGGGAATTGGATTACTGCGGGGATGAATGGTCCAGCTGCGGTCTAATTTGTAGGAGATGGCCTGTGAAATATCGGCCTCTCCCTGCTGAACTCCGCTCCCAACCGGCGGAGGAAGAGTTTCACACATCAGATTACTCCTCATACTGGTTTTTATGTGACACCCGCTGGTCTGGAACCGGCAGGATCCTGTTTCCATCCAGAAATCAGTGTTCTGATATTCCATTATACACTTTTATACACTTACCATATGAGATATATACTGTACTTCCATATTGTCTACTGTCAAAGTCAAAAGTCAAAGTCAAAGTGGTTTTTATTGTCATTTCAGCTATATACAGAGTACACAGTGAAACGAAACAACGTTCCTCCAGGGACCATGGTGCACATAAACACAGTGTAGACAGAACAATAGTGCAACTGTACAAAAGTGCAGACAGACAATACAACACCATACAGACAAAGAATAATAAATAACAAGACAGTGTGCAAATTATGCAGTGTGCAAAAAAGACCAGTGAGGTAGTAATTACCTCTATTACACAGTGTGCAATAGAGTCCAGTGAGGTAGTAGGGTTTTTAGTGCTTTCCATTTTCTGGGGTAAGTGGGGTAAGAGTGTGTGTGCATGTACAGAAAAACCATCAGTTCAGTCTCTGCAGTTGAGGAGTCTGATGGCTTGGGGGTAGAAGCTGTTGCAGAATCTGGTCACTTTATTTAAAAAAAAAACCACTCAGTATGTGCTTATGCACCTCATGGCCAGTTTATTAGAAACACCTGCATTTTACCTCCACATACTGGCCACTTTATTAGAAACACCTACCTAGTTCCACCAAGTGGCCACTATATTAGAAACACCAATTTTGTACGTTCACCAAGTGGCCACTTCATTATAAACACCTATCTCATGATTCTATTCTCTACTAATGCTATCTGGCCACTTTATTAGAAACACCTACTACTTATGATAAAAGGCCACTTTATTAGAAACACCTTCTACTTATGATAAAAGGCCACTTTATTAGAAACACCTACTACTTATGATAACTGGCCACTTTATTAGAAACACCTACTACTTATGATAAAAGGCCACTTTATTAGAAACACCTACTACTTATGATAAAAAACCACTTTATTAGAAACACCTACTACTTATGATAAAAGGCCACTTTATTAGAAACACCTACTACTTATGATAAAAGGCCACTTTATTAGAAACACCTTCTACTTATGATAACTGGCCACTTTATTAGAAAAACATATGGTTTACTTTCACTAAGGGGCCACTTTATTGGGAACACATATTTCGTAGTTCCACCAAGGGGCCACTATATTAGAAACAGGTCTCTCGTGACTCCATTCCCTGGACACTTTATCGGAAACACCTACTTCTTATGCTAACTGAACACTTTATTACAAACACCTACCTTTTGGTTTCATTCCCTGGCCACTTTATTAGAAACACGTGTTTTACTTCTACTAAGTGGCAGAGTGGTTGACTGGTTAGACTGGTTAACTGGCTGACTGTGTGACTGGTTAACTGGTTGACTAGTTAACTGGTTGATTAGTTGACTGGTTGATTAGTTGACTGGTTGACTGCTTATTGGGTTAACGGGTTGACTGGTTAACTGGTTGACTGGTTGACTGGTTATTGGGTTAACGGGTTAACTGGTTAACTGGTTGACTGGTTGATTGGTTATTGGGTTAACGGGTTAACTGGTTGATTGGTTGACTGGTTATTGGGTTTACTGGTTGACTGGTTATTTGTACGCTGGGATTGGTAATGAATGCTGGGGAAGTGTTTGTTAATTGTGAGATTAGTGTGAGCTGGGTCACTCTGGTTCAGGCGGTGGTGCTCAGTGTTTGAGTGTTGCTCCATTGCCAGGGCCTGAGGACTGGTGCCAGGGCAGTGGTGCAGTTAGTGGGCACCCTCTGCTGCTGGTGCTGCTGCTGGTGGTGGAGCAGTGTGTGATTTGAGCGAGCTGAGGGCGGGGCTTAAACACAGGGAGTAAATAAACACAGCTGTTCTGAGAGGCTGAAGCAGGTGCTAACACACAGGGAAGTTCGGGTCGTGGATTTGGGTTCTGGTGCGGTTTAATTTCCTGGTTTAGTTCTGTCAATCATTAGCAGGATTACAGGAATGAGTAATGTGACGTTATGCTATTGTTGCAGAGATGAATGACCTTATAATACACCTCCATTGTGAAAAAATTGTATATTTAAATGTAATAGTAGTGTACTTGGAACTATATGTGGAATTATTTGATTTTACTTTTTGCTAATGCTAATGCTGCTGCACCCAGCCTTACTGTAAATCTGGAAATCTAATCTGTGTAGATTAACATCCAACGCTCGTTTAACTTTTAAAGAAAATTATGTTTTTAATAAATACTTAAAAACTTAGCTTAGCTTAGCTTTACAGGTGGATTAGAAGAAAAACATGGTGACACCCCTGTTCCTTACTAGTGTCACTTAATGTGCCTTATAATCTGGTGTGTCCTATGTATGTAAATAAACAAGAAAACAGTCGTTCTTTGATAGTGCACTTTATAATCCAGTGCGCCTTGGATTGAGTCGTGCAGTTCTGTGTGTCTGTGTGTGTGTGTGTGTGTGTGTGTGTGTGTGTGTGTTAGAGAGTATATAATATAAGTGTGCAGCAGCTCAAGGCCGTCTACCCTCCGTCTCACTCCAGATCTGGTGGAATTTCAGTCGTGATGGTGAGCTCCTCGTGCGAGAGGGGTTATGACACTATCAGTAATTCTTTCATCATCAGCTCGGTGTTTAATGATCCGGATTAAGAGCTAATTCTGAAAGACTTCTGCTTCTTCCACAGAGCAGATATTTCACTTTTCTGCCTTTTCATTTAAAAGCTGATGAAACTGAAGGAGGAAAGTCTTAATTTATTGTATAATAAAATAAAAAAATATTATAAACTTTAATAAGAGGGGGGGGGGGGTCACTATGAGCAGCATGCGAGTAAAAGTTAATAATATATAATATCTTTGACCATTTTTAAACGCTAATTGTGTAACGTTTATGACTTGTAGGCAACTGTTTTACCATTTGTATTGATCTATTGTGGTTTTGGTTTAGGTTTTGACTCAGACTTGACTTAGACTCATCAATGCATATATCCTGGTTTTGGTTTTGACTCAGAATAAATGTATTATAATTTTGGTTTTTACACATATTCAACATATTCTGGCTTTGGTTTTGACTCAGACTCGAAGCATCCTGCTTTTGGATTTGACTTAGACTCAAATTTGTCCTTATTTAGGTTTTGACTCAGACTTAATGTGTTCTAGTTTTAGTTTTGTCTCAGACTCAATAAATCCTGCTTTTAGTTTTGACTTAGACTCAATGTATCCTGGTTTGGTTTTAACTCTGACTCGGCTCAGACTCAATGTGTTCTGGTTTTGGTTTTGACTCAATGTATCCTGGTTTTCTTTTTCTCTTAGACTCTATGCATCCTAGTTTTGGTTTTGACTCACACTCAATGTATCCTGCTTTTGGTTTCCGTTTTGACTCAGACTTAACATAGTCTAGCTTTGTACCAAAGCAAACACAGTTTTCTTTTGATGACCCATATAATCACAGGCTTGAATAATTAGCCTATAGCGTTAGCATGGCTAAGAACACAGATTGCTTTGTTGTTGTTGTAATTCAGCGGCTCAATCTGCTGGATTTGGAGTGTCTGGAGAAACAGGAAGCTGGTGCGAGGGTGTTTACTTCCTGTGCAGGGCAGGATGAAGGGACGGGGCTTTCAGAGCGTTGACTATAGACCACTTGCTGCTTGAGCAATTCTGTCTGGAGTGGAATAGAAATTGTTGACCGCGGTCGTCTTTAGAGAAAAGCAGCGATCGTAAAAACACTGTTAAAAGCAAAATATAGGCCTAAATGCAGCTTCTAGCCTCGGGAGGTGAGATTGCTTGTCAGACGCTGAATGGGATATTAGGCTCTGACTATTGATTTTTCACCCAGTTTTCTAACAGCAGCCATCGCAGTGTCCTTTCTAGAATGAGCCGCATAAAATAGGGGACTGTGTCGCTTTGAAACGGGGAGGGAGGGGCTCTCTTATTCGTTCAGGAGGGAGAATACACTTTTTACCTTCTTTATCACCTTCTTCTTTTTACAATCCCAGCTGTTTTAAAGATTTATATACAGTACAGTACCAGTCAAAAGTATGGAGACACCTCTTCTTATTCAATGTGTTTTCTTTTCTTATGATATTTTTTATTATAAAAGTAATATTGGAGATTATATAAAAGTTATACAGGAACAAAAAGTGTTTTAAAAAAGCAGAATCTGTTTTGTACTTTAGATTCTTCTAAATAAGTGTCAGATGTATCTTTAAGGGCAGATCTGCAGGTGGGATTTTAATCTCAGTGTCTTCATGAGGGAGAGTCACCTGGAATAGTTTTCTTTTTCTCAGCGTCTTAAAGGAAGGAGTTCCTGGAGGTGCTGAACAATAGCTGCTGCTTTTCATCAGGTTTAGATCAGGGGATTAATGTGGAGGAATAACAATTTTTTTTTTACTGTTTTTACTACCTAATTCCATAGGTGTCCCTTAATCCTTTTCATGTCTTTAACATTGGCAAAAACTAGACAAAATATATGCAAATTCAGACAAATAAATGTATAATAAGCTAGAAAAATCTGCCAATGGGGTAAGCACAATTTTCTTAGTAAGATTTCATACAAAAAGCAATGGCAAAGTCTCAGAATGTGTGAAGTAACACCTAAATCAAGCAAAAAGTCCCTGTTTTTGGACACAAGAATCAGAATAACTTGATTGCTGCTTGATTAAGCTTATTTTGAGTTCAAATTTAAATTTAAAATAAGGTACAGATTCTAAGTAAGAATGACTAAGCTAATTATCCCTAAAATAAGCAAAATAATCACTTAAACACTTACACAATGCTTAGTTAGACAAAAAGTGTTATCAGAGAAGAAAATAAGATTTATTGCCTTAAATTTATAATGTAATCTATTCATTACTTTTTTTTCCTCCTTCTGAAACAAGTCCCCATTTCGTCTCTGTCCTCCGTCTCCTCTCGGTCCACAGGGAGAGACATGATGCTGCAAACAAAAGGCTGCTCTGGTGTGTGTGTGTTTGGGGGGGGGGGGGGGGGGGTTTGTCTTTGTGTCCCCCAGTCAGAGACAGTGAGGTTTCCAGGTCATGTTTCCCCCGTGCTGCTTAATTACAGCCCTGTGAGCCGGAATAAAACACGGCCTCGCTAATGTCCAGAGACACACTCGCCCCCGGCCACGCCCCGACACTGTACCGCCACTCCGCCCGCCTCCCTGCACGGCTTTGTTTTCCTTCTGCGTGTGTGTGTGTATGTGTGTGTGTGCGTGTGTGTGTGTGTGTGTGTGTGTGTTACTGACTTTGTAGAAGAACCAAAGAAAAAGATAGAAAGCAGGTTCTAATGCATGTTACTGCCAGTGCTAAAAACTCGATAAAAATTTGATATGGGCAAAAGTTATTAAGTTAATCCCACAGAAATAGAATATATTTCAGATTTATTTAATTAATCGATGTTTAGATGAATGGTGTCACTCACTAATATATTGTGTATTAATCACAACAGCATTATTATTATTATTAGATTTAACTTTATTATCTTTGAGCATAGTACAGGTACAGAGCCAATGAACTGCAGGTAGCATATAACCAGAAGTGTAATATACAAGGTTTTATATATATATATATAAAAAAGATGCAGAGCTTTCAGATCTCAAATAATGCAAAGAAAACAAGTTCATATTCATAAAGTTTTAAGAGTTCAGAAATAATCAATATTTGGTGGAATAACTCTAATGGTTTTTAATCACAGTTTTTTTTTCATGCATCTCGGCATCATGTTCTCCTCCACCAGTCTTACACACTGCTTTTGGATAACTTTATGCTGCTTTACACCTGGTGCAAAAATTCAAGCAGTTCAGTTTGGTGGTTTGATGGTTTGTGATCATCCATCTTCCTCTTGATTATATTCCAGAGGTTTTTAATTTGATAAAATCTTTATATATATATATATATATATATATATATTGGTTAAATAGCAAAGGTGCTTGTGAATATATTTATACGAGTGGGTGTGGTGGTGTTAAATTGTGTTATAGTGTGTGTGTGTTAAATCCTCTAGACGTCTGTTTGGGCTGCAGTCATTAGTGGGAGGCATTAATTGGAGAGACAGTGGAGTGTGTGTGTGTGTGTGTGTGTGTGGTGGGGGATGGTGTTTTGGACAGCAGTAAATGAGTGATGTGATGGAGCAGACTGTGGCTCGCTGCCCGTGATTCCTCAGCCTCATTAAATCCACCATCGTTCACCATCGCTCACCACTGTTCACTCTTAATAACAGAGGTGCCAAAACTGGGTTCTCTATAGGAGAACCACAAGCAAATCAGTTTAGATTCTTCAAAAAACATTTTAATGAGCTGTTAAAGTGTGAAAAACCTTATATAAAAAAGTTTTCCAAACCAAATATCCACCCTAAAAACCCTTATTATCAAGAATTTCCTTTTTAACCTAGCAAATTTTAGACTATTCGTTTTTCCTAATCCAAAAAAGCCAAGAAAAAGGCACTTTTTCATGTTGGGTCAAAATATTTTATAATTATCAATCAATCAACCTTTATTTTCACTCGGGAAAAACATTGAGAGTGACCCTCATTTACAGTGTCACCGAGCATTTATAACATCAAAGGGTTTTGAACACATTTAATAATACACTAGAAATAATAAGAAATAGAATAGTAAAAAAATAATAAAAAAAATAAAACAAGTACTAATTTCAAATCAACATGTAATATATATATATATATATGTAGAACAGAACATTTTAAAATACCATAAAAAAACAAATTTGACACATAAAAAGTAAAAAATGTATAAAATATAAAATAAGCAAAAATATAATATATGAGTTTTTACATTTTTGTATTTGAATTACTGAAATAAAGTAACTTTTCAATGCAATTTTTTTTTTTTGAGATGCACCTCAATATATATTAGACTAACATATAAATAAATAATTAATAAATTAATCTGGATGATTTGGATTAATGCATTAGATTAGATGAATTAGATTAATAAACTGGTATCAGCTGGCAGCTCTAATGACTAGAATATAATGATTATGACTTATAATATAATATGAGCATAATCACTATAATGTGAAGAATAATTATATACTTTATAGTTTTTTTTAATTTTATAGCTTAATGCTAAACCCTAAGCATGCAAGTTATACCACTTTATTCTCTCTCTCTCTCTCTCTCTCTCTCTCTCTCTAATTGAACTGGATCTCAGCACTTCTGCGGCTCTGGCAGTATAATGCAGGTGCTTATTAAGCTGTTATCCTGCTGTATTTTAATAACAGCGGCTGGCGAGACTCTCAGTGCAGAATCTGACAGCGCAGCGGCCGGAGACGGTCCTGCTGCCTTTAGAAATCTCTTCTTCTTTTCTCAGGTTGTCATTTCATTTGGTAACAGAGAAAATAGAGATGTATCATAAGCTCGTGTTTCACTGTAGAATAATCGTTAGATGTAACTGCGCCTGCCCTCGACTGCCAATCATTTCACTTCTTTTTTATTTTTATTGTTGCTGTAGAATTACTTGACCTCCGACCTATTGCCTCCATTTAGGAACGTTTTGCTGTTTGTTTTTAGACTTTACATGAAGAAAGTTATGTTTTAGCTTTTTTTGGAGCTTGTTAATTTAAATATAAAACATAACAGTGTAAACATTGCACAATTAGAGAAATCATGTAGTAACTTTAAAGTGTTAAAACATCCAAAATACTTAAATTAAAAGTATTTAGTTGCTCTTATTTATCTGTGGAGCTGTTTGTTAAGTTGCAGTTTCTGAGGCTGGTAACTCTGATAAACTTATCCTGTACAACTCTAGAGGAAACTCTTGGTATCTCCTTCGTTCCTGGTGCGGTCCTGATGAGTGCCAGTTTCATCATATCGTAATGTTTGTGATGGTCTTTGCAGTGACTGCACTTAAGGAGACCTTGAAGTGTCTTGAAGTATTTTTTAATTCTTTAATTAGTTGAGTATATCTTGCCATAATATGGATTTGAACATATAACATATAAGTTATCATGGGCTTCTAATTTCTTTCTAAAAAACTTCTGTTTATTTACAGTAAGCATAGATTTCCAGTATTTTGTCCAAAGGTAATCCCTAGCCCAGTTTAGCAGAGCTAGCCAGTCCCCGTTAACAAGGCTAGCCTGTGCTGGTTAACAGCACTAGCCAGTTCTGTTTAGCAGCACTAGCCAGTTTCCGTTAGCAAAAAAAGCCATAATATATATATATATTTTTTTTGCCTTAAACATCTTTATGCTCTATTGCTAAATGTACATCATTATTTGTAAATCGTTTGGATTAAATCGTCTGCTAAATGCTGTATAATGTCCTGTATATCCATTTTTAGATGGTGCCTGTTTCCTCCAAGTAACTCCGCCAGTTTATCAGTATCATCATCAGTAACTGCTGACAACCGATCAATTCCAGTCCGATCAATTCCAATCTAAGCCACCAACACGATCTTCTTCTCGTGAGTAATCCCAGCAGCAGCATCATTTCAGGTTCACTAGTGAAAACCCTGCTGTATCTCCTTCAGGCTCCCCTTGAGATCGTTTTGATATTTGCTTGTCGTTTCAATTACGTCTCGTCGGGCTCTGATGACAAATGCGTCCCTCTATTAATCTTGTCCTCGTCCTGTTGTTTCCCTGCTCTCGGTGTCACATTCTGATCCCTGCGCCTCGTATTTATTGGCATCTGCGCGTCTCATCTTCATTTGAATGCTTGCCATGGTGGATTACGCTCTGCGGCCGGGAGAGTGATGAACAGTAATTAGATTTGTGTAGACGTGATGGTGTTGGTGTTGTGTTTGTGTCGGTGTCCGGAGGTGATTCGCCGCACCTTCACCGTCTTCGTGTTTTTGTCGGAGGAGCTGCTGGATGAAACAAGTTCCAGCTTCGTATTGAAATTCATCAGCCCCTGATTCCTATTAACCCTGTATTCATAATGCCTTATGAATGCATTGATAATGCCTTATATGACATGCATAATACCTTATAATGACTATAATAAGCCTGTATAATAACTCATAAGTACTTACAGCGTGCCTTATAATCTCTGTTCATTGCATCTCAAGTACATTGTGCACTATAACACAGATTTGGTACATGTTGGTATAATGCATCATAATATGCAGCTATGATTTCTCAAATTACGCTTTTATAAAAGTGTGTAACACATTATTAAGCCTTATATACAGTCATTACTGACTTTAAGTGAAATGAGTTTCCAAATGCCTTTCCAAATGCCTACAGTAAGGCATAATAACATTTATTTTCATTTTAAAACACACTTCACTTAAAGCCAGTAAAGAGCACTCATAATGCTCTATAAGACATTATAGTGAGGCATAATAAGATTTACTTCACATTTAAAAAGCATATGAAAACTCACTTTACTTAAAGCCAGTGATGACTGTATATAAGGCTTTATAATGTGTTACACACTTTTTAGAAAGCTTAATTTGAGAAATCATTGCTGCACTTTATAATGCATTATACCTGCATTTGCTTTTTTAAGTAAATTCAATTTCAGATAAATTTAAGTAACTTCAATTCGGTTTCAAGACTTAAATAGAGTTAAACAAAGTAAATAAGTGAACTGAACTTCAGTCAATCCTTTCTTTTAGTAAACTTTACTTCATTTCTGCAAACAATGTTACCTAATTACAATTACTTAATTTATATAATATTACTCAAATAATTTGATACATAATATAAATATACAAAATATATATTATTTTTAGTATACTAAAAAGAATGTACTACATGCCGTCCATGTGTTGAGACAGTGAGATTTGTAAATATGTAATACCGTATGCAGAAATGAAGTAAAGTTTAATAAAAATGAAAAAAAGAAAAAAAATGAAAATAAATTTACTTAAAAAAATTAAATGCAGAAAGTTGCGAAACTTTTTAAAGTAAATTTCACTCTTTTTTTCAGTGTATTATGCATTTTTATTATTAAATAAAATTGGAACAGTGAGACCAATCCCTTTATTTCTGCTGTAGAATGAAAACATTTGGGTTTAACATTAAAAATGAATATATAGACACTGATTTTTGAGTTATCCTTGCTTAAAATAGATCACTCTGTGTTTAATACATCTATATAATATATGAGTTTTGCCTTTTTTAAACTGAATTACTGAAATAAAATAACTTTTCATTGATATTCTAATCTTTTGAGATGCACTAGTATGTAGACTTAATCTATTGTGAAAAGTGCACAATAACACTCCTCTGCAGTGAGGGTGAGATCTTTTCAAGGTAAATCTGAAAGCATTACCTCTGAATTCCATTGCTTTTTACAGCACATAACTTTCTTTAGAGCTCTGTACTTTTCCCATCTCTTCTCCTCAGTGTTCAGACAGGACGGTTTATTCTCAGATCGCTCTGATGGCGCTGTGGAGGTCGGGGGTTCGATTGAAATGGAATAGGTGCTTTGTCATTTGCATTTAAAAAGGAGCATCAGCTTTGTATAGTAGTGATAAGAGGAGAAAGCTGTTTACTCTCTAGAATGGCTCTTTTTTAGCGTGACCTTGTGCTGCTCCGGCCCGATTCACTCCAGAATCGAGCGGCTTTAGAATTCAGACGCGGTTCTGGAGAGAAGCAGCACAGAGGAGCCGGGAGGAAGCTGGAGCTGATCTAGTGTCGCCTGATTCTCCCCGCTTACCTTTCAGCAGAGAAATCAGCATTAAACTGCACAGTAATAACAGCCATCAACCGACAACCGCTGCCACCATACTCATAGTTCAGCTGCCACCATACTCTCAGTCCATCTGCCTCCATAATCATAGTTCAGCCACCATACTCAATTCAGCTGCCACTACACTCTCAGTTCAGCTGCCACTACACAATCAGTTCAGCTGCCACTACACTCTCAGTTCAGCTGCCACTACACTCTCAGTTCAGCTGCCACTAGACTCTCAGTTTGAATGCCACTACACTCTCAGTTCAGCTGCCACTACACTCTCAGTTCAGCTGCCACTACACTCTCAGTTTGAATGCCACTACACTCTCAGTTCAGCTGCCACTACACTCTCAGTTCAGCTGCCACTACACTCTCAGTTCAGCTGCCACTACACTCTCAGTTCAGCTGCCACTACACTCTCAGTTCAGCTGCCACTACACTCTCAGTTCAGCTGCCACTACACTCTCAGTTCAGCTGCCACTACACTCTCAGTTCAGCTGCCACTACACTCTCAGTTCAGCTGCCACTACACTCTCAGTTCAGCTGCCACTACACTCTCAGTTCAGCTGCCACTAGACTCTCAGTTCAGCTGCCACTACACTCTCAGTTCAGCTGCCTCTACTTCAGTTCAGCTGCCACTACACTCTCAGTTCAGCTGCCACTACACTCTCAGTTCAGCTGCCTCTACTTCAGTTCAGCTGCCACTACACTCTCAGTTTGAATGCCACTACACTCTCCGTTCAGCTGCCACTACACTCTCAGTTCAGCTGCCACTACACTCTCAGTTTGAATGCCACTACACTCTCAGTTCAGCTGCCACTACACTCTCAGTTCAGCTGCCACTACACTCTCAGTTCAGCTGCCACCATACTCTCAGTTCAGCTGCCACTACACTCTCAGTTCAGCTGCCACTACACTCTCAGTTCAGCTGCCACTACACTCTCAGTTCAGCTGCCTCTACTTCAGTTCAGCTGCCACTACACTCTCAGTTCAGCTGCCACTACACTCTCAGTTCAGCTGCCACTACACTCTCAGTTCAGCTGCCACTAGACTCTCAGTTCAGCTGCCACTACACTCTCAGTTCAGCTGCCTCTACTTCAGTTCAGCTGCCACTACACTCTCAGTTCAGCTGCCACTACACTCTCAGTTCAGCTGCCACTATACTCTCAGTTCAGCTGCCTCTACTTCAGTTCAGCTGCCACTACACTCTCAGTTCAGCTGCCACTAAACTCTCAGTTCAACTGCCTTGTACTTTAAGTCAAGTTCAGAGTCCAGCTGCCTTTTTGACAGCTCTGGCTGTATGTTTAGGGTCATCGTCTTGCCAGAAGGTAAAAGTCTCAAGTCTCAGTCTCAAGTCTTTTGCAGCCTCCAACAGGTTTTCCCAGCTTCCTCACAGCATGATGCTCCCACCACCATGTTTCACAGTGGAGATGGTGTGTTCAGGGTGATTGGCAGTGTTACATATGGTCTTTTTGCCGAGGTAGGATATACTGTACATCAGAGGAAAAAAAACAACAAAAAAAACAAACTAACAATTGTTTTTTTGGGCCCAGGCATTATATTGCGTGTGTTTTTCCACTCCAGAATTCTTTATTCTATTCTATTCTATTTTAGTATTATGACAAAGCTTCCTGAAGAGAGCTTCCTGAGAGTGATTTTCATCGTGCACAACAGTGTCTTACAGTTGATTAAACAGAAATCTGGTAATATGAATGAAGCATGTGAAGCTGTTTGGTGCAAAAGTTTGATTTTGAGGTATTTTCTTTATAAAATTGTGTTTTAGCTACTGTAAAAAAAACTGTAATGATATACTTTCCTAAATTTGAACATTTTAGCTTATCAGAGGTGTCTGAACCCCCATAAAAAAGAGCAACCCCCCTGACTGTGCATCATTTCAGATTATCACCGTCAGTCTGAGTCTCAGAACTTGAGTCTGAATCAGACTGATCCGTCAGTCTCTGCTTAACATTCCTCCAGACTCCGCTCTGTGATTCTGGTTGGAGGAGCTGGAGCAGGAGACGGGCAGCAGAATACTAATGCTGCTGCGTTTTCATTCGGATTCTGAGGTTTATCTGAGAGAGAAAATGAAAGGGTCAAGCTGATGTTATGGTTGTGGGGGAGAGAGCTTCCCTGAGGCTGCTCGGGCTAATCCAATTAAAACTAACCAAAGTATGTTTGTCTGTCTCTTTGTCTCCAGCTGAGGTTGTTTCAGATTTCAATTTAAAACTTTTCACCTGAATAATGCAGGTTTAGAACAGGGATAGGCTGCTCGGTAAACAGCCCCGCCCCCTCAGCTCTGAACTGTGCAGTACGGGAACTGTGTTCTCTGGAATGATGAAACTCTGCCTGATACTGTCTGATACATTTGGGTTAAGTTGAGTAAGAGTTGGGGATTAGATAGGGGATGAGTTGAGTAAGAGTTGGGGATGAGCTGGGAAAGAGTTGAGGAAGAGTTGGGGATGAGTTGGGAAAGAAGTGAGGATGAGTTGAGTAAGATTTGGAGAAAAGTTGGGGATGAGTTGGGGAAGAGTTGGGGATAAGTTGGGGAAGAGTTGGGGATGAGTTGGGAAAGGGGTGAGGATTAGTTGAGTAAGATTTGGAGAAGAGTTGGGGATGAGTTGGGGAAAAGTTGGGGATAAGTTGGAAAAGAGTTGGGAAGAGACGTGGAAGAGTTGGGGATAAGTTTGAGGATGAGTTGGGAATTAGTTGAGTATGAGATGAGGAAAAGTTGAAGGTAAGTTGGAGAGAGTTGGGATAGAGTTGGGGATGATTTGGGTTAAGAGTTGGGTAGGAGTTGGGGATGAGTTCGGGAAAAGTTAGGAATTAGTTGGGGATTAATTGGGCATGAGTTCGTAAAGAGTTGAGGAAGAGTTGGGGATGAGTTGGGAATGAGTTTGCTAAGAGTTGAGGAAGAGTTGGGGATGAGTTAAGAAGACTTGGAGAAGAGTTGGGGATGAGTTGGGAAAGAGGTGGGGATATGTTGGAAAAGAGTTGAGGATGAGCTGGGAAAGAGGTGGGGAAGAGTTGAGAAAGAGTTGGGGTCGAGTTGGGAAAGAGGTGGGGATGAGTTGGGGAAGAGTTGAGGATGAGCTGGGAAAGAGTTGGGGATGAGTAAGATTTGAGGAAGAGTTGGGGATGAGTTGAGTATGAGATGGGGAAGAGTTAAAGGTAAGTTGGGGTGAGTTGGGATAGAGTTGGGGGTGATTTGGGTTAAGAGTTTGTACTTGACTATTGTAAGTCGCTTTGGACAAAAGCGTCTGCCAAATGTAATGTAATGTAATGTAAAAGAGTTGGGTTAAGAGTTGGGAATGATTTTAATAAAAGTTGGGGAAGAGTTGGGGATGAGTTGGGGAAGAGTTGGGGATGCGTTGGAGAAGAGTTGGGAGTAAGTAAGGGATCAGTTAGGGAAGAGTTGGGCAAGAGTTGGGGATGAACTGGTGATAAGTTGGGGAAGAGTTTAGGATGAGTTTGGTAAGAGCTGGGGATGAGTTCATGAAATGAAATGAGCCAGATTTGTAAGTGCTCTATAAAAATGATTGTTTGTGTGGAAAAGCTATCAGAATAGTTACCTCCAATCCCAGAACCGTTCTCTGTAGTGGAAAATCGTGTTTGTCTCCTCTGATGTGATTGATTAATCGCATGCATTAATGCTTTATCACTGACATGCCTAGTTTAATTTAGATCCTTTATTGGTCTAACTTTCAGAAATGGAGCTCGAACTCTGCTGCTCTTTTACCACACAAGTATTTTCGTCAGTCTCAATCTGAGCACGCAGCACCATTTAATGACTCAGTAATCTGTGTCAATAATGTTCAGCCTATGGAGGGAAATTGCCGGCTGAATTGCTCCACTTATGAGAGCTGTCAGTTGCTAGGCACAATAGGGGCCGGCTTTACCCGCCTTGTGTCGCCATAGTAACAATGAAACATAATACAAAATTTATATTGCTTATTCTACAACCCCAATTCCGAAAGAAAAGTTGGGAAACTGCGTAAAATGTCAATAAATGTAAATAAAAACAGAATGCAATGAATTCATATCAGGTGTTGAAAGTGAGATATTTTACTATTTCTAAAAAAAAAAAGGGAAAGTTAACTTATTTAGAGCTTGATGGCAGCAATGGATCTAAAAACAAGGTTATGATAGCACAGCAAAATGCTGGAAAAGTAAGTGGTACTAATAAAAAGAAAACTGCAGCAATAAGAGCATTTTGGAACTAGATTACATAACTGTATATAAAAAGAGCATTTTACAGAGACAGAGTCAGAGACAGAGAATTGGGTTTTGGCTCAAAATCCACATCTGTTTATGAAACAGCTTCAAACTGGTGCTGTTTTGATGTAACAAGGTGTACCTCAGACAGTACATAGCATTAGGACATTAGGATAAGCCAGCAGACTTCTTCCGAGGGAGGAATCTGTACCTTCTCTTCATGGCAAATAAGCAAATGTAAGGGAGATTTTCATAATAATTCTGTTTTTCTGTGGTGCATTATAGTTGTATATCTTAGCTTAGCGACAAGCTAACACAAATTGACAGAACTACCAAGCTACCTAGCTAACACATTATTGCCCATTTAATCAGTAGAGCTATTACATATAAAACTTTCAGATTCAGATTTCAGCTTTTAACTCTTTAACTTCTTGATGCTAAGCTTAGTTACCTAAGTGACAAATAGCATAAATATATCTATCTGGCCAAGTGGCTGTGTACAGCAGCCTATTTGTCATGGTGGAATGGGCACTAATTTGTAAGCTGGGTAGTTCCAACCAACAAAGCTAATCTTTCCATTCTGAAAAATTAGTGAACTTACTTTAAAAGAAAAACAGATAAAAAAACAGATACCTCGACAGCGTCGATGAACACCTAGCCTCCTAGCTAACACATTAGTGCCCATTCAATCAGTAGAGCTATTACATTTTCAGTTTTAAACGTAGCTATCTAAGCCATACTTAGCACAAATATGTGCTTCGTATTGAAACGACGACCTAGTCGAGTGGCTATTTAGAGTAGCCTATTTGTCATGGTGGAATGGGCACTAATTTGTAATAAAGCTCATCATCTAGAAGGAAATTGAAGTAAAGCTAAGCTAAGATAAGCTTTATATTCTGTGTATAACTGTGTAGAGACTGTGTTAGTGATAACTAGCTAGAATTAGCTGAAATGCTAATTTTGTTGCCGTTGGTTGCATTTTCTCAGCTTTTTTTAAGGAATTGAGGAATATATTTTTTAATTCAGTAATTCAGCACATTGGTTAGCATTTATTGAGCACAGAACTCATTTACATTTGCATTCAGACGGTGTCTGAGCTCCCGTCTCCGTGCTCTTCTTCTTCTTCTCCTCCGCCGCTCAGTAAACGAAACCTGTGACCGTGTAGTTTTGAGCTGTGGTGTAATTGAGACGTTTGGCGGGCGAGTGTTATTTTTCCTTTAGTAAATGGTGCGCCGGCGTTAGATGTCTGGAGAAATGGGTCAGAGCAGCGGCTCTTATTAATCACGGCCTGAGAGGCGGTATGAAGTGCAGAGAGCCTGAATGAAGAGGGACAGTGATGGTCAGAATGCGGCGTACACTCCATTTACAAGTTCATTACTGCAGCTAATAGAGACGCAGAACAGAGACGCTGGTATCAATGGACATCAGGTCACAGGGCCACGCCCACACGGCTGCAGGAGCTGTTTTGTTCCTTTTTAACAAAAATAACGGCATAATAAAAGCATGAAAAGCCTTTTATTGGGACAAGGGCATACAGCAAAACCGGATAAAAATAGACAAAACTACAAATACAACCTTCAGCTCTTAAAAATGATGAGTTTCTTTGATTTTACCAAATTGAAAACCTCTGGAATATAATCAAGAGGAAGATCACAAACCATCAAACCTGAAATGCTAAACTGAACTGCTTGAATTTTTGCACCAGGAGTAAAGCAGCATAAAGTTATCCAAAAGCAGTGTGTAAGACTGGTGGAGGAGAAGAACATGATGCCAAGATGCATATATGAATATGAACTTGTTTTCTTTGTATTATTTGAGGTCTGAAAGCTCAGCATCATTTTTTTTTGTTATTTCAGCCATTTCTCATTTTCTGCAAATAAATGCTCTAAATGAGAATATTTTTATTTGCAATTTGGGAGAAATGTTGTTTGTAGTTTATAGAATAAAACAACAATGTTCATTTTACTCAAACATAAACCTATAAATAGCAAAATCAGAGAAACTGATTCAGAAACTGAAATGCTCTCTTTTATTTTTTTTTCCAGAGCTGTATTAACAGTAAGCTTAGACTTCCAGATTTCCACTAAGGCTGGGTGCAACAGCATTAGCATTAGCATTAGCAGCCAACTGCAGCGGTTAGTGGCTAATGCTGCCCGACCCGACAGCGCTAAGCCAGGGTGATATTAGCTAGCGGTTAGTCCCACGTACCTTATTTTAACACGGTAAACACACAGACTACAGTCTGATATACTCACATCTTAATGGTGGAAGAGCTAGTGCTTAGCATGGTTAAGAGTTAATGCTAATGCTGCTCCAGCAGTGCTAGCCAGGGTTAGCAGCAGGCTGCAGGACGATAATACTCAGCTCTGACCGGTGAAAGAGCTAGCACTTAGCACGTTTAGCAACTAATGCTAATACTGCTCGAGAACTAAACTGAAACTCCTGTATAACTCTGTACTTCTCCTTGATTTAAGTTATGAACACTTAAATGGTATAAGGCAGTTGATTTCCTCAATTCATTTCGAGTTTACTTAACTCTGTTTTTTACATTATTCATAAAATATAATAATATTACAAAAGTAGAGAGTTTAAAAATAAAAAATATCCAGTCTGAGGCGTCAGAATCCTGCTGTCTGTGAAGATGCCTGTGTTTGGAATCTGAATTAATATTAAACAGGTTTCTCAGCTTTTCCTGACAGGTGTGAGCGCATGAGGTACGCTAGCTGAATGACAGTTAATTGGTGGTTGCATACAAACACACACACACACACATTCACCCACATGCTGCACACACACACACACACACACGCTGGCGAGGAGAGGGAGCCAGGGTTTGAGAATGGGGCTGGAAAATGGATCACAGGCTCGCTGCAGGGAAGAGCGTCAGCATGAATCCTCTGCGAGCTCCTGCTTCGGCTCCTGCCATGTGACGCCAGAGCCGGCTGGTAATTGGCCGCTGGTGGAGCGTACTGCATACATTTACCCATATTCACTACATTATGTTAAAGAATGAAGTCAGTGGAGAGGCAAACGGGCTAATGGGAAAATTCCTCTCCCTTTACTGAACATCCATGCCGCAGATTATCACTCGCACCTCTGCATTATTCAGTATCCTGCTGAATTCTGCTCTGGAACTACTATATAATCACTATAGAAGCTGCAAGAAGCTGCAATACCTGTTTTTTGGTTGCACTTTACTGTAAAGGTACATTAATTAACAGTGCTTACACTGTAAAAAGTGAAGCATGGAGCTGTTCATTCAAGCTAATAAATATGATTGAACACATAGTACAATTATTGACTTTATTGTGAAACTCAACCTTTTTGAATTTTGATGTGTCAATTTTGATTCAGACTAAATTAATTACAATTCTGAAGGAAATAAACCAAATGTTTTGGTTCCACTGAAATCATACTCGAAGAAAAGAGATAAGGATGTAATATTTTTAATTTGAATCAAACATGAATTGCGCATGCGCACTGTGGAGCACGGGAGAAGTTGTAGAGAAGTGCTTCAGAGCACTGAGGGAGAGAGGGAGAAAGTGCCTGAACGCGCTCGCGAGAGAGAGAATGAGAGAGGGAGAAAGTGCCTGAACGCGCTCGCGAGATAGCAACGCATGCTTATGGTATTGTGGCGTCGGGACTGGAGGGGGGGCGCAAGGAATTATGGGAGCTCACCCTGTTGGGGGAAGTGGGTGTTTTTCTGCGTGTTTATGTTACTGTTTATCCCAGAGTTTCATGTCATGTTTTATTATCACTGTTCTAGTATTATTCATGTAGTTATCAGTTATGTGGTTGTTTTGTGCCTCACCCTTTGTGTGTTTTCTGTGTGTGGGAGTGGGGTTAGCTGCGTTGGAGCTGTAGTTAGTTTTACTTTCAAAAGTGGAATCCCACGTAAATCCAGCTCTTAGTGTCGTCCTCAGAGCAAAATAAAAAGAGTAAGAGAGCACTGAAACGAATCTCGCTGGTAATCCGTCCTCTTCCACGCCACAGTAACTTCTGGAACTTCTGAATATGCTGCCGTGTTTTTTTTTTTTAAGTTCGGTTCAATTTAAATGTATTAGTTTGGTTCCGAAACTGAAATGTAAAGAATTTAACTTGGATCAAGGTGAATAATTAATATTGGGTCGAGTGAAGTAATATGGTTTATGTCAAAATAAAATAATCAGGTTGTAACAATTGACTTTATTTAGATTGAGTGAAGTCAAATAGTTTAGATGCAACAAATGGACATCAATTTTTTTAATTTGAGCAGGGCTACACTTTTTACAGTGTACAACAGAATGTCTCAAATAATAAAATAATCGTCTAATAATTAATAGAGAACATTATGTTTTTAATATGATTTTCTCCCCAATTTACACGTGCAATTACCCATCCCACTCATTAGTACTCCCCCTATCACTATGGAGGGTGAAGAAGACTAGCACACGCCTCCTCCGACACATTGTAAAGATTGCCGAGTAGCAATTTCGGAGGAAAGAGCAAAGATGTATCGGTTCTGAAACATCAGCTCACAGACGCAGCCTGTGCTTGTGCTGATCAGCATCACCCCTAGGAGTGATGAGGGGAAAGAAAAGCAAGGTCAACTGAGCTCTCTCCCAGGGCTCCGGCAGCTGATGGCAAGCTACATGACCGGGATTCGAACCGTTGATCTCCTAATCATAGTATTGGCAGCGTGCATAGCTTTAGAACACTGGACCACACAGCACCTCTTGTCTAAAAACCTTGTCTAATATCAGTTTGTTCCGTAGTTTTTTTTTTTTACAGAGATAAAGGCAATACAATGCAAGTTTATTTGTAAAGCACCTGTAATACACAGTGACAAGTTAAAAGATACAAAAACACAGTAAAAAACAGTAAAAGCTAACTAGATTAAATAGATTAAATACTCTGCAATGAACTAAGGAAACTGAGGGGTACTTATACTAAATATATAAAACACACCAGGTGTGTGCAATCAGAAGCTGGGTGAGCGGGAACGCGGTAGGGTCACATGGATAGCAGAGTCAGGAAAGGCCGGTGTGAGTGCATGCTGGGATTTGGAGTCATCAGGACTGACAGAGAATTCAAGACAAAACAGAATTGACTGATTTTATCGAAATTTCACATTAAAAGCATCTGATCTTAGTTGAAGTGCTTAATTTAAAAAATAGCTGATTTTAAGGCTTAGCAGGAGAATATCTAATGTCCAGACTGTCCTTTTAGACGTAATCATGCTGCAGTTTGTTTTAATAATCATAAATCGTGTGTTTAAAATAATTTCAGCATCAGACAAAGGCTTGACCTCGACTCTGCGGCTCTGAAGGACGAGAAACAGACTTTTGTTTTATATCTGCGCTGCTGAAAAGCTTTTTAGCAGCTAACTGAGTTCTGGAAGGACAGATTTCTTCTTTTCAGCTCGGAGTGAAAAGCCTAAATAAAAGCCTGGAGATGTTCAAGGCCGTGACATTTCACTGTTTCACTGCAGAGCGTGTTTAGTACAGAACTCAGCGCTTTTGCATGTGTAGGAATTGCAGAGTGGTTTAAAATATGTGGCTTTTTGGCATTTTTTGGGCAATCAGAAAGTTCAAATTTAATAGAAAATATCATAATTGGAATAATGCATTTTTTTATCATACCACATTAAATTGAATTTTGAATTAAATTAGAATTTTA